>NC_134314.1:97309584-97621184 GCF_964195595.1 Calonectris borealis | reverse complement strand
TTACGTTGCCCATCAACAACAAAAGCCATTTGGAGTTAGATAAATGCCCTTAAAATGTACTCTTTAACATATATAGCTCACAATATTTTGAGCACCAGTATCTGTGATGTGAATCATCTCGATGCACTGAAAGTTTGTTGCTACTTCGGTTTTTTAAACAAACAGCATGCCTAATAGCTCTCAGAAACTACAAGATCGCCCCAATCAAGCGATAAAGAATGAGCACTGATGTTGATTAAGAGCTTTTGCTTCATGCATTCCGTTTCTAGCAGCCTGGCTTTACAGTGTGCTACACATCCCGCGCGTCCCCAGTGCAGCTCATAGAATGAGCATGTAACTGAGGAAAAACATTCTGCCGTGTATATGCCAAGTTATCATTTCCAGAAGTAAAAGGAGATAGTTCAGGGGTCTCTTTAATTTCCAACTAGCTCTTTAAAAGAATATCTTAATTTCTGAGCCCTCCATACGACTTATAGTACTTTTATTGACGCAAGCACTTTTAAAGAAACCAATGCACGAGGAAGAAACTTCTTACGAGTACTGATTTCAGAATAGCTGGGTATTTTTAAGAAACGTAGCTGCTCACTGTATGCCAGCATTTTAAAAATGCCTAAGAACATCATTAGCATCTCTAAGCAGCTAAATATTTTTTTTAAAAAACTTGTCCTTTAGTCTCTTGGATTGATTAATGGAACATTTCTTGTTGTGAATAATTCAATGCCTTGGAACAGTATTCCAATCACAGATGATTATAAATTAACACTCATTTTAACTGATGCAGATAATCATGCCAATGTCACAGCAAATACATTATCAAGCATTACATATGGATGCTGTAATGTAAACAAGAAGCTGAGAACTCCATTATCTATCGGAGCATCACTACCAAGTAATTTCTAAATATTTCATCATTGTTTAGACTGCATTCAGATTGCACAGAATAACTTGCTACTTACAAACAGTAGATGCAACTGTTTTCTTAGGTATAATTAGCAACAAAAAGGAGGAAGATTTCCTTTGTTACCAGTTGAAACGCTTGCTCAGGATATTGGAAAAGAAAATATCTTCCCTGGACTCCCATGCTAGGCCATACTTCCCTCCTAACAAGAAGTTTGACTGAGGAGAAAGGACTAACAAAAGACTGATAAATAAGCTCTTGTTTTGATATAGAATCAAAGGAAACCATGACTGCTCAGAGCACTGCAGACAATAACCCTTTGCCTTAGTTTCCCCTCCTTGGTGTTGTGAATGACTGGTAGGCATATAGACCCTTTTTATATTACTGCCTTGCTTTTCCCTCTCCGGGGAGTCATACTGACATTTTGTGAGTTAACACAGTCCCGGAGTAAGGGAACGCATGCTGGCACATTCTTTTCCAGTCCTCAGAGCAAAACACTGCCTGTCATCTTTTTTTACCATAGTCCTCCTGCCTTTGTTCATTGAACAGCTAGAGCTGCTGAGGGGCTCAGGGAGGTTCTTCTGCTCATGTCTTCAGAGCTTTTTAACTGGTGGGCTTTTAATGCACAAATGAGATCTGTACTTTCCAGAGCAGAGCTACAAACAGATATTTCATTCTTGAGATACTCTGATCCCTGCTCTTCATTCACAGAAATAAATGCAAGGTATAAAATAAATGTAGACTCATCCTGTTGAGCTAAAGTACTTTTGTATATGTAACAGATTCTGGCCTCACTTTTTTTTTTGTCAGTGTCACATTAAAGGCTTATTTCTGATTAGACTTGATAGACACTGGTATAAAACTCTCACATTATTTCAGCATCTTCTGTTATTTTGGGGTTAGAGGAGAACTAACTAGGAACAGTATTTAGGAAAATTCCTCCTGATGATAGGAAACCAAAGTCCTATCAATATCATTTGTTTGTAAACAGAGACAGTAAACTATTCTGTAACTCAAGCTTTTCTCTACATATTCCCACCTCATTTTAAGCCAAACTTGAGATTTCTGCAATTGAAGCGATCAAAAGCAATCCAGAAAAGGCATTTCTAGTTATATTTGGAAGTTGATCTCAGCCATTAAGAAAACATATAGCACCTCCGTGGTGAGGAAGAACACTGATGTTGAAATAGCCCTAGCATATTATGTAATGCATTTTCTTTGTCTTTATATGTTTCTTTCTAATAGCCGTGGATTTTTTTTACTGGGAAATGAGCTGGAGCCTACATTTTTGAACAGATTATTCAATCCTCAATCCTGTTCCAAACCAAAACCAAATAATAATTTTATAGCCACAGCAGATGTAGGTAATGTTGATCAATTATAACAGCTGTGCCTGCTTCTCTAGAAGTTTCAGGTTATGAGTCCCATCTTGAATGAAAACATACATTTTGCTGTACAAACCAAGTGGATTTTGGAATACTCAACTAAAAAAACCCCAACAACTTCCACTAGCCAATTTTGAGTTATAATCTTCCATAAAAGGCTTTCGTATTTGTCTCCACAAAAAAAAAAAAAAAACAACTTGGTCTTTAACAGCTGCAGTCCAGCCTAAGCCTGTTCATCACCATTAGGTAGGGTAATGTATATTTATTAATTCTCCCCGCTCCCCTCCCTTATTTTTGATTGTCAGGTTTAGTCAGGCATAAAAATGAAGCTTTTGTGCAGTCAGAACATCTCATGATTTTTCATGTAGCACTTCATTTTGTTTGTCTACAGAAAACAATTGTGAAGTTAGGGTTTGTTCAGATAACAGGACATTTCTCTCAGCCATCACATTTTGACATTTGATAAGTAATTAACTAAAGGAAAGAACAGCTGTTAAGAAAACGCTCAGTGACAGCATGTAGGTGATTTAAGGCCAATTCATGAACCACATAAGCCCCATTTAAATCTAAAATGTCACGAGATGCACAGTAAAAAAAAATTGCATGATGTCTTTCCTTTGCAGTCTAACAAAGAGTTCACCTTCATCAACGTGAATATCTGAATGTGCCATCAAATACTCCTGTCATCTAGGATGGGAAGCTTAGACTCCCATATCCTAAAGACCAATCTTATGACAAATAGTAAATACAAAATACAATAAATAATTACAAAAGAAGGGAGCTTACTGGATTTCTTTCTTAAACTTCAGAAGCATTTTCCCTAGCTTTTGTATCATAATTTTTCTCATGTCCATCATTTAGAATAAAAGATCAGATAGATCAAAGCTGGTATGTTTGAAATAAAAATGAGTAGTAAGCTAAGTACAATACTATGGACAAGACAGAGATGAGGAAAAAAAGAATAAGCAGTATGGGAAATACATGACCGAGGTGGCAGATGACAAAGGAAAGCAGGTTTATGAATGAAAAGCATTCTGAAAAGTCAGCTCTTCAAAACAGACCAGAGTTTTGGCAGATCGCACGTACACGGTTCCCGTTACGTGCACAGCAGATAAGCCACGCTGATACTGGCTCAGTGGCCATTTAAGGACTGCCCATAAAAGCGGATTATTAGTTTTCATAATATAGAATGGGAAATAAACAATTTTGCTTCTTTGAAGATACCTTCTTGAGACTCTCCTTACCTGGATCTTAGCCACAATACTTAGAATGATATTAATAGATTTCTCTTGGCTCTTGAAGCGTTTTGACCTCAGATGGCTACGGTAGTAGGTAGAGGATGTGCCAACCTACAAGCTAGCCAGCATATGCCACACCTTGTCATACAAATACTGCCGTTCTCATTCTCCAACTGCTTCATTGATGGGTTATTATTCTAGGACAAGGATTCAATTGCTGGTGGTTAATAACAGCTATTATGTATGCTGCAAAAGAGAAATAACAAATAAGGTACAAGCACCTGAATGCCACTCCCAATAGCCACCGATTGAAACAGGCTTGCAGCAGCCTCCCAGAGAAGTGGCAAGGCTCGCCTCGGTTCTCCTGTGCTGGCAGAGACATTCCTATATGCATTTGGCAGATTCGAATATCCTGGTCAGAGGGAGCTGTGAACAAATCCATTTGGCTGGAGGTTGTTATGCCACGTGGGAATGGCTCTGAAATTATTCATGTTTTCTCCTTCATCAAAGCAAAGACCAATTGGTCAGGCAAGGCCGGGGAGAGAGAAATTACTTTCTGCTTTTGGAACGAGGAAGAGTAAGAAGGCTTCCTGCTAAACGCAAGGTTCTGGTGCGCTGTGGAAAGCAAGCAGCAGAGCTACTGAGGGAAGCCAGCCATGGACGTAATCCACGAGGAGCCAGCATACCACTCAAGTGGTAAAACAAACACTGCAGTGACTGAGCACCACAAAAACAAGCTTCAAAGCTTTGCAGAAGCGGACCAGAGTGCTCGAGGCAGAAGTACAAGACAGCCATATCTGGACTAGGGAGAAGGGAGGAGGGTGCTGAAGGCAGGAGGTGGAGCCCGCAGCCTGCTTGGGTGGCAGCAGCCTGCGGCTCTGGGCCAGCGCTGGTTCTGACCCTCACCAGCAACCGCAGGGCTGTCCTGAAACTACAGGGCCGCTTCAGAGACCTGGGTAGGCCCTCACCCATTAGCAGTAGGGGAGGGGAAAAGCATAACAAAATTGGTTTTGGAGGCCTGTGATCCTTCTCACTGAGCTAAGCCAAAAAGTGCTGTGATTTCCCTGAGTAACAGCTAACAAAAGATTGGGCTCTTAATTTACAAGCTTAGCAAATTTGACTTGGGGATGGTTAGTTAAGCAAAGGTGATTAATGGAAAAGGCATTTCCTGGCATGGTCAAGACCCCAGGAAAAAAAACCAGGCGCCCTTAATCCTGACAGTCACAGACCCTCCGGATCGTGACTGTTAAAAGACTGGGGTTTTTTTTAAATTGAATGAATGTTGGAAATATAAAATGTGGAAGTGACAAAAAAAATTTCTTATATGTGGAGAAGCTGACATTTAGCAATAGACATGAGACTGTTAATAGCATAGAGCTTTCTCCTGACAGTTAATACTAGGATAAAAAAAAACATCCGGAAAGTAGGACTTGTGTATATTTTGCTATGTTTATAATTCAGAATTAATATAGAACACAGAGACGTTGCTTTTACAAATCCTTTTCCTGGCTGTAACTGTATTTTAAGCCATTCACAGGATGTTGATATGCATTTATGAAATTGAAGAGCTAGCCCCCACAGAGAGTGGCACCGCACTAGTGCGTCAGTTTGTGTCATTATTATGATGATGAGATTTAGAAGGGAGCAGTTGCTTATGAGATTACTTTGGGTATATGATCAAAAACTTCAGCATGGATGCCATTTATAACGAGTTGTTAGCTCGAGGTCAAACAAGAAGGGTTCTGGCACGAAACAATTACACAGCAAAATAAACAGAAAGTGTAAAGCTGTTCTCCAAATCAGCAGCGAAACAGATCTAGTCTGTCAATAAAGCACCCCAGATTCAGGCTGAAATTCCAAGGCTGGAAGTGCAATTTTAAAGGGTGCTAAAGATCATTTGTTGCAAATTATTGTATAATAGCAGTATCTATAACTCATTTAAGAAGTTGCTGTTTACGCAGAATGGCTCTCCTAACACAATAGGCCACCTGGCACGGAGCAGTTAATGAGATCCTAAAGGATTTTCAAATAAAAGGGTAGCATTTACTTAACTGAGAAAGTCTCTCCCATGATAATTTGTATTAATACAATCCTTTGCTATACTTTCAGATAAACACTGAGGAACGGTACTGATGTTTATTTCATTTCTTAAAGATACCGTTCCTTCTAGAACTATCAATGTGACAGATAAAGCATGGATAATTTGTTTTGCAGGATAAAAAACCTCTTCTCATTTCCATCAGATATCTAGAAATTACTGGTACCTTGAGACTGTTGATCAGCAAATAGATTCAGCCCCAAAAGGGAAAAGGGCCTATCTATCTACTGTAAGAAATACAGCCAAGACCATGGCTGAGTTAGGCATGAATTCCTGACAGGCAAAGGACAAAACGTACACAAGCATTATCGCTGCTGATTCTTGGTTTTAAAAAAGTGAATTAGCAGCTGCAATAAATTGCGTCTTCCAGTAGAAGCTTCTATACTTATATTTGCATATATATTTTCCCAGAGTCATTCCCAAGTATATGTCAAAGGCTCTCAGGAGGCATGCGTTAATAAATATTCTGCTTATAAATTATGAGAGGGACGTCATCAGCTATAGGTGGAGTTCACCCCATCTCCAGCAACTGCAAACTTCTCCTAGTCAAAGATGACAGATCTTCAGACCTCATAAAAAGCCTTGGAAGGAGCATGTTGTCCTTGAGACGCACCCGGTTATGCCAAGCTTGATGGGGTCCCAAAAATGCAGACGTGTTGAGGGAAGCAACACCCACATTTTCATATTTCAGCTGACATCCGGCTGAGTGCTCTCAGCAGTGTTGTTTTCAGCTGTGCTGGGGGAAGAGCAATCTGCCAGGGCCCAGCCTACTCACTGCCTTCTTTCTGCCAAGTCTGTTCCACGGGGAATACGTGGGCAGCAGCCCCTCAGCGCCCTGGAGGAGCAGGGCTGCAGTTCAGCCATCCCTTAGGTGCCCCTGTCCTCAACAAGTGGCTGTATACAGGACACTGATGCCATAATCAAACCATTAATAAATATCAGTGATCGGTTCTCATCGGGCTGTATTGATTTTTGAAGCACAGTAAGTCTTTTCAGTTTAAGAGCAAAGACTGCCAGTTTGGGCTGCCCGATTATGAAGCTAATCACGAGAAGATGTCCAGTAAGTTTTGACATTTCACCCGCTCCGTGAATTATCACCTTCCTTTATTTCAAGCAGCCAGCCGGAATCACTTGCTGTTAGACTGATGGTTTTCCTTTTATGGTTTACAGATTTTTGTAGCTAATTGTGAAAAAAGCCATTTTTGGAATGCCTGGGCAGTACACGCATGAATCACAGCAGCAAGCCATTGCTTCTGTCTCCCAACATGTATCATGGAACTATTTTCTTCCATCCCTTTTGTAGTACAGTACATTCTACATTGTGAATCATTTTCATGCAAAAATAGAAACCAGTGATGACTCTATGTTCACTTCACAACAGAGAAGCAAGAATTGGCATCCCATAATTAAAGTGCCAGGCTTAGTGGCACTGTAACAAATTGCTGCACAGACGGGCTTGAGTGTCAGCTGTAGAGAGATTAATAAACCCCTAAACACATGTTTCCTAATAAAATACGATTTTTTAAAAAAATCAAATTCTGGTCCTCAGGGAAGATCCAAAATAACACATATTTACTGCCATGACCAAAAAGGGGCTTGGATGTTGTAATGCTTAATAATGCCATACCTAAAAGCAAAATGAATCCTGCCATTCACAACACTGTTAGGTGCCTATCATCCCTATGAAGTGAATGAGGAGAATTAAGCACCTGGGAATCACATTTGCAGTCTACAGCATGCTGGGGTGTGGGAGATGAAATACTTAGGTCGGGCAATATTTTGGCCATCTCTTCCACAGATCCTACCTATATCGCACACTGGTTCTGCGGAGCAGTGTCTCCCGGACACGAGCCGCTCTGAGCCAGGAGCGTAGTCCTCATCAGCAGAGTGCCAAACCTGATCTAGTAATCCTGGTGGGAGGCTGGGAATAGTAAGTCATAGTTATTGCCACCCTAACGTGGCTGCTCGGCTTCTCTCTAGCCTGGAGCCTGCACCTGCTTGGGATGTGGGCAGAGAAAGCCTAAGCCTCCCTGCAGAAGATCCTGTAGAGACTCCGTTAGATGCTTAACTCAGGCCATCACAGATGTTCATTTTGTGAAGCGTGGTACTGATTGGAGACTTTACTGTTTTCCAGCTGCTCAGCATGGCCCATCGTTTAGTTCTGTTGGAAGAAGAGACTGCAGTAATTATTCTATTTCAAAATTTAGCAAATTCAGTCAGGTAAACTTAAAGCTTTTTAATATCAGTGACTGTCTAAAGCAATTGCACCTTCTGTAATACTGCAGTGGTAGAGTAACTTGAGCATTCTTCAGTGAGAATACATCAAACTGGCTCTTTTTTTACTGGAAGTTGTGTTACTAGGGGGCTAGTCAGTGGGGTAGAAGCCACAGATGGGAAGCGTAGCAACCCATAGGTTGGTATTGCCTGTGCAGGGATAGCTGGCAATTTAATAAACAAGATACAGGATATTTTGAGTGAAGTAGTAAAATGGAGCTGCAGTGGCCTTGAGTTTGATCTCTTGCAGTAAATCGGGAATTGTATTGCAGAGGCCAGAGATGTCATGCTACTACTGAAGCGATTAGGATCAGCCTCAATACTGAAAGGGCTGAAGGCATTTTAAATTTTACGGAATTGTAATTTAAGCAAGAAAAGAATTTTACAAATAATTTTTCTGCCACATAGACAGAAATCAAATCCACTTGCTCCTGTTTTCAGCTGCAGAAATATTCATACTTTGGCTCATCTACAATCTGATTTCGTCTTAGCCACACCGCCAAAATACACCTAAATCTGGCAGATACTCGTAGTTCTTTTAAACCCTTACAAGGGAAGAAAAAAAAATACTGTTTATCTTGACTATTTTTTAGAGGATGTTTAACAACAGTAACGACATATATTGCTTTTCACTATGCATACCATAAAGGGCCTTCAGGATTGAATAGTCACAAAGAGAAAACTGAGGTGTTTTAGTAGCCTTCTGAAGACATTTTGGCCAAAATCCTGTAAACATGAGCTGATGTGCCACCTTTCTTCCAGCAGCAGTCTCATTGCCATTAAAAAGACAATACAGTTCTTCACAAGCTGTGCTTAGAAGATCGATGCCCTAGTGTGCTACAGAGTACAAAGGCCACAGGCATAGGAATAAATGGTCATGAGGGTAACAGGATCTCTCATGCACCAGCTGAGATGAAGCTACTGTTGATTGTTAGGGTATTAATAGATGAGCTTATTATGCCTTTCTGCAATAATTTAAGGAGTTACTATCCCCGTGTTTGTGGCTGGTCATGCTCAAAGTGAAGTCAAAAGAGAATATAGTCAGTGCCTCGACAGCATCAGTGTGAAGTCTATCGGTTTAGCTTAAATTTCGCTTCACCTGCAGTTTAAAAGGAGCAGACCATGGCAATAAAGCAGCTGAGGTGGGGCACACATGCTGTTCTGCTAGTTTTGCAGTGGAAAGGGGCAACCTCCAAGACAGGACTACAGTCATAACTGGGGGAGGTGACTTCTTGGGCCACCACAGAGAGATTCACTGGATCTCATTTATCAGTATCTCTAGTCTCTGGCAAGGGTGAGTTTGTTCAAATAAGGCAGCCCCTCATACCACTAGCTGAGCTGACGATCCAGAGGGCTAAGCTGATTTGAATTACTTCGCATGTGCTCAGGTCATACATAGATCTCCTGTGCCTCAGCCAACACTTGGAAATTTATGTACACGTTTTGCATTTCAGATGTCCATGCATATTTTATTAGTGGAAATATTCATTTGCGTAGTACTTACTGGAGTGAAGTAAATTAAATTTTTGAGGACCTCTGGACAGCAGAGCAAAATAAACTGCCTGGACTTTGAAAAAGAAGCAGTTATGGTGAGTTGAGGCACTGTTGTCACTGTTTGGTTTTTCAATGGTTTCTATCAGTTTTTACTTCAAAATAACTGGTTTTCATTATGAATGCCCTCAGGCAGGGTAATTGAATTTACTGTAAAATGAAGGACCTGTGTACATCACTGGGCACAAACAAGCCGGAGTGGTTTTTTTCTTCATGGTTGGGTTTTAGACAGCTCTGGTCTGAAAGATCTGTAACCACAGTGATATCTACCAGAGCTGTGTGTCTGCAGGAGCAGAAGCTCTATTTTTCAGATGCTGAATGTGGATAGCCTCTAATGTAAATTACTATTTAGGTGGCAGTTCAGCAAAGATCACACTTGACTTTCAGCACAGGCTTCAACCTCTTACTCAAGTTAATCACACACTTAATTGCTTTATTAAATAGGGATGGAACTAAGCATATCCTTTCAAATATGCTCTATCAGGGCCTACCCCACAGATGGTCAAGATACCAACTGAGGGCTTGATCCAGATACCACTGAAATTGACAGAAGACTTCAGTGGCCTTTGGTTGGAGTGTATAAATTGGAGTCACAGGTGTGCTTCAATGTTGACAATACATAAATCAGTTTTCCTGTCATGTAATTTTCATCTGATTTACTTACTTGCATGCAAACCTGTGAGCTGGAGGAGAGCTGAGGGCTTAATGACCTGGTGTAGTGTTAACATCCTGGAAGAAAAAGTCAGCACAGACAGGAGGACAACAGGACCTTCAAGATACTCATTCTTCCCAGACTTCCACATGACAGAGAAGAACAATATGGTGGAGCTGAAGGTAGAATCTGACTCGCAAGTACGGCCCATCATTTCGCATAGGTGTCTCTCAAGGTTCTGACCTGCTTACAGTTCCCCATAAAGCTGAGGCTCCAATGCTTTTCTAAAGTGTTAGTTATAATTGAATAATCTTACAAAACTGCTCTGAATAGTGGAAAAAAAAATTATTTTACCATAATCATCTTGTATCAGAGGATGTTTGGGGAAAAAAAACCTTAGGATAAAAATTAAATACTTAAGTCTTCAAGCAAAAATGGAAGAATTATAGATGGCAGAATCCAAAAACCTCTTCAGTAAGTTAAGTTAAGTTGAGCTGAGACTCTCAGACTCATTGGTGCAGGGTAGCCTGACTGAATGGCTCAAAATTCACATGCCACTTTTGTTTTCATCCCCACATGACTGAGATTACTGTGCCAAAGAGCAAGTAAATCTGGAAGAGGATTTCCTGGCTAGGATCTGCTTTGGGGCTGTAAGTTAGCAGAGAAGACAGGCCCTCCCCATGATGAGTGAATTAGAATATACATGTATCATGAGCAATATTAAGGATCTGAACTGGGGCTGTTTTCCGCCTGGCAACAGGTTTACATAGGCTATATTCAAGAGTCCTCTGTAGGTGCCCTAAACAGCCTTCTAAGCTTCACTGAAGAGGTAAAAACACTGTTGAAGAGGTGAAGAGCTTTGTTGCTGGGTACCTATCATACTAGACATAGCATGGGGAACAGGGGACTATCTCAAGCACAGAGATTCAGGACAAAAGTACTGCCCAAGAGGATACAGAGAAGACAACTTTTGAGCAGTGGAGTTAAGAGCAGCTCTGTTTGTTGGCAAGATGAAATTATCTCAGAAGAATGACTGTGGACCAGAAAAGTTCAGAATTGCTGGAGTTCAAACAATTAAACCCACCTGCTCTATATTTTGAACAGAAAAATAAGATGAGGAAGGAGCAGCAGCAGCTGTGCTTTTCACAGAAAGAAACTCAAAAGTTGAATATGCAGGTTTATTTTGGGATTGCTTGCATTCACAAAGGGGAGACTGGTGGTAAGAACTGAGGAAACAGGACAAGTATGTAAAAATGTGGACCTTTGACTACACCACTCAAATCTCTACCTGGGAGGAACAAAAAAAAAAAATACTTTTTGTACATGAAAGTTGTGAAAACAAAAGCAAAATATTCTGAGGAACATATTTTAAAGCTCAGGTGAAGTAGACAATACAGGTCATGTATTATCTACAGAATAGTGATCCCTAGAGCCTTCACCCACTTTCAGAGTGTACATGAGCCACAGCTATTGTTTCTCTCTCATATGTACGTATCTACATAAATGCTTACCTTGTCTTTAAAACATGAAGTGCTGGGATTTCTTCGTGGTGTTTTTAAGTGAGTATGTTGCTAGCGTTTTCCCTGTCAAATCTACAAAAGTAGGAAGAAAGTACACAGAAGCACTTGGTAGCGAGGTATTAGCTTGTGGTTTACAGATAGATACTCTCCCTCTGCCTTCTCCTTTGAAACTGTGTGTGGGCTTCACTCAGTTGAGCTGGGCTTCTTGAGAAAACCTCATACTGCATAACTACCTACTATTAGCATTGGCTGATTAAGCAGGTAAGTTGAGTTTCTTGTGCGGTTTATTCTCTGAAGGCATATTGGAAATGTAACTCTCATTTCAATTTGTCTTTATTTTAATTAAAAGTTAATCAAAGACTGATAAAAGCACAAACAGATATTGGATCCTAATTGTTACATTGGTGAAATTACTAAAAATGAAGGAGAGTGAATTCTTATGAAAATTATTGAACTAGCTAATCAATCCAGAGTTATGGACATGTTTACAGGCTAAGAGAAGCCTCTTGTCTGGAAAGGCTCGAGAGGTATACTAGGTCAGTAGTGAAATTTTGCCCTTTGGCATGATTGGCAAGGTAGGGTCTGTCTCTCCCCTTTGAGGAAACAAAGGGCAACTGAAGCGGAGAATACCACTTATATGACTCTTTTCATCCTACTATGCTATCAGTGAATGGATGTAACTATCAGCATTTTTGGTGAAAACATCCTACTTTGGCTAGGCGCAGAAGAGAAGGCTGGATGAGGGCTGAAGAAACAAACACATACATTTGAATATTGGATGCATTTTCCTCAATGCTTCTGATAGAAAATGTGATTGCATCAGATGTTCTCTGAAAACTGCCAGTTTGCTTAAGACTATTCAGCAAATTACCTCAATAGCTGCTTGCGTACACTTCACAGACAGATTGCAAGGAGGTACTCTTCTCTCAGATGCAGATGAGGAATAGGGTCTTGGGATTGATGTACACGCTTCTAATCTGCTTCACTAGCAAATGACTGATTTTTTTTTTTTAACTGCTAACACAGCAGGCAGACTTATCTTTAGACAGAGGCAGCCAAGAAAGTAAGGACCATGGATATGAAACCTTCACCCACTTACAATTTTCCCAATTTATTTGCTTTTGTAGTGAAGATTACTCTTTAATCAGAGCAAAACAGCAAAAACATTTTATACCTCTCTTCAGTAGCCAAAGAGAATTTGTCAGAACCTTGGCAATAAAACCCATCCTCAAGTGTAATTTATGCCAGATAACTGATGAATCTACAGCACAGCAATTTGGGCCATTCTGTGAGGGACCCCCAGCTTAGATCACATGGAGATTTCTTCAGGGTATGTGGAGATGTATCTCCTTAGCTAATGCATCCTTAGGGAAGGGTAGAACACGGGCAAATTCAAGAGAAAGAAAAAGCTGCCAGAAGTAAAGGAGATTTTCTGTAGCATTTCTTCCAAAGCCCAGTCAAGAATCACAACAGAATTCTAAAAGGTTTTAGGTGAAGCCACTGCCTGCAGAAACCTCCACAGCATCAATCCAATTATGATGCTGCAGCATGAGGGTAGAAGAGGATGGAAAAAGATAGCAGAGAGGCCTATCTTCCCTGCATGTTTAGCCTGGGCATCACAGCTTATTTAAAAAATGAAGAAAACTTGTCCTACTAGTAGAATATGAATAATTAAAACAGGAAGGATTGCTGAAAGTGCTCATTTGCTCTTGCTTTCAGACAATCTTGCAAACTGGCCTGTTAATCTGGCTGGTGGGGATGGCTTCCTCCTAGTGAAAGTCAATAGAAGACAATCCTCTAATACTTTTTATCTTGGCAGCCTTTTAAGTGTAACATGTATAAATAAATGCCAATATTAATTGCATGGAAAAATGCCTAACATTCTCAGAGTTGAAAATGCAAATCAATTATGCTGTCTGTCTTTATGCTACCATCTTAAAAAAAAAGGAAAAAATTCTAGTGACATATTACACTGCTTTGTGAATCACTTCCAAATTGGTGGAAATTTTCACACATCCTAATCCATTAAGAAGCTTTCTTTTTAAGCATATTCAGAGCCTTTTGAATCAATGTAAAGACTACATTTACCATAGAGCTTTAGAGTGGACCTTGAATTATGATTTTCCTATTCTGTGTGAATGGTTTGGCAGCAACAGACAACTCTGCATTTCCACTTAGGACACAGGGAACTTCAAAGGTCTCTTTCAAAGGCTTTGAGTTTAGTTAATATTAGAAAAACAGTGGCTATTTAAGAGGAAAAAAAAACATTTATAGTAGTCAGAAGCTAAACACCTTAGAAACAGAGGGAACTGAGAAACCCCACAGCCTTCCTGGGGTTGCTAATTATCTAATGCTTCACAGTAACAGATTGGGAGGAGGGGGGAAGATCTGAACCCCTTTTTTTTTGCCTTTTATTTCAATAGCAGTGTATTGTAGCTGTTTGAAAAACTCTTAGTTTAAAAAAAATAGCTCTCATTCCATAAACAGACAACTCTTCTACAATCCTGCCGACGTAGAAAGCTAACAGAAATTTCTTCCGTCAAGGGCCATTAGTTGCATTTTTCTGACTGCAAAAAAGCACGTCTTAAGAAGGTGCCACAGGACCAGGAACGTATTGCTGTAATGATACAGTAGGCAACTAATCCAAACTCAGGGCTTGTCAGACCTGGAAAGAAGGGGGATACCTGTCTGACCTCTGTAAGGTTGCTTTGTCATGAAAGGGACCAGCCAGCACCACAAGAAGATGGCTACCTAAATGACTAAGGGAGGGATGCTGAATGGAGAGCTGTTAAGCAAAGTTTAACTTCTGAGCAAGTACATGCCTACCCAAAGGTCTTATCTGCAAGATGAGGATTACACAATTGGAACAATCTAAATACTCTATTCCAGCTGTGGGGGCCACTAGAAATGTATCAAACTCAACTATCACCCTTGCCATTTGAGAACAACCTGCAGGAGCTAGTCAGGGGCTCCAGCCCTAGGGTCTTCTTATTATTCAGAGAATACTGTTGGACTTTGTCTTGCACCAATTATTAGATGTTTGCATCAAACTTATTTTCCTCCCACACTATTCTCCTGATTTTACCTTCTTTCATCCTCTTTCTTTTCCCTGTCCTCTTTCTTTCACTCTTATTTCCAGTTCAGCTCCTCCTAAAGAGAAAAAAAAAAGAACAAAACCAAACCAAAAGGCCAACCTGCAGTGCACTGTCATTACATGACACTGCATGATATCCTGTTTCTATGGCAAGACCTTAGAGCAGGGACTATCTGCTACTCTGCCTACATCAAGCATCCAGTAAAATGCAGACCCATTCTTCAATACCCTACTGAAACTTTGAATAACATTATAAAGTCAGTAAGAGTTACTGTATCATATCATCCAACCAGAGTTTTGCAGGGAATATGCCTCATCTTTAGCAAAGTCATCTTTACCAAATTTTCCACCTTTTGAAAATCTCATCTTAAGGTATTACATTTGGACTAGATCTTTGTGCAATTTCTTGAACACTATTCTCAGGACTCTCAAGTTTAAGACACTGAAATGAATGCCCTCTTCTCCATAGTTCATATTAAAAAAGCCACAGGAAGTATTTTTCTAAGCAGCAGCTAGAAAGGAGTCATCAATTTCAAGTAAGAACTGCCATTTACATAATCTGAAAATGACACTATGATATCAGACATGCACTTATAGGAAACTGGAAAATTTCCCCATCCCCACTCCAGTATTTTCTTCTGATTTGTTCTTTGCAAACTTAGTGCAAGTCCTTACAAATAAATTTTTTTAGTGTATACACAGCTATCAAAGACTCAGTTTTTCAGAGCAAATAGATAACCTGACAAACTGTGACTATTTTTGTAGGAGAGTAAGAACTTTTTTCAAAACCAGGAATTGGAGTAGATGCAGTATGGTTGTTCTCACTCCAGTCACAAATCTCTACTAACAACAAAGGTAGCTAGTAAGTAGAAAAAAGACAGCTGAGGTGATACTATGATATAAAAATACACTCACGAACTCTCCACCAGCTCTCTGTCCCAAAGATGATTCTATCTCCTTTTCAAAGTCCTGTTAAGCATAGATTTATTATGCAGTACCCAAGTTTTTTCAGCTTTGTCCCTTTTGGCTGAACATGATAGGTTTTTTTATACTTGGACTGCACATCCCAGTGTATTCATATACATTGTCATCTCAAATACCTACTATTCTAACTTGGAGAAAAAAGATTGCTTTTCAAAACTCATTTTTACAGAAGTTCTTTGCTAAACTGAACATTTTTACTGAAAAGTGTATCATTTGACAGACTAACTCTGAATTAGATTGAAACTTCCTTAAGTATCCATTACAACATGAAGACTTCCATGGAAGAGCCATTATAAATGCAGTATATTTCAAGGAGAATTTTTAAAGTCTCTCTAGTATTTCTGTCTCACCAGCACTGAAAATGGCCAGCAATGACGATTAATCCTGTACTATGGAAACTCCCCTTACTTATACAACAAACTGTTAGTAAACCAGTTTAACACAGCTTTTCTCTTAATTAGACTGAGTTACTGTCCAAGAAACACAGCATAGTCATACAATAGAAGTGATATACTCCTGCAGAGTCAAGTCTTTAGAGACTGATGACCCCATTTGAAAGACTAAATACCCAGTCTGCATTATCTCCAGTGGGTCCCATTATATGCTCATCTACCTTCTGAGCTATAGTCTCCCTCAAATAATTAGACTGATGTTATTAGCAGGCTCTTAATTCTCACTTACTGTCTCCTTTACCCATTAGCTGTCCCTAATTTGTTAGCTGCATCTTAACAGGCTGCAAGCTTACCAGATATTATTCCTCATCCAGTGATATATTCCCCCCACCAAAAATCCACAGCTACAAGTCATTAGGGAAGTATTTATTTTCAGGATAGCTCACAGCCTTGAGATACAGTGTCCTACCATCTTCTATAGCCCTGCTTGGTGACTCCTCACACTACTAGAGTGAGTCAGAGACATAGTCTAAAATTTATCACACTGTAGCAAGCAATTACATATCTTCCTTCACTGGGAAAGGCCACCATATAAAGACAGGGTTGCACACCATGGTAAGCCTTGGAAGCTAGCAGGGGCACTTTCACTTCACAGAATCATTTGGATTAGAAGGGACCTCTTGAGATCACCTCATCCAACTCCCTGCTCAAGCAGGGTCAGCTAGAGCCACTTGCCCAGCACCTTGCCAGCTGGGTTTTGAATCTGCACAGAGACTCTACAACCTGTTTGACCAGCCTCACAGTAAAAAAGTGTTTTCTCCTGCTCAGACAGAACTTAATCTTTCTAAATTTGTGCCCATTGTCTCTTGTCCTGCCAGCAGATGCTACTGAGGTGAATCTGACTCTGTCTTCATTCCCTCCCATCAGGTTTTATACACATTGACAGCATCTCCCCCTAAGCCTATACATGAAGGGAACAGCAGTCTTTAGGCATAAGATCTCTTGCCTCACTCCCCAGTTTAGAATAAAACACCACCACCAGGTGTTTTACTGCAGTGTTGTACCATAGAAGTTTTTGTTCTTGCTATTATAGTATAGAATCTAAGAACCTCCACCATATTTAACAGAGGAGATGAAGGATTGTATCTTAGGCAAGCTACCAGAAGCTGAATTTTAAATTTCAGAGTATTCATACATACACACATATCCAGAAATCTGCCTACACTGACCCAAGGACTACCTGTTTCACAATAGCAAAAGCACCTGCAAATGCACCTCAGCCAAAAGGTTCAAATTCTAGTGATCAGTGCCATTACCTTCCACTACTCTTTACTGACTGTACCTCAGAATACATTCTTCCATTGGCAGAAAGTACTGAAAAGTATTACCCCCATTAACTGCAGCTAAAGTATCATGTAAACAGGGCTGCAAGACCTCAGTATTGACCTAGAAATCAGGCATTTCATTTAGATAACAGCAATATGGACACTTACACTAAACCAAACCAGCAGCTTTGATTCCTGTGACTAAACACTTTGAACAGGGAGCAGCTAGAGTGACAGTAAATAAAGGTGGCCTTATCACACATTCTTCACCCATTCATTCTATGAAAGGCAATTATCTTGGCCAAGGCAGTCTTTCATAACAGAGAGGACCTTCTGCTTTTTACCTTTGTCAGTCAGGTGCTTCCAAATGCATGGTGACTTGTAGCAGGCAACTGTGGTTCAAAATGTGATTCCCAGCCTACTGAAAGTCAAAACACCAGATCGGCAAATACAACTTCGTATCAGATCCTTGTTTGTATTACTTACCTCTAAAAATGACACTTCCAATACTCCCACAATTCAGAATCTCAAGTGGTTGTTCTGATGGTTGTCAAATTCTCCTCATCCTGTGCCAGTTTAAGCACCTATGCCTTGTTCCCAGGCTTCCTGGTCACAGGATGAAGACTGGATAGAACTGTTTGTTCGGTCACTCATTTTGTAGAAGGCAAACCCTAACTGCTAGAATATTTAGACTGCATAAGCTTCCTGAATCAGATTACCAATGCACAAGCAACAATTCTAAGGAATTCTGATGCTGGCAATTTAAACGCTTTTGACAAGCCTCCTTTGGAAAACCAGAGCTGCTTATAGTCCTTTGGGAGCAGGGCTTTAAGATCAGTGACCATAAACATCTGATCAAGTGTTGCTGAAATCAGGTTGATCAGCGGTCCTAATTTTACATTTTCACTGTAATTATAAACACCTCAAAGATGATTAAAACAGCTTTAAAACATTAGGTAACTGCTCTGCTGGGACCAGTGAGGGTAACCAGATGCAGGGGCCCATGCTTTGTTTAAAGGCAACCAGAATTCCCAAAGATAACCATATAGCATATGTAAGATCAGTCAGTTCTTGCCAGGAGAGTAGAGAGGCAAGGGGCACAAACAGCCTCTGGCATTCTTTTGAGGTCTTGGATTTGTCCTTCGTCAAAACCAGGTTTGTTTTCTGCTTTAAAAAAAAATTTAAACCTTGACAAAGAACTAGTTCTAGAAGCACAATCATGCTCATTAGCAGAGCAGTAAGAGAATGTTTTCCTTCTGTACTTTGAGCTGACTGCATCCTGAATGCAACTCAGACATGGTAGTTTCAGAAAAATCCAGGTGTGAGACTAAGTTACCCCAATGTAGCAGCTGACAGGGAATAAACTCCAAAATAATTAAAAGAAAGCAAACAGGTTTAGTTGTCCGAACAAGGAATTTTAATTTTAGGTCAACTATTGAACTAGGTCAACATCCAGTTCACAATGTCTACAGATAGTGGGCATAGCCAGTCACTACGGTAAGTTTATTGAAGCACCAAGCTCCACACAAGACTGTAAAATACATTTTAAACTACTAGTAAGAAAGCTTCTTCAAGTCAACAATACTGTTAAGGGCCAGAGTTTAAGGACTAAGTTTTCACCTTCCAAGCTATTTTAAGACAGCCAATCCACTGCATAAGCAAACCAAACTGCTACATACTGAAACACATAGAGCAGCAACTGTATTGAACAATTCCTGTAAATAATTCAAGGATACATTGAAACAGTATGGGTAAATTGTAATTTTTTATTGGAAAACAAATATACAACTTGGAATGGATTTGAGGCAAATCGTGCCATAAGCAGATTTTCTTGAAAATAAGTGGCTAAACAAAGTTTAAAAAGCATAGTAACAAGAGGAGAAAATGTTTTCTGGTACAGGACCAGCAGTACAAAAAAAAACTTGTGTACGAGTACCTGGATAAATCACCCGTTTTGCATTAGTGCAACTTAAGTTTCATATTGTTGACTGTCAATCGTCCACAACGTTAAGACTCCACATTTCAACAACATGTTACAGGTATGGCCACAAACAAGTTACTGTGAAGTAAGCCAGGAGAATGATTATTACAGTGCATTAGCCACATGTATATATACTATTCACATGGTTTTATCCTGCAGTTAGCTGCAAGAGTCCTTATCCTCCATCACAGAAAGCAGAATAAACTCCTTTATGTACTGGAGAACTAGAGCCAGCATGTCGCTTTAACTAAGGAATTGCTAATGCATGATAAACCCTAGCTTACTTTATGTAACTTGTTACACTAGTCATACCTAAGTCTCCTAAAGAAAGCTACTTTTTTTTTCAAACAGACAACCCAGATGTTCCCTCAGTTAACCAACTCCATCTAACTTTAGATGTGCAGAAGGGCTTAAATATCCAGAGTAAGCCACATGCAACATTTGTTACTTAGATCAATTTTCCAAAAATCAGAACAGTGACAGTAAGATAAAGGAGAAAAACATGGAGGAATGGCCTTCTAATTACTATACATGCATATTCTTTTGACAGTAAGGGAAAAACCTTTTACAGATAAGTTACAAACAGAGAAAAGGCAAATAAACAATTTTGTACAAGAAATTTAACACATTCTGTACAACGTCTTCACTTCGCTGTCATCATTTGTACAAACTCTGTAAAAGGAAAGAGTTGTATAAGAGTTATTCAGAGAAAAATCTGAATTGCAAGATCTGAGAAGTGACCTGCCTTACTAGTGATGAACTCTTTTAAAACTATGTTTTCAGTTTATATACACTATACATTCAAAAAAGCATCTTCAAGATAGTCCCCTTTTTCCACCAATCACACCTAAAAACCTCCTATTTTTAATGGCAAAAGGCCTCTACTTTTATCAAAAAAGTTGGTCCCTCAGTGAATTGGGGAATAGCCTTATTTCTAAAATAGAACATTACAGGGTCCTCATGCCCACTGACTTACAGATAGGGACAAGATATCTAAGAATGACTAAGAGATCCCTAGAAATTGTGCTGAAGTGACGATCAGTTAAGTATGTGTACAAGCAAGACATGGTGTTGGTTTGAATTTTTTTCAAAGCAGAATAGCTCAAGTCTTACTATTTTGCCTGACTGGCTTTAAGCAACTGAGTCATTGCTTATTCACAGCACACTGGAAGTTCGATCCCACAAAATAGGATTCTTCACTTATCTTGCTAAACAATAGTTTCAGGTACAATAACAAAAAGAAACTGGGAACCTGAAAGGAGTTAACTGGTTGCTCAAGTTTCAAAAGAGCAACTGGAAACAAGAGGGATGCCTACCCTCTCTTAGTGCCAGCCTCTAAACAGTCTATTCCTAAGTACTGTTATGGAGCAGCAGCCTTGTTCACAGAAACACCTTTTCACTCACAGATGAGTGCTCATCGTGAGGCCACAACCAAAAAGGCCTTAAAGGGAAGCCACACCTACACCTCAGAAACAGGAAGGGTATTATCTGAAAATACCCTAGCTCTTTTCTATAAGGTGTTCAGAAAGTTAAAATGAAAACAACCTTAGTGCTTCTGAGCTGCAAGCAATTGTCTAACAGAACTCCTTCTGCTTGCATGACTTCATTTAAGTTTCAATGCCAGGAAGAAAGAAGGAAATAAAAATAAACTACTGCTGCAGCTGATTTGTGTGAAATTACTTAAGAGGTCTTCTAAAGGTCTTGAAATTTCTGCGTATCTTAAAGGCTTCCCCCCTTAAATTAGTAATTTTAAAAGCATTAATAAAAAAAATGAGTGACTTGCTACAGCGAGATCAATATTCATTAGCAAACAGAACAGTATGTGAACACCTCAGCTAGCTTCCTTATTCTAATGGTCATTAGGCATCATTAGATTTAGGAAGTTATTTCTTACACTGCACAGCTGAATAGTCATTTTTTGCCTTTGGCACAAAGGTAGCAGTAACCCCCTCAAACTTAAACCTATTTAGAGGTACACGATGTACATACTAAAAGACATTAGCTTAAAGGAACACTAACTGTTGAGAAGATCTCATCTGAACATTGCCCTATTTAAACTCGGTGTGGCTAATCACAATCTATATAATCACCAGCATGAAAAGTGCTACACAAGAAGAATCAGTTAACAACTCCTTACCTTCATAGTTTACTTGACCATCACCATCGATGTCTGCTTCCCTAATCATTTCATCAACTTCTTCATCTGTTAGCTTCTCCCCAAGATTTGTCATCACATGACGGAGTTCTGCAGCACTAATGTAACCATTACCATCCTGGGAGGGGAAAAAAGGAAGACTGGAATAGACTTGTCTAAGGCATAGAAACTTAACTATAACTTAAGAATACTGCAGAGCAAGTTGAACATTAAGAAGTTAGCATAGCTTTAACCACTAGCATTTGCACAAGGTAAATGAGAACTGTAACCGTATCTTTAGTATTGTCCAGGATCTTACTCTTAAAAACACATTTTAAAAACAACTTATCCAATACAGGACTTTGGCTGTCCTATCCAGGGACATTTTTTAATCACTGACAAAACAATCAGCACCTTTTGCAACCTTTTTAGGTGACAGATGCCTATTCCATCATGCAACTGTCTGGTTCAAGTGACTATTTCTTAGAACAGAAGCTACTTCTCTCATTCACCTCTTTCATGGGAGTCTAGCACAAAACCACAAGGCCATCAGAGACCACTTTTACATATTCCATTCTAGTTGGAACACTGGATACCAAAGTACTAGTGTATACCAACTCTGGACTGACTTTTTCTTCCCCACACCCCAAGGTACTTAACATCATATGTTTTCTGTTCAAAAATGCACCTTGCTTAAGACGCTGAGTAACTTTAGGATCAGTTAACAACTTACTTAAAGACTAAATGAAAGATTTAAAAGATTACCATTTTAAATATTTAAGAAATTCCCCTGCCAGCCTTGTACAAGTATTTTAGTATCACAGCAAGTGGTAGCTTTATAGTATCACCCACTACTATCATGATGACTCATCTGACTTTCAGGTACAGTACCACAGTAGACTGAACTTTAGGGTAACTAGTTAACCTAGAGGTTCTAGATGACAGGACTGCAGATACCCCTCAACTCAGTGAGGAAGCTGATTAGAAGTCAGACTGAGTTTTCATAACAGAAGTATTTGTTAAGGTAAACATTTTAGTACCTTGTCAAACACACGGAACGCTTCTCTAATTTCTTCTTCACTATCTGTATCTTTCATTTTTCTTGCCATCATTGTCAGAAACTCTGGAAAGTCAATTGTGCCATTGCCTGCAAGATAGTTACTTTGTTAGAAAAACACGTTTTAGGCACTTTATTAGGTTACTTGTTAGTGAAATCTTACCATCAGCATCTACTTCATTGATCATATCCTGTAGCTCTGCTTCTGTGGGGTTTTGACCAAGCGATCTCATCACTGTCCCCAACTCCTTTGTAGTTATAGTACCATCACCATCCTTGTCAAATAGTGAAAAAGCTTCTTTGAATTCTGTACAACAACAAAAGAGGAGTTAATCCCTTCAGCTTTGAAATGTTAAGTTTACTTAATCATATAAGAATCCATTGCTGCTTATTGTTGTAAATTACTAAACTTGATTTTATTCTCAAGAAAATTTCAGTATACTGCTCAGTCTCTATAATTGTAATGCCAATATGGAAGCACCAGCATTCGGAAAACCCGCCAGTCTACCAACCAACCACATTTTGACCTAAATCAGATGGAAGGTCATCCATTTCAGAAGTACTCAGATATTTGTTACTATCTATCTTGAATAAGATCCCCAATACAGAGCTGAAAGGAATAGCTATCTGCAACTAGAATGATCCACATTGTTGGTAGGAATTGTTTATCTTGTGAGAAAATGATATGAAATTACTTTGAGAAAGCTGAAAAATGGTACTCAAAATACAAATGCTACAGCTTAATAGCACTTCTATTACTAATAGAGGAGACAAGTCAATGGAAAAAGGTATAACCAGACCTAACTAAAAATAGTTTCTCATTATAACTCACTTCCGCTGGACACACAAGTCTGAACAGTATATGCCACATGAAGTACCTAGCCCCATAGGTCTTAACATTTGGCCATACCTAGGCTAAAGAGGAACTTCTCCCAGCTCTCTCCCCCATTGGACTTCTGCAGTTCTTCAGTGTATGTATATACACAACTCCAGCCAGTTGTTCAAGGAGGAAAGTCACTGGAGTCTTAATTTCTGAAAAGCTGCTTAGAAAATTGCTTCAGCCCTACTATATCCTGAAACAGCCTTCATAGAACTAGTCAAAAACAGTTGTAAGACTGCTTAACTGTGTTTCAATGCTACCTCTTAACCCCCTACAAAGGGTGTATTGTAGCCAGCAATATTAATACAACCATAACACGTTCAATTGTCCAGTCCAAAAATGGAGCTGGTTTTAATCCATGCCATCTGTTTGTCTTTGGCCACAGACTTTAAACTAGCTCACTGAACCATAGTAGCTCATACACAAATTACAGTTAAACATGAAAAACTTATCTACTCCCTTGTATAGTTCAGATCCTTTTACAGCTTTCAAGGCACCCGAGATCATGCCTTTGGGGAACTCGTTAGCTCAAGGGTACTCCTGCATCAGAAATACTTCCAAGAATTAATTTTTCAACACTTCCAAGCAGCCAGCTTTCCAGATGGTGGGTTTCCCAGACCAGAATTAGTCAGAGCAAAAGTTGTGTTTTCACATGAACTGCATGAAGTCTTACTTCACCCATTTCATACTCTGAAACACTCGAGGTGAGTACAAGCTGGCAAATGTTAAAAATGCAACCACAAAAATAGGCTTTTTATAGTTCATGAATACAGCTATAATACCAGAGCCACAGCTGAGTCTCATCCAGGAAAAAAACACTCTTCTACATCTAATAGTCTGAAGTGTTCCGAAAGCGAACTCTTGCTGTTTAGCACATAAGAATCAGAGCAAGGCTACCACAGGACCAGACGAAACAGTTCCAAGCCAGCATTGTACAATCACAAAGCAGAAACAGGCCTACCCAAACAGGCAGCTATAACCTGTACCTACAGTAGCTTCCAAACAGTCTTCGCAGCTAGTTTCAGTTAGCTTGGAGGCAACAAACAAGTTTATTAGGAGTAAAGTTTTACACCAGGGAAGAAAAGGCTTTTGGATCAAGCCTGGTAGAGAAGTTCATAGTCTATCATGGAAGGACCTCAAAAGGGGGACATTGAGTCTTCAGAGTCAGGTACTCAAGAGTTATTCATAATGTTTAGCTGTTAACCACTTCATCCTTAGCTTGAAGGTCAACTGTCACTAACCCAACATGAAGCAGACTTCACAGTACTGCAATGACCCTGCTTAGAAAAAGTAATACTTTTTTACACAAAATTTGAAGACTTGCTTTCTACAACATGGGCCATTCAGTGGTATATTCTGAACAGTTGAAATGAACCACTCAAAGGACAACACTTTACCTTTCTTTTACTCAAAGATGCTGTAGGCTAAGAAACAACTAACTGTAAATCATAACCATAAAGAAAGTAAAGTGAGTCAAAGATCGGCAGCATATTCCTGTTTGAAATGCTGAATCAAGTTAGGAATACGATTAAAATACCTCTTTAACCACTTCTAGGAACCACCTCCAGTAATTAGAACAAAGGAATAACAACCTACACAGATACAGTTTAGACTAGAACAAGAACAACCTAGCATAGCTTTGGAGGATTTGCAGCAACGGCCAGTGAAGGCAGCTATGAAATACTGAAGTTTAGTGAACAACTTGATTCTGGCTTCCTGCAACATAAGATTACAAAACACACCTCCCACACTTAAGAAACACCTTACGACTCCATGTAGCATGTAAAGCAAATCCTCCCTCTATTCAACACTCCTCCATATCAAACTGCAAATAAAAATTCTCTTCTATCCTAGATAAGGCTAACCTGTCACAGAAACCCGAGGACAGTGCCACTGCAGAACCACTTACCTTCAGGCCAGCCTACAAGGTTTCAGCCTTTCCTTCCTTCTGAAAAGCGCACTGCATCAAGAGAAAAGACTACTTCCAGGTCCCACGAAAGACAGGCTAGCCCAACAGAATGTGAACTCTAACACCCTAGCTCAAAATGTTCTATTTAACAATAGTTTGAGGCATCTCTGCACCACATCACCTTTCCAGATGAAGTGGCAGTCTTCAGTGACCTAATATGTTCAGTGAACCAAAACTAACATTCCCACTCTCACACAGTTTAGCCAGCTATGTCTGGAACTTTTATAGGAGAATGTCAATTGTTCTCTTCACAGCTACCAGGAGCTCAACACTTAAACATGACTATTTCTACTATGAAATAAATTCCAAATAACTCCTGTGGTGAGATCCCCAATGGAGAACCACAGCACACTAAAGGAACAAGGCATAATGAACACCATACATAGGCCTACTTGTTCAGAGAGCCCATTTAGACTCTGAGGTCTAGTGGATGGAAGTATAGCTCACTAGACCAGTTGCTTTGGGACAAAAAAAGTCTTTAGATTTTCCCCCCCCCGACCACCCACATCAAGTGGTCCTGTCCTATACACCTTTTTTAATACAACGCTTAACCAAAGGGATATCCATTTGACTCAGCAACTTCAATTCTTACTGAATGAAGTTGCAATTCACATTCTGTACCTACTCAACTTTCAAAATCAGTCTTTCATATGAACAAACCTGGGAAATCTTTCACCCCTACCTATAATGACAAGAAGCTTCAGTCCTATATGACTGAAATAAGAACATCTGGAATCTTGAACGACTGTATTCTGGTGCTTTACAGCAGAGATGGAAGATTTGTTTTAAGCCCAGAAGAAGTGGCTGCTTTAACTACTTTGGCCTTTATTTAAGAAAGGGAATGTTGTCTCTACCTTGTAGTACCATTTCCTTAAGCCCACCTTCAAATCAAAAACTAGGTATCCTCAGATAAGCTGAAATGGAATGGTAGGGGGCTCAAGCCTTTAAAAACCAGTCTCTGTAAAACACACAAACTGTACCTATAACAGTTTTCCCATGCAAGACACTGACCTTCAACAGCAAAACTAAGCACACTGCTTAGTCAGCTGCAACCCTTTCTAAGTGGTACTAGGGATAGTTCCCTAACAGACCAGCAGTGGGCTGTCTTCACATCAGAGGTTTATTGTTTACTCGCAAACACATTTGCTTCATGAAATACCATAGCTGAACTGAAAGTGGCAGGCCATTTTACACTGGATGCTAACACTAAGTTATACTTTTATTCTTTCCACACAGATGAAAACCCTCTATTCCAGTATGACAAGCTTATTAATACTCACTTTTGGCTCCAAGAACTATACTATCATTACTGAATAGCTAACATTTGCACTAATCCTGAGGTATCATTAATAAGCTTCCTGTTTATATTCCATAATCAGCTACATCAACTAATAAAGCTTCTACAGTAAGAACTGGAACAATGAACCACTATTGAAAAGACAGCAGTGACAATTGATAAAGCCTGCTCCAACTAAACTGATCACAAAACCCTTAAGATATGTAGGCCACTTCCAGAAAAAATCTCCAGTTGAACTAGATTCAGCTTGTGCTTACTCATAAGACAGTACCATGGCAACAAGTAAATAGACTAAAGGACTTTCCACAAAACCATAATTAGTCTCCTATGAGTTAAAGCAAGCTTCTGAAGTCTAAAAGCTACAGAAGAATGTTCTTACACTTCAAATTTGGCAATTATGGAAAAAACAAACTAGCTCATTATGACACTTCTGTTTAATACAGTGCCTTCAAGAGCTACACTGTAGTTAAATACCAATACCTCTCAGAGGCTGTTACTTGTATGCTTGACCTGGTACTATTAGATTAGCAGAACCCTAACACCCTCTAAAATAATTTCACATGACAGTTATGCACACTGAGACTTCCTACTATTAACACTATACACTTGTCAGATCAAAAACCCTAAAGTTTTTGAATGTCCATGGCAAGGCTGAATTCTGCATTACCAGCTTTAAGTCACATCAAATTATTGAAGTTGAAATCAGTCTTCAGAGAGCAGTGACAGATACTAGTTTGTGCAACCTGCATGAGTAGGAGACACGATAACTAGAAGTTTTAGCCATTAGTTGTCAGTGCATAGAAACCATTGTTGGGGGCCAATACTGAGATGTAAGAAATGCATATTTATTTCAACATTTCAGAGCAAGTGCGAGACCATCAGCACAGTGCACACAACACTTGTGTCCAAGTACACAATGCAGTTCCAAATACGGAATATCAAGAGTTGTCATCATGAAGCCAGTCTCTGCTGTTATCAAAAAACAGCCACTCTGAAACATCTTTGCTGACAGGAGACTGGAAAGTAGATTATTTTTGCCTTCTGTTAGAAGAGCACTCCAGATTCCAAGTCTTCACCAGAGATTTGCCCCCACCACTGCCTCTCAGTTTGCACTTGGGACAATTCTGTAGTCATGACACTAAAAAAAACAGTGTCAAGTCTACTGGCTAGTAAAGCTGTGAGGATTGTCTAACTATTCTAGAGGACAAAACTTCAGATTCATTGTATCCATGGTGCTTTTATGTATCCACGGTGCTTTTATGTATCCATGGCAAGATATGATTTATTTATCCATGATTAGATAAGCCTTTAAAACTTAGGTGACAAATTAAAACATTCCACAATACTACTTTAGTATCTAAGAAAGCTAAATATCTTGTGTAACACAGACTGTCACTGGATTAAGACATGTGCCAGGTCAAGTAGGAGTAGCAACAGAGCACGTAAAAACCTCACCTGCAATCTGCTCTTCTGTCAGTTGATCAGCCTGCAATAAAAGAGAATATCATTATAGTTGTAGCAAAAGTTCAACGGAAAATAAGACAGATTTGTAGAGGCCTCTGAATATGGTAGCTGCTCTTCAGGACTTATCTGCAGCATTCTGAAATAGTTCTAACTAACACAGCTCAAAAGTCATCAGGATTGCACGCTAAGTAAGAACTGGCAGCCTGCCCTCATTTCCTGACCCTGCAATATCTGGTACACCCAAATAATGGATTATATGCGTATCAATCCATTACCCAAGCAACACTAGCAAACTCAAGGCACACAGGTCTCTCTAGATTGGTTTTAAAAACTCATTAACACAGTGGACTACTGGTAGTAATACTTTGGTAAACTAGCCTCAGTTTTAACACTAAACACCCTAGGTCTAAGTAATGCGGCAGTAACCCCCCCCCAAATCCCGAATTTAAGGTAGACTAGTCTCTTCTGCTAAGTTACAATGCTGTAAATGAGAAAAATAGACTCTTCTCTAGAATTAAATCATCCTTGATTAACATGAAGCTTCATGTCCAAGACCTGGCTATAAAAAGCAGTCCATGTAATCAGTACTATCGGCTTCAGCCCAAACTGGCAATTTCAGTGCATTTGTCATATGGCTGTCAAGACTTTTTTACAGACTATTGTCTACAGACTCAAGTAGCATAAGGTAGCCCCAGTTTATATCTCATTTTGCTCTATCACCGACCAGTTTCAAATCAACTGGCTTTGACACGGTAAAAAAAAAATCTCAAGTCTTTGAGACCGAACCCAAAGTGGACTTCACTCTTGAAAGAACAGAAAGGTGTTTGAGGACTGTAGAAATACTTGCCCTAGGTTTTCAAGTCAGCTGATTCTTCAAACAAATTCTGGATAGCTTCAGTTGAGTTGCAGTAACAAGGCCATACATTCCTTCAAGCTCCTTGAGCTCTTTACCCCATAGTAGTCCACCAAAGAGTCAAAAAAATTTTAAAATACAAAAAAGATACATTCACATCCTAAGTTCAACAACGCTTTTTTTAGCTTTGTTCCTATTGTGACCATTTCAGCAACAACTTTTTTATAATTACTGCAATATTGACAGGTAGAAACATTTTCACTCATAAGCTGTGCCCACAAAGGTTTCTCTACACATTAGCCATCTGCCAATGAAATACTTAGAAAAAGGTATATACACCACCTGTCAATTTTTACTTTACTGATTTCAATTTGAATTACATTTCTATATAGGATACATACTTAGAAGTTACCAGCTTCTGGTTATTCTTCCTGTAACAGAAATGAAGTTAGCTGCTCAAGCAACCATGCAAGAGCTAAACTGCTTACAAAAAAATGCATACAGTACAGCAACAGCCCAAGCTAAAGGCCACGATCAGTGATTTCTCAGACTGCCTGTGGCTCACCAACTCTAAGAATCAAGACCACACTACTGAGCAACTTCTAAAAGAGCAGACAATGGGTACTTGCAGCTATAGACTCCACTTATTCCAATTTCAGCAGCTGTAGAAAATATTCCCATGCAAGTTCAAGTTTTTGGTTTTTTAAAAAAAAATTATAGTCTAGGGTGGCAGCAACACTGCTGAGAACATCACCAATTCACCATTAGGCTTTGAGATGGAAGAATTCTCCTCATCACTTAACAGAATTTTCGCTTGTCTGGGGTGTATCATTAACACAGACAGACTCATATCTTTGCATACTATTTACACTTTTATTGCTTGAGTGAAGAGAATAATGTGCTACATTTCTGTAGGATATTTATATCCACAGTAAGCTGTAGATCAGATTGAAGTAGCAAGAACCTAGTTTATTTAAGTCAATACTTATGAGTTACCAAGTTGAGTCACATACTGTTTTATATAAACAGTTTTATATAAAGACATGACATTAAGCAGTATTTAAGCTGTTAAGTGTTCCCAAACTCTTCCTCTCTAACTCTTCCAGCAACTTAAAACATCCTATAGCCACTAACCATAAATTTGGATAAGCTTTGTCAGTACCTGTAAGAGGTACAGTGTTTGACAAGAGCACGAAGCTTATTAGAAGGCTCAGGTATACGGCAGTTGAAAGATAAGCTAGGAGAGGGGCAAGGTTGAACAAACACCATCTGTATTCTGCAGTGCTAGGCTCTGCAGGGACTGCTGCGCAACAGCAGTAAAAGGCGGAGCCAGCAAGCCTGCCAGATCACTCCCTCCCATGCCACTCAGGTGGAGGGCTATCAGCCCGGACCCATGCCTGCAAGTTACAGGCCGCTATGGTCTTCCTAGAGGGGCCTTCGGGAGTTCTTTGTCCTGAATTTAAGCTAGATACTCACGCACCACACATGTGACAGCATGCACACCTTCAATAATGCAACCCAACTTCAGAAACAAATAGTTAAACAACCATAACATGCCTATGCTGAAGTTTTGACATGTCCCTTACTCAGGTGGCCAAGATCCACCTGAAAACCTCCTTTGAAGAAGTCAAGGAACCCATCATAGCTTTGACACAGCATCCTCCAATTCATGTTGCAGCACTTTCATTTTCACTGCAACAGCCCCCATCCCCCCACCCCCAGATTACGTTGAGGGCCTCACAAAGAATCTAAGCCTCCTAGGAAAGAAGGGGAGCTGCTGTGTGTGCAACAGTTTCAGTGGCACATGCAGCCTCTAGAGGTAGTGTTTCATTACAGTTGTAGCTGCTATGCAGTAATCCGTTTGGAAGACCCTCAACAGAACTGACTAACACTGCCTGATAGAGAGCTATCAGCAAATCACAGAACAGATGACACCATCCCCCTAGAAAACTTGGCATTTTGGTATACTTCACAGGTGTTAGATCTGAATAGACAGTTCTGTTCTGGCAAGACTAACTGAAGAACAAAAACTAGACAGACTAGCATATAAGGGCAGATATTATACTTATATAGGTTAGCTTATTTTGGGAGCAAAGCATTCTGCTTTATCTAGTATGTGCAGTATTGGACAACATATATTCACAGGTTTAGCCAGTCTGGTCTGTCAGGATGAACTATAACCACAAAGTGTCACTGTGCCTCCTGGACACACCCATTTTTATATAGACCTTGCTTGAAGATACTCCATTTTTGGTTCTGTACAGATGATGACTAAAAGCAGTAAGAGTCTTTTGCTGCTAGATTCACTGCTTTTTTCCTTTATAGATGGTTTGCTGTACAGGTTCACAATTCAAGCAAAAGAACAAATTCAGGCTTCTGTTCACCTAATTTCTTTGCCCAAGGAGAGCACTTAAAGAAAACCTTAAATTTGAGTACCCATCGTTCACATTAGACATGCCGAGTTGATAGTGATCTGATTCCTTTAAAGCACTTAATGAATGAAAAGACAATTCCACTACACTGCATCTTCTCTTAATGCAGAGATAATACTAAGTGGTCATTGGTGTTGCTTTTGCGACAGAATTGTTCCTTTTTGTACGTGTTTCAGTATCCGCTTGTTTTAATTAAAAAAGCTAAACTCATATCCTTTAGACCGAATTTGAAACAATTCTCCAATTCCACAAAATGTGTTCTACTTCGACAGTTGATTAAAATCCTAAACAAACGCATTGCTAGGAAAAATAAATTGTGCTTGATCAAGAAAATGCAGAACTGTCCACCGCAATGACCAAAACGGGAAGCCAAAACTGTTAAAAAAAAAATCCCTTGTTCAATAGAGCCACCGACAGCAAGGCGTTATCATGAAATCGGCAGGGGAGAACGGCTCCAACGTGAGCTGACAACAGGTCTAGCAAGGAGGGAGATGGTGCAGTGAGGCAGCCTGCCCCTCATCATCATGCTGCTCAGAAGCTGCAGGGCTCCGCATTGCATTATTACCAGGCGCAACACACCTCGCTAGCGAGCCAGACATCTTAAGCGCTCGCAGCAGCCGTTGCCGCTGGCTCTCCAGCCCCATTCAGCCGCACACGCCGGCTTGCCGGGGGGGGGGGGGGGGAGGGGGAAGGGAGGGGGAGGAAGCGATAAGAAAGTGGAGCTGGTGCTATCGTGGCAGGCTCCTTCCCCCCTCCCGGCACCCCCCACGCGGGTCTCCTCCCAGCAGGAACCGTTATCTGCCGCTCTTCCCCCCCGCCCCCCCCAACACACGCCCCGACAAAGCGTCATGGCGCTCGAACCGAGTGGCAGTTTGAATTTTGAATCCGCACCAACGCCCCAGGGCGGGAAAGGGACCCGGGCGGGATTCGTCCACCACCACTTCCTCCTACGCACACAGCGCCTCCGAGCGGGACCCTCCGCCGCAGCCTGCCCGCGCTGCCGGGCTGAGCCCACCAGCCACAGCAAGGGACGCCTTCACCCCTACTCCCACCTTTCCGCAGGCGACCTCGCCCCGCACCACCCAAACCACCTGCCCCTCTCTCCCCCCGCCCCCCCCATCGCCTCCCACCCATCCGCACCCAAGCCCAGGCACCCTTACCCCCACCGCCCCACACACCGAGCACCAGACCAGCACCCGCAGAGCCCTGTCGCTACCCGATACCCAGGGACTCACCATGGTGGCTCGGCCTGGCTGTGGGGTGTGGTGGAAGCTAACGGCTGCACGGGGCACACGAGCAACCTGCGCGCTCTACGGCTCGCCTCACACTGAGCCCTGCCCGGCCGCCAGCAGTGCCTCATAAACCTCCTCACAGCCCGCCCGGATCGCTCCGCGCCGCTCCCTCCCCCCTCCCCTTTCCCCGTCAGGGAACGGAGATGCGAAAGAAGTCCCGGCTCTTCGCGCTCTTCTCGGCAGGCCCCCCCGCACCCCGAGCGCGTCCCCTTTCTGCCCCCGAACCCTCGAGCCCCAGCGCAGGAAGGGGTGAGGTGCGGGAAAGAGGGGGGCTGCACTTGTGAAACGGCGGGAGGGGGTGCCGGAGGGAGCAGGCTGAGGGACTATTTCTCTGGGCGGAAGAGGATTTTAGAAAAAATGCCGAGGAGTGCGGTAACTCCAGAAGGAGGGCGCTGATTGGTGGATTCGTACCTGCAATGCGTCACTTGGACATGCACAGTCTGGGCTGGGAAGCGGTTACCCCTCCCCCCGCCCGCAGTGCGCGAGGCCCGGCCCGGCGCGGCCCGGCCCGGCCCGGTGCGGCGGGACCCGGCCCGGCCCAGGGGATGCCGCCGCCGCCGCCGCCGCCGCCGCCGCCGCTGGCCTGCCCCGCTGCCGTGCTCCCTGCGCCTGCAGAGGGTGGGCGGCCTGGGGGACGGCAGGCGCTGCGGCAGGGTGTGCCGGGCGGGCAGAGCCCCAGCGCCCTGCTGCCGCTGCGGGCACGCGCGTGAGGAGCGGGAGCGGCGGCGGCGGCGGCCGCCGCAGAGGGCCCGGGGGGGAGCGGGGCGGCGGGGCGGGCTCCGGAGCGGGCCCCCCGCGGCCATCGCGGCCTCCTTCCACCGACAAGCCGTGCAGGCCGCGGCGGGCGTTGTCGCTCGGCCGCTGCGGGGGCGGGGAGGGAGGCCCGGCTGGAGCAGACCCCGGGCCGCAGGCCTCGACGCGGGGCCGTGGCCCAGCTTTGGCTGCAGTCTCTCTTGGTGCGTTACCCTGAGACTTGAGGGAAGTGCACCTGAGAAATGTACCCATGAGAGCGCATTGCCAGAACATTTCAAGCGTTATCTCGCTGTGCTCCGGAAAGCCTCACCCACAGAGTTACTAAATGAGACTCCCTCCGCATCCAGCACAGTCCAGAAAAATTCCCACCTCACTCTGCAAGCCAGAGATGCTTCATTGCTGGTAGCATTGTTTAAAAGAATAGATTCCCCTATTACAAACCACGTACACCCTGGTCTTGTGCCTGAGAAGGACAGCTGGCCAGCAATTCTGAGCAAAAATCTCACGTCTTACCAGGGTTTTTTCTAAGATGCATTTGGGCAAATTACTTCAGACAAAATTTTCAAACTTGGAAATACATTTTCAAAGGCATGTAGCGTACTTAAAATCAGCTGATAATTCAACAAATAGCTGAGTTGGCTGAGTTCAGTGAAAGCAGGCCAACCTGTCATCTCTGGAAACCACAACGCTTATTTTAGGACCATAAATACGTTATTAAACTTCGGGGGCCCAAGTCCAAGTTTTCTGACCTAAGTTTGAATACAAATTACCAGTCCCATTATAATCAGTTATCTATTTCCATATCTATGGCAAGAATTATTTAGTTTATACAGTACTTATAAATGAATAATACTTTGTATGTATCATTACTGTTACTACACAAACCAGAGCAATGGCTCTCACTTTACACACTAAAGAGGTTTTATTTGTCTCTGCTTTTCACAGTCATTTTGTTTTATAGGCCTTATAAATAGGATGTGCTTGGGAGGGGACTGGCATGAACAAACTCAACAAAAATTCTGTGAGTTTTTCCCTCAGCATATTAACTGAAATTCTCAGGCTGGCTCTCTTTTCAGAGGTAATCATGTGTCCCCCGAATTCAGGAACGAAGGGGAAAAACCAGAGCAAGGCCTGGCTTCTTAAAATAGTCAAGAGACCTCTTCATCAAGCCCCATGCCTCTTGGCCTCTCTACCTCACCTTGTGATCATAGGCAATACAGAAAACAACACCGCATACTTAAATTTGGCCTTCAGCCTCGAAATCTGAAGTTACTATTTTGTGATATGTTAGCTTTTTAGGCCTCCTTTCCACTTAGATATGTTTATAGTGCGCAAATCAAGCACATCTAAACTATTGTCTTTTCAAACTCTGATAACATTTTTTCAATGTGTAATATATACCTAGATGAATAAAACGCTTTTCAGAGAAAGCAGTAAATGCCAAGGTTATTGTTATGCGCGCCTCCTCGTATCTCTGCGATATGAAACAGGAGCAAATCCCCACCTATGGTCAGGCTATGCTCGATGCAGATAGATGAGGCATCAAGAAGGCTTCAAGCAGTTTTACTCCTCCCCATGCCCCCTTGGGTTCAGTTTTAAGGATTGCTCTGACGTTCCCAACTTCTTTACAGTCCCAGAGGCGTGAATCACTGCAGACGAGTTCTTGACCAAAAAATTCGTCACCCGCTCTAGATTTGCGATAAAAGTGGCATAGCACCGCTCAGGGTACATGTATGTCGCACCCTCAAATCTGGAGCGGAGCAGAGTGCTGGTGCGTCTGTGTGGAGCAAAACCATCTTCTGCGGAGACGCTAGCTTGGGTCCTGGCAGCGAAACGCCCACATGTGCGTGGTGCTGGGCCTGATTTGCCAAGCCCTTTCCTTGGCGTCTGTCCTTCATCCTCACCGTATCTTGGAGAGGCAAAACATCGTGACACCCAGCTTCACGGGCGGGTTACTCAGGTGCCGAGGCTCGAGGAATCGGTTGAGATGAGGTATATAAACATTTCTGTGAAGCAGGTCCTGAGAGATTTGATGAAAAGTATATGGAAGGGCTGTACCGAGACAGCATGTTCTGCCTGAGTCCTGTTCCTGGATTTTGCTACTGGCTGCCTCAAGAGCACGGAGGCTGTAGGAAAGATGAGGCCCACAGTGTAAATAAAATGTAGGCTCTTTAATTATGGCCTAAGGGTCTGCCGTGGAGCAAGGATTTGAATGCAAGAATTTCAGATCCCAGAGAATCTGGCCACCATACCATTTATTTCTGTGTATGCCCATTAAAGTGTTGGATATCTGTAATTTATTAAATTCTTCGTACTCTTTTTAGTTACATTCAGTTTTCTCTAAAGGTGGAAGAAGTGGTCATTCACAGCATCCTCTCTCTGCTGTATGTTTCTGTCATGGTTTAACCCCAGCCGGCAACTAAGCCCCACACAGCCGCTCGCTCACTCCTCCCTGGTGGGATGGGGGAGAGAATTGGAAGGGTGAAAGTGAGGAAACTCGTGGGTTGAGATAAAGACAGTTTAATAGGCAAAGCAAAAGCCGTGCACACAACCAAAGCAAACCAAGGAGTTCATTCACCACTTCCCCTCGGCAGGCAGGTGTTCAGCCATCGCCAGGAAAGCAGGGCTCCATCACACGTAGTGGTTACTTGGGAAGACAAACGCCATCACTCCAAACGTCCCCCCCCTTCCTTCTTCTTCCCCCAGCTTTATATGCTGAGCATGACGTCATATGGTATGGGATATCCCTTTGGTCAGTTGGGGTCAGCTGTCCCAGCTGTGTCCCCTCCCAGCTTCTTGTGCACCCCCAGCCCACTCGCTGGTGGGGTGGGGTGAGGAGCAGCAAAGGCCTTGACTCCTTGTAAGCACTGCTCAGCAGTGACGAAAACATCCCTGTGTTACCAACTCTGCTTTCAGCACAAATCCAAAACATAGCCCCATGACAGCTACTGTGAAGAAAGTTAACTCTATCCCAGCCAAAACCAGCAGAGTTTCCTATGCCCCTGGGTTCCTTGATCTCTTTCTCTCCCCTTTCTCTGTTTTTATGTGTGTCCTTTTTTCCATCTGCATTTTCTTCCAGCAGCACCCATTTCCTGTGGGTTTCATCACCACCCCCACCGCGCTTCCATCTGTTGAAGAGATCAGCCACGAAGTTAACTTGCAATTACACCACCAGTGAAATTACACCAATAATTACAGCGGCATTACTAGGCATTAACATCCAGTGAAATTAATGGGAGAGGGAGGAATTCATCCCTCTCACAAACAGGTTGTCAGCAATCTCAGGTAGGTAAAACAGCAGCTTCTCAGGTATGTTGAGGCCAGGGTCCTCGCTCGGTAGCCTAGAGGCAGAATTGCTTTCCAGCAGGCTAGCTGACACTCTCCGCAGCCTGCATGTGCCGCGAGAGGCAGGGAAATACATCAAATGACCGGCCGCAGCTGCGGGCTACGACTGACGCCTCTGACAGAGCAATAAGGGGAATTGACTGTAATTTCTCTGTCGCAATGGTCCAGTATAGCTCTATCGACTCGGACTTTTTAACGTGATAATTTCTCTCTCTGGTATGTAATTTAATAGATTTGTCAATGTTTGTGTGCTGTGCTTTTTTTTTCCCACGCAGAAATATAGTCTTATAAAAGTCCAGTTTCAGGATTGGGGCAACAAATTAGAAAAGCAATCTGAGTTACAAGGTTAGATGAGCTGTATATGCCAGCAATTTTCACAGTTACTTTATGTGGTATATTTAATATTGTGTAAATTCAATTTATTCTATCGTTTTAATAATACTTTTAATGGATCGTGTGGACTGATGTGTGCTGTGCAATGGTATAAAACACTATAGCAGCTTCCTCAAGTTTTGCTGTGTCATTTCTGTGTAGATTATAATTTGAACAACCTAATTAGAAATTAATTGCAAATTTTATAAGTGAATTTCTCAGGTAAGAAGAAAAAAGTTCTCTACTTGTAGAGAGTACTAAAACTTAGCATTTAACTAACTGCTACGTATAGAAAGAAAATAGCTCATGGCTGATTTTACATAATGGGTCTAATTTTTTCCAGCTTTGTCTGTAATAAAGAACCTGCCAGCCTGAAGAATGCCTTTATCTCCAGTTCCAGCTTTAAATCACGCAGCCAATGCCAAGGGGATAAAACCAAGGTGTAAATCAGTATTTCGCCGCCCAGATGTACTTGGAAGGCCCATTCAGCCCTCAGCAAGGAAGAAGTTTGCTGTGTGCCAAATTTTAAGGTGCTGAATGAGACGTCCCTATTTCTGATATCCTGAGAGCATCTATTGACCAAACAACCCAGAATGCTGAGAATTGGGGCGACCGCTCATCCAGCTACCCTGGATGGCAGCGGCAGTTAGGAAAAAATAGAGGTTTGTTGACTGTATTGGATGGAAGACACTGCCTCTACTATAACCACGGTTGTGGGAATAACTATGCTTTTTCCTGACGTGTTTGGAAAGCCTTGCCCTGCCCTTTGTGCCTGATCCCTGAAGCAGTCCCACCTGGGCTGCGTAGTGCCTGCCAGCCACTGGGATGGCACTCCTTCCTGCAGGACAGGGGATTCCTCCCACCCCTTGGGTTTCGCTGAAGGCGATGGCCAGCGATGCAGGCATATCCAGATTAGCATTTCAGTAACTCTGGTATGGCTGGCAAGGCAGCTCCAGCAGCGTGGTGCTTACCGTGAACCATCAGGCCCGCTCAAGAAGCCATTCAGGTTTGCAGTTAGCGGATACAGAGCTCTATTGTGGGGATTACAGGGCTCCCCTACTAGAGGGTAGATGTTGTAAAGCTGATTCAGGTGACCTAAAGCTGAGTGTTTAACTATATTGTGACCATTCACTAAAATGAAACAAGATGGGAGAGTCCAAAAAAGTAGATAGGTGCACTCACATAAAACAGAGAGGCTGGAGGAAGATGCGAGATCTAATCATAGGCTCTAGACTAGGATTAAGAGTAGAAAGCCAGTGGGACTCACAATCCTTGTTTGTTTGGTTTTTTTTAAAGAGATAAACAACTGCTGCCATTTGATGAGGATTTCTGATGGAACATTGTCCATAAACCTGCAGTATTTTCTGGACTCCTATAAGGAAAACACAACTCTAAGTCTTCGTCTCACCAGCGTATCATTCTGGAAGATGAGAAAGCTGCCTGGGCAGAGGCAGTAGGAGATCCCCTTTCTAAGCCATATTATTGAAGTACAAGAATAGATGGCCCTCAACACTAATTATGAGCAAGATCTTGCTTTTCCTGTGTTTCATTTTCTGAAATACCTTAATAGGAGGGAAAGCATAAAACCCATGTTTGTTCCGAGATAATAGAAATCCCACAGTCATCATCTATAGCACAGTCCTGTTTTCCAGGCACTGGAAATAATAACAAAACACTTACAAGAGGTAGCATAAAGTCCAGGAAATTGCAGAATGTATTCCAATGTCTTCAGATTCTGCAAAGGCTTCTTTTTCTTTCCTTTGACGAGCAGTAAGAGAAAGAGAAAGTCTTCAAGAGTCACCTGCACTTCCACACATGGGCCAGAAGCCTTCGTCCGCGAGAACTGCCACACGATTATTATCGTCACAGCACTTACAGGGGCACTGCGTGAGTCGCCAGCCATTTGAATTGTGTGCCGCATGTCTGCGGATACGGTAACGAATCTCAGTCTCGAACAAAGACTCTCTTTGGTTTGATGAATACGACCGAGAAAATACTTGCAAATGCACACTGGCTAGGATTTTGCCATTTTCACTGGGAAAACACATAGAAAATCTGCTTATTCACCAACCAGACTGTGCCAGTGTTACGAGTTGGTTTCAGTTTGCCCGAAGTCAAGCCCACAAAATATGGAGTGAAGAAGGAGTATAATGGAATTAATAAACTTGACAAAATGCATTCCAGCAACTGTTTAAACTTCCCCTCGTGTGGAGATCTAGGAAGACAGTGGTCAAGGAAGAACTTGGTAATTCTCCATTTTGATGGGAAGAGATGGCTAGAGGAAAAATATGCTCTTCCAGGTCTGAAGACCTGGTGGCTTTCTACATGGGAGGTTTTCAGCCTAATATATTTTTTCTTTATTAGCAAACAAAAATAACAGAATAATAGCTAACTCCTATTAAAAAATTACCGGGGGAGGCAAAGCAGTGCTTATAATAGAGTTACTGCTGCAACCTTAATTAGGGCATGGTGCCAAATACCTCTGTGATGAAAAACAAATGATGCTTTCCCATTACGTTTTTTTGGGGGAATGAAATGTCACAAAATATTTTGCACACTTCCTATTGGGGAAGAGGGCATACGGGACTGATTTACAACAGAAGGCAAAAGGATTTTGTTTAAAATCGGTGCAGGTAGACAGACAGCTGCTGGAACTGAAGGTTAAAATATGTTTTCATTTTCTAATGACAGCAAAGGATGAAGCACTTACTGATTATAAAATTTCAAATATAGTATAGGATCTGACTAGACTAAACATAGTATATCTACTTCCCTTTTTCACCCAAATAGACATTGTTTCACCTAAATTGAAACTGCTCTGGAAATTCAAACCATGTCACTAAGGTCCTGCACGTTTAAAGTGATTTTTGGTCTACTTACTGACAGTTGAAGAACCCCACCTCTGTTGAAGTCGGTAGGTGTTTCACAGGCTTTCTTTCAGTGGGTCACATCCTGAGCATCTTATTCACTTTTTCCTCTATCGGTACTCAGGCATGCTTTCAGAGGATTTTGTCCACATAAGGGCTGACTAAATACTGAGCAAACAGTTCAGGATTTGGCTGTCTTTTATAAATAATGATTCAAAGGTTTGATTTAGCTACAGATGAGCCTGAGCCACAAAAATTGCATCTGGCTCCTAACTGTGTCAACTCCCATGGCAGAGGTTTTTTTTCCCAGCCAAAGCTTGGCCTGAAAGTTCATGCAGAAAGACAAACCGTGAATCAGAAGCCCGTATCAGTGCTCCGGGTGAAGTGCGTACCAAGATAGCCTGCAGCCACATGCCAGCTTGCCATTGACCTTTTATCCGCATAAATAGTCGTGACCTTTGGGCTGCTCAAATTAGTGCTAGCTGCTCGAGCAGTCAAGTATCACAACCCTGTTCTGCTCAAGCCGCATCTCTTTGCCTCTAACCGCTCGCGCCGTCTCCTTCGCTGGGTGATGGAGGTAGGCGGGGGCACGGGGCAGCTTTCTTACCTCCGTGGACATCCTCTGCCTCGGAGGCAATCCGCCGCTGGCTGGGTAACACCACGCTAAAGCCTCACTACATCGACTGAGCGACACAGAGAAGACCGAGTGAAGGAGCTGACAATCCGCCTTTAGATCGACACTTTTCTATAGGGCACAATAAACCTTCACCTCTGCTCTTGCTTTAATTTATCGTCCCCTCTCATTATCTTTCATTATGTTATGTTTAAAATAAGTCCTAATAGAGTTTTAAAATCAAAAGAAATAAATAATTACCAAAATAGTTATTCTTTTGCTAAGCCTCAAAGTGAGTTGTTTTGCTTAAAAACTGTAGTAGATAGCTAAACCACAGATCTCTCTTTAAAATATAATCTACTTTTTATTCATTGGACTGTATGCTGCATAGGGTTTAATGCCCATTATTTTCTCAGAAGACCAGCGCTAGCATGCTCTCTCATGTAAATAAACATTTAGTCCTATTTCAAAATGCATCATTTGTGTCCCTGAAACCGCAGCACTTTTAGTTATTTTTGGAAATGGGTATTTGCACAGTTTTACAAGCACATTATTTCCAATTGTTTAGAAGAGATCCTTTGGTTGCTTAAATGACAATATTGACCAGGGCTAGGAAAAAAAAAAAAGAGTGGGATACTTCTAAGAATATAAAGCAGGAAAAAAATACAAACATTTCCAAGGTTCTCCAAGATGACAACTGCACAGACCTTTGAAAGGAAGGTTCCTACCCCTGAAATTCGCTCCAAAGCTCTTTTTTTTGTGATTTGCTTTAACTAGAGCTTTTTCCTCTTTGGCTGTTTCAGTCATGGGCTAGCAGGTACCAAGTGTGTTTTTCAACCTGATGTATATTGTCTGCATGATGTTTAAAAATTCAGTTGACTCCTATTATACATTCTGGAGACATTTTTAATTGCACCAAGGAAAACTGTCAGGCAAGTAGTGAGATAGCTAGTCACTAATCCCCATGTTTTTAAAACTAAATTTGAGGGAGCCATCCCACAAGTAAGAGTGGGAGCTGCATGCTGAAGCACACGCCTGCCGCCTTGGGCGGACATGTTGGAAGGGAACTCATTGTTCAGCTGCATCAGGTCCTTCAGCTCCACAGCAATGTCTAGCCCACAGCGGTCAGGGTGAGCTGAATTTCACCCCACATTTCAGGAATATCTTCTTGCTGGAAGGGCTGCAATGCCACCATATGGTCCTTGGTCAGCCACCCAAAAAGCAAGTGTCCTGCCTCTCTCCCAGGAGGATGATTTGGATGAGGGCCACGAGCTCTGAGAACGAGGCGGGAGGGTGCAAGACCTGCAGACCTGTCTTTATGCTGTGCGGTTGGAGTGGGTGCAAGAGAGGATAAGGGCTTCTTGCTCCTATTTCTGTGAGCAATTGGGCAGAAACAAGGCCATGTGACTCTCAAAGTCCGTTTGCCAAATTACAGCATCTCCCTCTTTAGTTATACCTAAGAAAGGGCGTTTATGTTTCACCAGAGAAGCAAGAGGTCTGCAGCCTTCTCCTCTGCAGCCACTGAGCCCCTTTCACACAAGCTGCATTACAGCTGCGGAGAGGAAAAAATGTGGGCTACCCTTGCTGAAACATTGGCAGCACATCACTGTTTACAACTGGAATTCTTGCTGCCTGCTTTTACCAATGACAACTTAGGACAGGAATAGGAAACTTCACATGATGATGAGGTCAACTTTTTTTTGTTTGCCCCCAGACAAGCACAAAGCTGCTGAAGTTAATATTTATGATTGCTTGCAAAAAATTGAGCTCGAGCCACGATTTTTAGCTGGCTCTTTTGTGTTATCTTTTAGAGCACTTCCAACAGCACACTCGTTTGAAACTTTTAAAAGCAATTTGGTTTGCTTTCATTTGTTCCTCATTTCAGCTCTCCCGCCTTGATTATCTGTGGCCATACCAGGAGCAATTTTAACTTGACCCGTTCCCGAGTAAATGAGAAGGCAACGCATGTGTTTGCAAAGTTGTTTAACTTGTGTCTTTCGTCTGTGATTAATATCAGATCTATTGAGCTACATAAATAAGTAATTCACTTACAAACCTGTCAAACCTATAGTAGTTTCTTCCCCTTGGAATTTACAGCTCTGAGGTATCCCTTCTAATGGTTTAGTTTCCTTTTGTGCTCCTGGAGACAAAACCAGTCAGCTAGACAACTTTCACATGGGGAAGAGGGACGGCTACTCAGCTGTTGTTCTCCTCTGCCCCCATCCAACTACATACAATGTACATAAATGTGCGTAAAAATGTAGAGTGGGAATAAAATAGCCACATTGCATGTCACTTCTGCTGCGGTGGTTTGTGCATGTGAAGTACACTCCTGCTCGGCCTTCTGGTTTGGATAACAGCCCTATGAAATAATTTCTACCAAGAGACTAGGGATCTGTTTCTGTTCTCGTGCAAATGAAATTAGTGGAATTATATAAGCATAAAATCAGGGGCAAATGAGAGGAAACTCTTGTTTGCTCTTTTGTGCTTGTATGGAGTTGGGCTCCGTAAACACGAAGAAGGCGATGCTCTCGTAAGTGATGGAAAGCATGTCATCGGGCACCTGGCCTCAGGAGGACTAGCCACAGCACTTAAGACTTGCAAGCCGTGTGATGCATACAGCTAGCTGGGTGTCAAAGGGTGGTTTGAAACAAAATAAACTCCCCAAACTGGGAAGCCCCTTAGAGCTAAGCGAAAGGAAACATAAAGCACAGGGGGTCTAGGTGAAATCCCATCCCCTCTCTACCTTGTCCAGGTGCCTATATCAAAGCGTTAGGAAAGGATCTCCTTATAGCCAGGGATCCTTTCCTAAAAATAATTGCGGAGGACCTCTCTTTGGAAGCAATGATGGGAATGCTTTCCCTCAGAACCCACCCTAGCACCATTTCAGGCTGTATGCTGTGCTGGTACTGGGCTAAAGCTCTTTATCCGTGGGAATTCTCCTCCCTCCACCATTAGCTGCACATGTAAAACCGTGCATAAGCCATTGTAGTCTCTGGGATCTGGGGGTGGAGAGAGGAGTGGAAGAAATCTTATAGCAGAATATATTTAGCTTCCATCCCTTCCAGGATGCTCCTTCACACCTCTCAGTGAAGTGCATCCAGCCCTGTACTGAGCTGCGGAAACGCAGCAGAGCTTTCTGCCTTGATGAAGGGGCCCGGATTTATACTTCAATAAAGCAGCCTCAGTACTGAAAACATAAAAGGCTCCCCCCAAATTATTTGACAAAAGACATTTTAAACATAGTCCACGGGCGAGAAGCTAAGTTAGTTCCTAATACTATTCAGGTATACTGAAAGGAAAGTAAAATTTTATGGCTGTGCAGAAATAAAAAATGGGATCAAGATTATTGGCTAAAAGGGCAGAAATCACATTTACTAAGCTGCCTTTTGTCTGCGATGTTTGGTCTTTACTGTTTTTCACTTAACAAGACTGCAGACCTTATTACTTGTCCTTAAGGAGTGCTACTGTACGCAGGGAGTAACCAGCTCGTGGTTATCTGCTGTGACCAAAATGCTGACATTTTGAAATGGACGTTATTCATTGCAACCGCTTTGACTGAGGCCATTTCATATGGAAACAATTAAGAGGCAGAAAGGATATCATAACAAAGGAATGAGAAAAAAGATCAGGAAATACAAGCAGATTGGATCATTCTCTAAAAACGGATACAGTATTTACTCTTAGTGATTATAATAAATCTAAGACTTGAATTACCACAGGAGAGCAGACATGACTCTGAATTGTAGATTTTCTTATGTAGTCTGAGAGAAAACAGTTCAGATTAATGATGAATGTAAAATTGAGGTCCAGGATAGAACAAAATGTAACTTATTTCATATGGGCACAGAATGGAGGGAGTCTGAAAATTGTGCATTTAAAAAGTGGTCACAACAGGAAATTACAGAGAAATAAAGAGCAAATAGGAAATTAAAAAAAATATAGTCCGCATGCATTTCCTTAGAAGCAAGGGGAAAATATAAATATACGTTGAAGAGCACTCACAGAGATTTGCACATCTTCTTGAGACCAATCTAAATGCAACTGGAAACAAAAAAAGGCCAAAGAGCAAAATCCATTTCTGAGAGGTGTGTACAGGAAATACCCGGGGGGAGGGCTTTTTCCCCCACTACTATCAGAGAATGAGCGAGGTAATTACTGGAAAGCATATACCGTTATAAAGAATTCTGAAACACCATTTAATACTTCTGTCTGGTTGAGTAATTAAATGAACAGAATATCGGTGCTAAGCGATATGAGATAGACGAGACACTGTCAGTCATACACAGCTGGGAGCCAGGATGTCCATGTCTCTCAGTTCCTAAAATAGTTATTTGTATTTGCAGGAAAGTTTGGAAATCACTTTCAGCAGCCACCAACACTAGGTCTCCTAGTGCCATAACTGCCCTGCTGTATGCACACTCACACACGTATTCCAATATGCTCCAAAACTTGAGTGAATTTAACTTAAATTTGCGCTGTTAGGCAATAGCAAACTGCCATCTAACTCCTCCGTCTTGACCACTGTCTAGGAGACTAATTTCTATTGCCACTGAAATCAATTTGAGTTTTATGACTGACCTCACTGGAGCCAGGATTTGGCTTAATATCTTGATGTAAGCAGCTAATGGTTCTTCTGACAATAGCTCGGAGCTGGCGTAAGTCAGAGCAGAAATATTTAATGCCTTGCGACTGGGTGAGTATCCCATTCATGCTATCGGCTTACCTGGCAAAGGGGATCTTAGGTGTTGATGCCTTCATTCCTGTTCAAACGCCCTGCTTTTCCCCTTAAATAACAGTAATGCCTAAGTGGAAGGCACCTCACTTCTTCAGGAAGCTGAGAACTGTGCCATTGCCCACTAAAACTGGCCAACATACATTGAGCAGAGGGACGGTTGAGGGTGCACCTGAGCCTCTTAACGGGGCACTACAGACCCGGCATAGTGCCTGCTCCGTCATCCTCCATCATCCTGCCCTCCCTCCGCTCCCCCCGCACCTCCATGACCTTCACAACATGCGAGATTCTGCAACCGCACTTATCTGAAGCTAGCAGAGCTTCAGAAGGCTGTGCTGCCGGGGTGGGTGGTATTTGCCAACAGCGCTCTGCCTCCGGCAGCTTCTCCCTTTCTGGAGCATCACTTGGAGGCAGCAAGTACACCTCCCGCACCTCCCGCTCCTCATCCCCAGGCCACCGGGCCATTCTGGGCAACTGCTAAGGTTGAGATTTCCAGTCCTTTCCCAACTTTGGGAAATGCTTTTGCCTAAGCAGTAGCGAAGCGGAGCATGGCAGGAGGCGGGTGGCTGGGAGAAGGGGTAGCCCCGTGCAGGACGTGAGCTTCATCCATCCGCTGGCTGGTCGCAGAAAGCAGTGGTTGCAGAACGAGTAATCCTGGGTGCCACTGGCATTTTAGAAAGAGCTACATATTTGACATAGTTTCTCCAGAAGATCCCTTTAAATAGTAAAACTTTTGCACATTTGTATTCAGAGCTCTTACAATTTTATTTTTAAAGGTAATGTAGGTGTTCACGAACAGTGGGTGTAAGACTGACAGCACTAGACCAGAGCTCTCCATTTGCAGAATAACTGCTGCATTGACTACTATACTGAAAACTCCTGTAATGAAAATGTAAAGGATTGAGAGGGTCTTCCCATCCCTGTGCTTATTTTGCCTTTGTCCTCCCAGCTGAAGCTGCCGCAAAGGGAATCAGCAGCTAAGATGGCCCATGTACGTGCACGCGCGTGTGTGTGTTCAAACACTTGCTAGAACAGACACAAGATTATCAAGCCTTCCAGACAGTAATTACTTTTAAGCTTTAGCAATGCATTTGGATTTTGCACTCCATTGCCACAGAAGTAGCTTTTCACATGACGTCACGAGTCCTCTGACACATCCTTAAGCAACATGTTCGGGTCTATTTTTTCTTTATTTGCTGACTTTTATTCTTAAAAACAAACAGCTTAGACTCAGATAGTTGTACCCAGCTTTGAAAATATCAAAGGTTCTTACCAGGTTTCCACGGACTGGCGAGACACCCGAAAGCACGCATGCTGATCTCTTAAAGAAAACACCCTGAAGTACACTATTTTCTATAGCTGGCATAGCTTATGCGTGTAAGCATCATTTAATAGGTGACTCTGCAAACAAGAACCATCACACTCGGCTTCCGACCCTTTCTCCCACTCCAGCCCACTCAGAAACACCTTCTGAAAAAAACGCCATGGCAGGATCCCTCTAAACATTTAAAAAGCCTCTTCTTATTCCTTACCTGTTCCTTGAGCCATCTATTCTGCACGTGATAAGGTCAGGAGTGGTGCCAATACAGTGTAGAAACTTTCCCTTTCTTGAGGCATGCCAGATGTATTACTAAATTGAGTTCCTACATTTTCCTCCAAGACTATAGGCATGCAATTTCCTTCCAGCTATTTCTCTGAATCTTCCAGTCCTCATATGTTAATGTGCTTTGGCTTTTGGTTCAAGTTATTAGGAAGAATTCTTCTTTAGCTTATATTTTATTTCTTTGCTTCCTCTGAATAATTTAGGGTCAAGTTATAATTTTGTCTCACTGGCTCTAGTCTTGTGCAGAGAAGAGCAAAATTCTTCTCATTTTTGTCATTTTTTTCCTCCCAGCTAATTGGAGTGGTTTTGTTAATGTGCTATGCTTGTATGCTCAGCCCTCTGCTAACTGGCTTAAGAGTTGTTTTTTCCTTGCACATTCAATAGGCAAAATCAGAGGTGGATCAAAGCATCGTGCCAGTTCTGGATGCTAGAGAAAATGTAGGCGGGAACAGCCGGACACAGAGTCCCTCTGAAGGTGGCATCTGCCTGCCAGATTACAGGGGGCTGTGGTCAGGCAACACAACGGGAAGAGACCGGTGCCTTGGACCTGCCTTTTCACGCTCCACCTGGGAAATCTGATTTCTGAAGTTTGTCTGCTTTCATAGTGCTAGAAATTTCTGTTATACAGACAAAAATTCTGTTATAAAAGGGATATAAATGCTGTTACACAAACAGATCAGGCCTGAGGCTCTGAACTAACTGTGAGCCCAAAGACTAGATTCGGGATGATCTGAGATCTGCTTCTGCAGAGAAACTGTACGCAAAACAGCAACACAGCCTCTTGCTGCGAGGTCATGTAAGGCTCCTTGTGCCTTCTGCCGATTTTATGGTGGGATCTTCTGTGATAAGTTTCAGCCCTTCCTTCCTTCTGTTCATTTTTTTAAAGCACTTTTGCTGTAGTCAGTTCTCTGAAGCACCGTTTTCTTTCCTTTGAATTGACTGAGAATCTGGGTTAAAGTGACTGACTGATGTGACAACAAAGGAGCGATTGTCATCAGGTCCAAAGGATTTGATATGCTGTTGGTTATAAAATGTACTCAGACAGACCAAGTTCTGTGCCAGATTAATATTTGATGTCATTGGACTTGACTGGCTGTAACCGAAAGAGCTGGGGCCTTTGTTGGGAAAATGGCCATCTCCCTTTCAGGGGGAAGTTAGTGCTCATGGAACCTGACAGCCTGACAGCCCGATCTTCCATTTACCCATAAGGACCAGTCGGTGCAAGCAATGACAATGCAAGTTTCCCCATATTTAATCACCGATAGGTCAAATTCTCTTTGCAACCCCTAGGTATTGTGTGTACTTTCTATTATCAGCAACAACTTTGCTTCTTCCAGCAGTTTAAAGGGTATGAGTGCATGGCTCCTCTCGACAGTAGCTACTCCCTCTCTCTCCCTCCTCCCGCCCCAGCCATCCCCACTTCTTCGAGTGCCTGTGGCGGCAGCAATGGCCCACTTTCTCTAGGCGAGACAACGGCACCTGTACCAATCTGCCTCAGACTCCTGCGCTCATTCAGTAGCGGCAGGCACTATTTAATCATGGTCACAGTCAGTGACAGTGACCCATACACTAGGTAAAGGGAAGCCGGAAGGGTGCATGTCCAGCTGGTGAAATGGCCCCAAACCAGGCTGTCTGGAGAGGACCCCACGCCAGGATCCACTCCCAGCATCAGCCTTTCAACGCTGGGAGGATTCTGACTTGATGCCTTGCAGTACTGTGCTGGGCACCACATAGTGCTAGGGGAGTGCAGGGAGAGTCACACCGGAGGACAGAATTTTTCCCAAGTAACATCCATGCATTTGCTACCATTATTTGTTAAGAGTCATTAAACAACACCTAGGATCCAGACATTTAACTCTGGCCCTAACTACGTATGTGTGAGATCCCCCTACATAGTCCATGCAGCTGTATAGTAGTCCAATATGCTCAGAAATCTTAAACTCTCTCACATAAGGAGAAGACAATTTTGGGCTGCATCATCAACACTGTCCTAAATGGCCCTGTTTTGTTTGCCTGCTGATTCTTTGTCTTAACTTATCCAAAATATCTCTAGGCTAATGAAGACCACGTGCCAGTAACACTTCATTTAAAAAGGAAAAAAAAGGAAGTTGGTGTTGTGGCACATAGATATTAAAAAAATAAATCAAATAAAACTTGGCACTGTAAATGGAAATCAATGGACTGCAAAATTGTATTTGTTCTAGCTGGCTAGAGTACTTGCCGAGTTCCAAGCTGTTTGTCCCTTTCCGAGGAGAGATGGGGTCCGCTCCATTTGTACTGTAATTGCAAGGCTGTTGTGAAATAAGACTTGGACCCTTCCACCTTCAAAACAGTTTATGCATACAAGAAAAAATTAATCTCACAACATCCCACGAGACACAAATCCTAGCCCTCGTTTACAAAGAGAATGAAGGGAGAGTGGATATTTTGTCTGAAGCCATGAAGCAAGTCTCTGTTAGAGGTGAAGTGTTTGGCCCCTGGTCTTATACTGAGAAATTCAGACTATGTCCCTCTTAAAATTCTTTCAGTATCTACAAACTGCAGGCAGCATAGTATCTGAATAATAATAATTAATGATAAAGCACTGTAGTGGATAGCAGGTATACAGTTGCCCATGTGACACCTGGCTAGCTGTAACTTTCAGCTCAGGATGCCTGAAGACGTCACAGGGGACAGCGTTGCTTCTCATTTGCACTACACCCAACTCTGTTGCTTTTCTGCAAATCTGATTCTTGATCTTTTTATAAATCTTAAGAAAACTATATATGATCTAAAACTCTGCTCAACTGAATTATTTATGTATTACCATGTGGAACCCATAAAAATATTCCTGTTATGAACAGCCCATTATCACCAACATATCTACAATATCTGCTTTTTGTCTTCTTCCCTATTCTGTACTGCTGATAATGATGATTATTCATATTACACATAGAAACAAATAGCATTTGTGCATATAATTACCATACAAAAGCTAAATTGTTCTAAGGATTTTATCATGTTGAATTGCATTGGTGAAAAGCCCTCCAAAACTCTTTTTCCCAGGATTTTCACATGTACATTCCTGGGAACTAAAGTTTTAATTTCATTTTCCAAAGACTGTGGGGTTTTAAACTCATCACCTTGAGGACGGGAAGCCAATCAAATGTACCTTGCAAGGCTGAAGAAGGTTGTTTTCAGGCTGGAGAAGGTACAACTGGACAGGAAGACTCGGAACCAGAATAAGACCTGCCAGCTCTGACAACAGGATAAGGTGAAAGCTAAAAAGAGGAGACAGATAAAATGAGCACATCTTATTCTTTGAAGTCCGAACAGGTGATGCTTGGGGTTAGAACAATGCAGTAAAAGATTATTAGGACAAAATACAAAGAACCTGGAATTTGTGACTTTTAGCTCTGTGGCATTCCAGCGCTCTGTCTGCAGGAGGAACCTGTTCCAGCCATCAGGACTGTCCTACCAAAGAGTTGTGTCTTCTAAAACCGTTCTCCAAAAATTTTAACTGTATGTAGTATGCTATGCAAAGCAGTTATCAAAAAATAGATGCCAGCTCTGTCCTTGATATTAAATAGGATAATTTGGATTACTGCAATCAAATATTAAAAAAAAGCATTCATTACGAATGTGAATTTACATCCCCTCAACTGTAGAAATGATCAGAAGAATATGTCATTTAAAATTAGCATTCTTTAAGTAAGGCTTAAAAATTGAATTGATTGGAGAATAATAGCCTATCTTTGCTGCCTTCAACTCTTGCATGTATTTATTACCGAAGTCTTTAAAATAAGAACTTTTTCTTAAGAATTATATAGACCATTATTATTTTCAGCCCATACCAGTTACACAGCCCTGATCAGTGTGGGGCGAGAGTTATTTTGGGTTGGTTCCATTGGGATGAGAATGCTGATGGAGTCGGGTAATTCCTTGTATTAGTGCTCTTGAGTAACACCGAATGCACAAAGCCCTTTGTCCTTGAACTTTTAAAACAAAGGCCAAACAAGAAGCGAAGAGGTTTTTTTGCAATTTCAAGTGTCTTTTGCTTGAAAGCACCGTGCCCAAAATCCCTCCCTTGGCTTTTGTTTGGGGTCACACTGCTGGGGGCTTCTCCAGCTACACCTGAGCCTTCTTGGCTCTCTGTCCTGTTTCTGCCTCTCTTCTACCCGCCAAGGAAATTGCTGCCTTCAAGTTGACCTCTACCTTAATGGGTAGATGAGCCCCTAGCCAAACCACCCTGCTGCTCAGTCCAGATTCCTGAAGAGCCTTATGGGAAGCCTGCCCAGCTCCAATTGTTTCAGTTACCTGTAAGCGAAAGAATGGTTAATTATTCTGTTCTCACCTGAATGGTTGGCACCCATCAGGAACATCAGCCCAAGCCCGCAGGATGTACTGAATCCTTTCTGAAAAACCCTAAACTCAGTCATCGTTGTAAATGCTGTCCCACCACTACTGTTGCTTCCTGAGACTGTAGCCGGAGAGCTCAGGCTCCAGTATCATCCAGCCCAGCACCAGGGTCTCCCCACACTTTGTACACCCCGCTGTCACTTCCAGACACTGCTTTTCAGAACAAGAGGTATTAGGCCATGGAGAACTATTTGCGTCTTGAATTTGCTGCTCCTGCTATTATCTCGACTTTGAACTAATATTATCTGTGATGGCTTTTTGTCTGTCTACATTTTCCTGACATGCGTAGCTAGACACTGCAGTGGAAATGCTGTTAAATAGGAACCTACCTAAGACTCCTGGGTTCCATCATGCCCAGATGCCATCTGCCATGAACTTGGGCGCTCCTCAACACTGCCACCCTTGCACTGTGCTGTCCAGGCTGAAGACAAAGCTTTCAACTGCCCTATGGACAAAAAAGGAATTTCTTTTCTTCTTCAGAGGCTACATAGAGGGAAATATGTGTTATTATGGTAAAGGAAAAGGCTATGGGCAACGAATGGACAAGGTTGGGCAATCAACATAAAATGTTCATAGAGTGTATGCTGAAGGAAAGGCAGATCATTTCTTGGGGATCATAGTCCTTCTTTTTGTCCTTTTTGGTTCAGTGGTTTCTTACTCCATTTCTTGTCTGTTGGCAAATTAATTTCCCTTATATTTCAGAGGAAATGTGCTGAATGGCAGATCACAGGCCAGTCACTTAGCTGATGCCAACTGACATCTGTATGTTAAGCTAAACCAAGTGATCTTTGGCCCTAATAGAAGCAAAAGTCAACCATATGTACACAATACATACACACACAGAGAGCAGCAAAAAAAAACCAAACCCAGGCCACACCACTCCAAAGATTATAAGTAACTAAGCAGAACAAAGGTCTATCCCTAAATGCTAAAGATCAGTGTAAGGGTTTTTTTTGTGGCTGATAACATACCGTGCCCCACTGTTAAACTGAGGACTTTTTATAGCCGAACAAAACCTAACAATCAGCTTTTATGTAGCACGTCTCATAAAAAAATGAGAAAGTGCTCTACCAAGAAGGTAATATTGTTATCTCCGTTTCTCAGAAAGGCAAGCTGAGCAGCAGAGAGTGGAGGTAAGGTGCCTAAGGTGCCTTATTTAAAGGGGTGTAGGAGCACAGAAGATGACTTCCTCAGTCCAGAAGTCAGAAACAAGTATAAAAAGGCCAACCGTGCTTTACTCAGGCGGTTACACACACAGCCCTGTTTATAGTAGGAATGTTTCCTAACCACTGCAAACACTAACTCAGCTCCACCGACTGCACTGAGAGGGCCTGCGGCAGCCAGGACTGTGTCTACGCGAGGGGACAGGCAGATGAACAAGTTCCTGCACCGTCAGCTGGAGTATGAAATTACAGCACTTCAGCTGCTTTGCAGGAGCGGCCGCGCGCGCGCCCGGACGCCGCCGTGAAGGCGAGGCCGCTCACCCTTCAATGAAGTGATGTAAACCACACCGGCGCTGGGGGAAGGAGCTGAGGAAAGGACAGGTTAGGAAGAAAGCCAGGATGGGGGGATTTACTGAATCTATTGCTGTTCAGCTATCCCAGCCGGTGCATCCTCACCACGCTTCTGAAACTCCAGTCTCCAGCTGGGAGCTGGTGCACTGCAGCCACCGGTGCCTAGGGCAGACCCGGCACGGTGTTTGCAGCTGTACAGGGTCAGTCCCGCTACAGAGCAGCCCGAAGGAAAGAGCCAGTCTCCTGTCCCCAAGGACTGCTCAATCGACCCAAGGTCCCGTTCCTAACTGCTCCGGGAAGCAAGTAAACGACACGGCAACATTTATTGTTTGATTTAACATGAAACTTATGGAGCAATTAAATCCAGTGCAATAAACACTGGGGACTATGAAAGGGGAGATAACCACACACACACACACACACACACACGATGAGCGGCAGGTTCTTTTTCTTGGTCCTAGTCTGATCCTTTGCTTGCAAGGAGTGGATCATCATCTGGGAAAAGCCTTGGCTGCAGATGCTGCTGGCCTGGCCTGCTGACCCTCATTTCCTACGCGCTGCCGGGGAGTGGAGAGTGAACCTCTTGCCACAGAGTTCTCCACTGGAGAGAGAGGACAGGATCTCTCTCCCTTTCCTTCTACATGTGCAGGAAAAAAAACCTCTCAGGATAACTCATTAACCCAAATTACCTTCCGTTCTTATCTCACTCTGCTGGTAAGTCGCACTAACGGCCTTTCAGGAAGACTTTGAGAACCCTGCCAAGGTCCTCCGCGTGACTTTTCAGACTTGGTGGAGACCTGCCAGTGCCCATTCCTTTACTTGACCACGCAGCCTCAGCGAGGGAAGCTGTATTGCAAAGCTCACCTCTTCAGTAGGGCAGCTCCATTTGCCTCCGGTTTACCCTGCATGAATCACACACTGCAGTTTCCACATTTAAATCCCAGCAGCATCCTCTGCAGCCAGCTGCTCTGTTGGTCGGTCTGCCTTTCAGCTTGACGTGGGAAAAATCCAGGAGCAGTTAGTCTCCCGATAGTGATGTATATAGCAGACTGTGCATCTATATGTTGTCATGGAGATGCCATGGGATACATCTGAGGGTTTTGCTGGTTGGGTTTCTTTTGCATCACACATTTGGACAGAAATTAGGTTTTGATGAAAATATAGTATCCGAAGTTTTCCAGAGCATAAGTGGAACATAGATCTGTGTCAGAGCAGATCGGGTCACCTTATTCAAGATAACTTGCATGGGCCTTAATTTTTTCTTTTCCACTTAAATTGCTCCTGATTTCATATCTGCATAACATCATCAAGTTCAGAGAATTAAACTAGTGGAAAATAATTGAGGGGGAAAAGAAGCAGGCCATATTTTTTAAAAGCAACAATTAAAAAATGCAAGATGACAGAATATAATAGACTTCTGCAAAATACAGTGGGACTGAAATAACCAGTCGGGGAATTGCCCTTAACAGTTAACCTGAGACATCTGAAACCTCCATCATTTTCCACCTTTACCTGGTGTTTTTAAGGTAAGCAAGTTTACTGCTTGTGTCTGTCTTTTTTTTTTCTCTATTAATATTCTCACAAATTTAATAAAAGGTATTTTCAGTTAAACAGGGATTTTTTTTTTTTATCTTTTAAAAGGAGAAAGAATTAATCCATTTCTAAATTGCACCTTGTCCATAAAAGACAAATCATGTGGCCAATGGAAATCACAGACCATCTTTAATCTGAGCATTTTTTAAAAAATATCATCTTAGTCTTTCTACATAGCATCCTTACGGTATAGCCTTTTCTATCTATCCACACAGTTAAACCTCTCACCTATCCAAGCTCTCGTCTAATTGCGCTAGATGAATTTTTTAATTGTACTTGGAAGTGACAGTCACCTGTTGGCCTCCTTCTGAAGTTATTCAGATTTGAGATTACTCTAGTGAACCTGCTGCATTTTCATACCACCACTAGTGCAGACCCACTGACTGAGAAAAGCTCCCTTGTGTCTGTTGACATGAATAATCCCCAACATTTTAATGTAGGCTGCCTTTGCCAGTTGGCCGACACTTGTGCTATGCCATGAATAAAAGCTATTTGATGACAGTTGAGAAATGGACGTGAGACACTTGCTGCTATATTTCCTCTGCTGTATGGGAGCTAGTCCCTATTGTTTGTCATGTGCAGGAATGTAAAGATGTTAAAGGCAACTTGAACACAGCCAGTGATGACATGGTAGTGCAAAGCAATATAGCAAAGTGAGACCCAAAACCTCTTCTAATAGCCTGCTTCTTCGAAAGGCTTTGCTGCCTATAGGAAGTCGCTGTAAGTTTAAATAACATGCATTTTCATGCATTTACCTAGCTAGAGTGTTCAAAGTGTGCCTTCACATCAACATGGAAAAGATTCCTCTTATTACCCAGCTAGAGGAAGTTTGAAGTTTTCTGTGTATCATATAAACAACAGGATTAATAATGACTTGTTACTTACCAGCGACTGCTGCTCTTCAAAAGACCCTTGTGTATTTGTGTCTGTGGGGTGTGCACTGTAGGAAAACCACAAACTCCTGGTGTGAAGAACATGCACTCCAGGAAAACCACGTGGGACGACAGCTCAGGTGACTCTGCGTGAGTGCGCATGGGGTGTTATCACTAGCAAGGAAGAAGAAGATAGGGATTTAAGGTAGGGTTGAGAGAACGAGAGGAAAAATGTTTGGCTCATAGAAAATGGGAGGTGGATTGAGGTGTCAGAGGAGCGTGATGAAAAAAGCAAGATCGAACCATCCAAGAACAAGATAAAATGAGCAAAAATGAGAGATGACTGGGAGAATACAGGCAGGAGGAGGAGGAGTGGGAAGAACGAGATCAAAGGCAAAATAACATTACGGAGGGCCTTGAAGGGGAAGATAGGGAGATTTAATTGGAGACTAAGAGAGACATGAAATCAGTGGGATTTGAGAGAGATGGGCTGGTGTGTCACAGCTGTGGGATTTTTAGCAGGAGACTTCTGCGCAAACTGGGGGGAAGAAAGTAAGAGGAGGGGAAGGAGGACAGACTGCTGCAGCATAGACAACTACTGCGTGGATAAGAGTCTTCTGAAGATGGACGGTAAGGGAAAGGTAGATTTAAAGAAGATTTAATACATCCTAATACTTTAGGAGACAAAGTTTACAAATAACCCATTAAAGCCCTTTTATTACCAAAAAACCCCAACAAACATGATGAAGTTTAAAGGACTAGCAGGAAGAGACAGCACATGGTACACTCAGCAGGCGAAAGTCTGCAGTGGCCTGCAGGCTTTTATCCTCAAACGGAGCATTCACTTGATTCCAGACCAAGCTGATCCTTGCCCTGGGTTTGGCACTTACTGATAAGCAATAATAAGCAGATTTACAGGTTAGTCAAAGTTTTCTCTCCCACTTAAGTCCTTACCAGAGTTTTCTCTGAGAACCTGACCCAGCTGAGAGAGGCGCTGCCTTCTCCCCTGTTGTCAGATCAGAGCTGGAGCTGACAAAATGCACCTGCCGTAACGACTCACCAGTAGCGACCCTGCACCTTCAATATAAAGTTTCAAGCACCTGATATTAGCGTGACGCAGGCGAGCTCTGCTGTCTCTGCCCACAGGCCTGGAGTTCCGCAGAGCGCTGGGCTGTTCCCGGGCACCTCGGGCCTTCGCAGTGCTGGTGCTGCCTGGGGCTTTGCGCAAGGAGAGGTGAGATGGCGATGCTTCACAGCTGGCTCTCATGCTGCTCCCCAGCAAATGGCCGAGACAAGAATCTGCACAAAACCAGCTGAAGCAGCATGAGAAAAATCAGAAGACAGAGAGAATTATTTTCCCCCAAGAAGAGGGAAAAATTGGTCTGCGGACATAGACAGCGTCCTGGTGGTTACAAGGCGAGACACTGATACGATGATGGCGTAATTTCCAGATGATAACTCGAGCAGAAGATGCTTTGGAAAGCTCTGTTAGCCAGACCAGCTTTTGGGATGTGTGACTAACAGCAATGGGCCATAATAATTATTTTTTAAATGTCACTTCAAGCACAGTTTTTTCCTGATTATCACTAGAGCACATTTCTGGCACAAAGTGCCTCTGTATAGTATATCTCGGTAGTATCTGAAGCTAGCACTCAGCTCTAGGCAAAGATGTTAAAAACAGTATATCATTTTGCTCTTGCAAGGGAGAATCTCACAATTAGGACATCTGCTACCTTCCACACCAGCGACAGCTCATCCTCGTATTTGCTGATAGAACCGGGGCTGGCAATTAAATAGCAGCCCTTCTTCCCCACCCTCCTCCCAACCTCAACAGCTATACCCTGCCCGCGGCACCACAGCTCCTCTCGTGCAGCACCAGGGATTTCCTTCACCTGAAAACGGACAAGCTGCTCTGCTTCCCTGCCATGCACGACCCTGCGGCCGGTCTTTGCCCCTCTCCTTTTGCCCCGGCTCTGGCTCCCTTGAGCCATCGCCACTGCCCTAGGTGGGGAGGGCTAATGCTGATGTTGCAGAGGATGGAGCTGCGGCTCCTCGATGCTCATTCCCACATCGTGTCAAGCAGTCACAGTCAGAAGAGAGCTGCCTCTGCAGCTGATGTACCTGCCTGCATGTAGCTTGAGCCTCCTTGGGACAGATCTTCTGTTTCAAAGTAGGCTGAGAAAACGCCTGATAGGCCACATTGATTTCAGCCTTCCTGCAGACAGGAAGAGAGAGTCTCATAATACTATGTCTCTACAAGTAACTGCACCCCAGCAGACACCCACCCTACTTCGCAATGCAGCAGTCAGCTGTTGTGGTGTGGAGCTCAGCACAGCTGGGCACCTTCGCACTTCCATCAAACCCAGAGCCTGAGCAGCCCAAATCCGCATCCCTGCAGTACACCGCAGCCCCCCGGGCGGAGAGTCCGCTAGCTCCTTCTTCCGTGTGCTCCCTGCACAGCACTGGCACCGTGGCATGCCAACCACAGCTGCTCTGTGGTTGCATGTATTTAGTCTTCCCTTTCCATTCCCAGTCTGTGCCCTCGCCCTTGCTGCACTCATCAGGCGTCCTCCTGTCCTCCACCTCTCTGCAGAACACAGCTCTCTTCAGTAGGCTGCTGGCGGGTAATTTGCCTGACTCATAATGGTTTTCTTTCTTTTAAGAAAGATGGATATCTCTGAAGTTGGTAATTTTTATGTCTCTCAAATTCATAATCCTGTGATTGCTGCAATATTCAGTTACTACAGCACAGCGGCTGGATGCAGCGGCACGCTCAGAGGCTGAGTGCCAAGCTGGGAGCAGATAAACACGCTGCACAAGCTTTATAAGCCACAGAGACCTGGAACAACTCTGTGCTCTCAGATACAACGCTTTGCCTTCTTTCGGCACATCAAACACATTAGTGTGTTTTCAGCAGGAACTGAAGACCCAGACGCAAGAAGGCAGCCCTTGGGCTTAGCTTCGCAATTACTTTTCCTCTGACAGTTTTGCAGAAACCTAAATATTCATGCACTTTAATTAGCATGTGTTTCTTTAAGGAGGTTTGTTCTCTTAGTGCTAATCCGGGCTGAATTGCCGAGCACAACCGCATTTTGCTTACGGTGCCGGATGAATTCACCTGTGGGGCAGCCGCTTAGTGCAAGGGTCCCTGCATCACCCAAATGATGAATCGGGGCTTGCTCGGCTCATTTTGGTGAGATGTGTTTTCCCTTGCTGGGCTCTCCAGCTTAGGCAGACGTTTGAAACGGGAGGTGGTCTGGGTCGATGGAGATGATGTTTGTCATGGGGAAGAGGACGCGTTTGTGCTGCCAGGCAACCGGCTCTGCAGCGCCCGTGCCAATGGCTGCAAACACCTCTGCAGAGGCAGGTCTAGAGAAGGAGCGGCCAACCCAGGGCTGCTCGCTGCTGGGGGGCCCCCGTCACCCCATGGAGCCCGGGGGGTGGCACAGATGCTCCCCCCAGGGTCCCCGCAGAGGCAAAGCAGGGTGATGGGGCTGTGCCCCCTCCCCTGCCCGCCTGGGGGTCCCTGTCCGGGGGCCAGAGCAGCAAGGGGGCCAGGCAGGGCTCTCGGGGAGACTTTCTGCCGTGCTTCCAGCTACGGTTTCGGTCAGTGCTGCTCAGTGGCCACTGAGGAATATGCCCTTGCAGTGCAGACCCAGGTGAGAGGCTGCCGTTTGCATGGTGGTGCTGCGGGGTCTGCAGGGGTGTCTGCAGAGCCCCCCGCCCTCCCTCAGCACTCAGGCACATGGGGGCATTTCACCCCTTCTGCAGCAAGCTCGCCAGCCCTGCCCGCTCACCCCTCTCTGTCCTGTGGCACAGCCTCACTGCGAGGCTGGCACAACGCAGCTTCTCCTTCACTCACCCAATTTTCACCCTATATTTGAGCCCCGAAGAAACAAACCCCTTCTCATCATCCTCTCTGCTGCATCTTCAGCCATCCTGGGCAGGGGTAAAAGGAGGGGAGAGCAGAGGGACCCCAGACCACTGTTGGTACCAGTGTGGGGAGGAGGTGCAATTGCTATTTCGGCTGATGGACTCCGGAGGGAAGTCCTATACTCTACTCTTAGTCTGGGTCATGAATTTCTTTCCCCAAGCCCTGCTGCAATCTGCCACACACAGCTTGTCAGCTGAGGATACAATAGATTTTACTCATGACAGATATGCATACACCGTAGGGTGTGCAAAACAGCAGTGCCATCCGCTGCAGGCATGCCCTTTGCTTACTCATTTTGATAAATGACTTTGATTTCTTCCAGTCTCTCACTCCAGGAATATTCTTGCAAAGACAGCGTGGAGACCTTTGTATTAAGCATTTCAAGAAGTTTTCATGCAGCGATAGTTAGGCCTCTACAATCTTATATCTCCTGGGAAAATTTTTATTCAGGTTTTAATTTAGTTTTTATTTTACAATTTAGGGGCAGATACCTGGAATGCTGAGGAACACATCTTGTTCTGTCCTGCTTTGTTCTTCGTGGACAGGGTTTGGCCGTAAGTCCAGTGGAAGAGACATAACTTATTCAGAGACATGCAGATGACATGTACTCTCGCCGCTTCGCACAGCTCAAACCCTAGAAATACCAATGTGAGGTGAGAGCAGGTGAAGAGAAAGGCAAGACTAGATAATTTATTGCAGCTCCCCCCTATGGTAGTTACAGATAAATCTCCATGGATGAAATGTTGTTTGCAGAAGTTTGAAGCTGGGGGATAGGAATCATGTCCCTTCTGGATTCCAGGAGCAATTTACTTGCAGCGTGGGGGCTAGATGCCGGGTGCAGCTAGCAGAACTCCAACAGCGGTAGTGAAGTGCAGTTCAGAAACAGCATTTGTTCCTGAAGCTCCCTCCCGTTTTCCCTGAATTTCATCACTTCTGCTTGTAGCGAGGCGGGTGGCACGGCTTCCCAATGCAGATGGCCGTAGGAGACGGAGCACTGCCTCCTCCAGTGCCTGTGGGTGCAGGCGACCAAGCCCGAGCAGCCTGGACTGGGAAGCAGACTCTGTGACAGTCGTGCGCAACGCTGCCTGATGATTCACTCCAACTAGCTTTTCATTCCCTCGGGAACACAGAAGGGAGGCAGGGAGCAGATCAGCACCCCGCAGACCCAGTTTCCCCATACCTAAGCTTATGCTTTTAGTGAGCCTATGCCCCTACTTAAGGGGAGTGTGGAAAACCTGTCAGAATAAAGACCATTAAGGATTATTGTTAGGAGGTATGAAGCAAGGATTTAGACTACCGCCTCAAACTCTCGTCAATCCTAATAAGAGGTGAGGGGTGAGCTTGAGGGCTGTAACGCAAACTGGGCAAGCCGTGGCGATGCAGAGTGCCACCAGTAGGCCACCAGGCTGGCCTGGAAATAGCTTCTTTACCAGAGTAAAAATACCTGACTTTGACAGCCAGCATGCTGGTTTGTGTATGCGTAATTTGCTGCGATCATGCTATAAATCAAGATGAGACTGCTAAAATTATGGATGACCTCATTTGATAGATTATCTAATAAGGAATTTGCTAATGCAGTTTATCACTTAAAAAGCCATACGACTGCTAAGGATGAGTACTTTGCTGCAGCACATTTAAACCTAATTGTCAGAGGAGAAAAGCAAGAGGATTTCAGAGGTGAGTTCGAAGAGCATCCTTATGAGGATGATGTCTTCACTAAATCAGTGGTGCAATGCAGCAAGCAGGGTGGAAAGGAGTCGCCTCTGGATAAAGGTACAGAAAGCTGCTAGACAAGGCTGCGCTGTGTGAGAATACTGCATGGATTCACTGACCAGGAGAGCCTTCACAAGTGTAAATAGTTGTATCCTCATAGGCAAGCTTGATTTTATTGTTTGATCTAATGTTGTCTTTTTATTGTTATGACATTTCAGTTCTGTTTCACTGTCTTGCAAACTAATCCCTGATACATGGAAAGAAACTACCAGCCTAGATCTCTAGCTCTAACTAGCTATTCTGGTTATCAGGCTTGTCAGAATGAAAAGAGTAATTGTTTTGCTGCTATATGTTACCATCAAATATTTTTGTTCTTCCAGTCCTGTGACTCATTTAAAAAGACCGAACATCACTTCCACATACACAAACAGAACTATAAAGCAGCTCAAGCCAATGAAACAAAGCTTGTTTTGCCGGTTTGTTAACCACGTATTCTGTTCCAATCCCAAATGTATGATTAATATAAGTGCCATTTTATTTACTGATGATTTTTGTAAAGCTCATTCTGGGGTCTGAATGCCCGTATACATTCTCTGGATGTATGATACTGTTCAAAGCCTCCGAGATAAACATTAAACCTTCTCACAACTCTGTGGGGAGGGGGCGAGGGGGAGGTGTTAGAGAAGTGACGATTTTGAACTCCATTTTAAGGTTTGGGCAAAATGAGGTGGAAACATGAAAGAGCTTACAAAAGGCCACACAGAAAATCGTTATCGGAGCCAAGGCTAAAGCTCTGACTTCCCCAATTCTCACCTTGTCTCCCGACTCCCTAGAGCAAAGCTGGCAAATGTCCCCTTTCTACCCCCTGCACTTGAGCACACCCTGCCTCATTTGCAACCCTCCCCAAAAGGTGGAGTTTGTTCTTCTTCAGGGGAAAAAATGCTTTATGGCAGAAATAGGGAAATTGGACATTGCTTTACAGAAAGCAGAACATGATCGTTGGATACCTAATAAGGCAGCAGGTAATTTTACTGAGTGCTACTAAGTCAATACACTAGGTGAAACTTCCACATTGACTTAAGCGCGTAACGAATTATTTGGAATTGTACAGGAGCTACTGGTGTCACAAGAAAAGCAAAGATACCCCTTAAAGCGTTGTAAATTGCTCTAGGATCTAGGACTAGGATCAAGGAGCTGAAGAAAGATATTTTGGTAGAGTAATAAATTAGAGTCATGCGGAGGGACTCCCCGTGACATTTGCATAGGAGGCCCACCTAAATATTACGATGCCTGTATTGATAATATAGTCCCAGTTGAGTAGCTGGGACTGTTCCTGAGAGAACTGGAGCCTGCGTTTCTGCGTGAACACACAAAACACAGCTGTGTGTATACATCTGACTGGAATGATTTATCTACAGAAGAGAAAAACACAAAGTAATGGCAATATCATCTGCCTCATTAAATGGTCCAGCTCTAAATCGGAGAAGCCACTTGAGGGGTAAGAGTGTAGTTCACCACCATGCCACATCACCATTTGTGGTTTTCCCCACTGACATTAACTGATATAAACTGAGTTAGTGGATTTTACATTGAAGACACATCTCTACAACAAGCTGGACTCAGGGCACCTGCTCACTCACCCTAGACTGTCAAATAACCCTCCGATGACAATTTGCAGTCACAGTTGACATGGCTTAGACAGAAGTTTCATCATAAAGCTTTCATTAGTCATTCCTTGAGCCATCCCGTTTCATGAGCTCTTACCCCTACCAAGATAAAATCTAGCTATCAGTAACACTTCTCAGAGACCTACCAGTGGTTCTGTGATGCAACCTGTAGCAGCCAGGCAGAATTTACTCCTCTGCATTTTATCTCCTGACTGTCATCAGCAAGGCAAAGTAGAAACAGCTGTTCTGAGCCCACATTATTGCAGTGAGATTCCAAGGGAGATGATACTGAACCTCATTCAAAACCAAGGGAGAACCGAGAGAAGAAATAAAGGTCCTAAGCCTGTACCTTTGAAGTTGAATGCTTTTTTTTCAATACACATCTATTCAAAACACATGCTTCTCATTCCTACTGGGCAGTAAACCTTGCCATGTAGCTGCATGTACTGTGCTTGGCCATATGATTAGTAATGCACCGTGAAGCTATACATATCATAAAAATAGCACTGGTAGAATTATTCTTAAAACATCACTTACGGGCAAAAAATATCCTCTATAGGAAACAGACTGTGAAAGTACATGTTGAGGTTGCTATCTGGTACAACAGGCGGATTCTCCTGCTGTGCAAATCAAAAGGTGGATTGCTTTGAAAATATAAAGTAAACATTCCTAGAAGGACAGAACCGAAACGTGTGACAGGAACTACAGTGAGCATCCACTGATCAGCAGTTAAAGATTGCCCAGAGAAATCCAGGGGATGTGGGAGGAGAGCAAGACTGCAGCCGAGGTCATACCTGAGGATCATGCTACGCTCCTTCAGAGGATGGAAATCCCACCCCACCATGCATTCTCCTAGATAATATGGGAGATCTGCAGCTGAGTCACTGTAGAAAAGCAATGTAGAAATTTCCAAGGCTGAAAGCAGCAAAGTTTTACTGACATCCTATTATGTTCAACTTACATAATCTGCGTACTTAGCTGCTCAGATAATATAGTGATAGAACTTTATGGAATTAAAAAAGAAAAAGTTTCTCACAGATAATAATATAGCAAGAATGGAATTATAGTGCTCCAAAAATCTGTAAAGTAAGTCCCATTTTCTTTCTGGCTTTATCGGACATTTCCAAGAGGGACTTACTGCAACAAAGATGACACCTCAACCCCTATAGCCATGACATCATTTACACTGAACTTTGACTACAAAGCATTATTTCGCTTTTGGAAACAGAAGCTTCTGGTGACTTAGAGACACAAAAAGACAAAGGTCAGGGTTCAAACAGTAGTCTTAAGAGTTTTGTTCCTGTTGAACTGCAAAATTTGTACTAACTTCAGCGTGGATTCTTACTCTCGTCTGTACGCAACACTAACATTTTGCAAAAGACAGGCAACTCTTATCTCCATGTACCAAAAAGGTAAACACAAGTCTTGCACAAGTGGCTGCAGCAAGGGACTGCAACTAATGTGGAAGAGTAATGATGCAAGCATGTTATACCTAGAAATATTTCTTCTCTGATCACAAATTTGGGGGTTTATCTATATTAACATAAAATACCAAGGAGTTAGATCCTCCATTGGCTTAAGTCATAGGTCTATCAAAGCGCATGGAATTATGGTGATTTGTATAAGATGATCACATATTTGAAAAACATATTTTGGCCTAGATGGCTAATAGACTCTCAGCAGGGCTCTTTAGAGTAAGTGAGTAGAAGGAAATAAGCCCTTTTAGAAAAAAATACCCACATACTTGAGTAAGAAGTATGTCTTACCCAGTGAGAAATGTACATATTTTCATATGTACAAGCCACGTTATCTTTAATAAAACAACAACAACTTGTGATCCAGAAACAGGATGGACACTTATATGAACAATACAAGGGGGTGCTTACTCCCGAAGTGTTTTCCCTGTACTGCTTCTGGTACCTTTGTCTGCTTGCTTTCCTGAAGTAGCACCTCTGCTGGTCCAACTTCTGTGCAGGTTATCCAAAGACTCTTTTTCAAGTACCAGTATACTTGCAGGGATGGGGTTTATCTGAAAGGCAGACTATGGAAACGAACATACAATAAACTTTTGCAGTTCCACATTTTTTCCACTCCAAAGATTGTTCTTCCATTGCCTGACCCTTTGGTGCAAAATGCATCAACAGCCTAGAAGCTGGTATGTAAACTTCACATGCCAAACGGAGGGAATGCTAAGGACACCCATAGCTGAACAGTTTCCATGATGGGAGAAGACTGTATTCATGCAAGGGTGGAAAACTTGGTTTACCAACAGTCAGGCCATTTGCTGTGAAATAATTCGGTCACTATTGGCATTAAACAAATTACTACTTTACATGGTACAACTGTCCTTTGGGAAGCATAGGCTTCCAGCTTGCACGACCAAACACAGGACTGAAAAGGGCAAGGAACGATAACAAAGGAATTCAAGCTATCTACTACCAGAAAACAGACCTGACTTCCAACCAAACACCTGCCATTAAAAACTGGCTCACAACAAAATCAGCATTTCCTTTGTGGAGTCTCATATCTAAGGCTAGCCAAGGATGAGAGGTAAAACACCAAACCATTTTGCTTATTAACAATAAAAGTCTGCCAGTTCTTTGCAGCAATAGTAAAAAAAAACAAAACAAAAAGTTAGCTACCCATGATGCTGCTATTCCATCATTTTAAAGCTGTTGTTCAGGATATTGTATTACTTTCTGTCTTTATTTATTTCCAAGTGTTATTACTTGGCAGGCAAAACTCTTGGACTGTGATGTGTACCAATCCTTCCATCATCTAGGTTTTCACAGTGATATTAATACTCAAGAATGCTAGAACAGATCTAAGATAAATATCTCACTGTCCTCTTTGCTGGGTCCTACACATCAACTACTGTGCTAGCATAAAGAAATGTTAGGTATTCCACAACTGGATGGAGAACAGACAAGGGAGAGCTCACAGTGAAATGCTGGGAGCTCGCTCGCTGTATACAAACAGAATGGAATATAATCAAAGCTGCTCTTTGATCCCAACAGTCCGGGCCGTGTTCTGTTTGACTGCGCACCGGCAGCCTCCAGCCCCTTCGCTCCCACACTCACACAGCATAAGGCATTGCCTAGCCTCCCTGTGCTGCAAAGCGGCTGGGTCAATGCAGCGTTAATTAGGCCGGGATGAACATTGCAGGCCAAACAGGAGGGGAACCATCACTCCATCCCGAGGAGCAGCACAGCAAACCTCTTACAGAGGAGCAGCCAGCACTGCTGCTCAGCGCTTCCCGTGACCCGGGTGCCTCGACTTCAACACTCATCGTGTTCTCCCTCTGCTGCTCCCAGAGAAGTTAAAGGTGTTCCCTCAGATGCTATAATTTAGCCCCTCCAGGCATCAGTCCTGTTCACCCACGCGAGGACAACAGAGTATTTAAAGCTGAAACAGCTGAAGAATATATTCAAGAATCTATGATAAAAGCTACAATTTTATGCACCATGGAGCATCCATCAAGGAAATGCACAGAACTAGTGCCACAAAATAATTACATGTGCAGAGTCCATTGTAAACACAGCTTTTATGTGCATCAGCACAGCTGGGGACAGTGTTTAAAAATATAATTATGTAATGCATTTTATGTAGTCCGTGAGCCATTCAAGCGGTACTATCGGTTCAGCAAAATCGCATGCAGCAGTTCTGTATCTATTGGCCTGAGCAAAGAAACATTTTTCAAGAGCATTATTTTTTTCCTACCACGAAATAGATTTGTCTCCGATGCCTGCGGGGGATTTGTGTCTCTGTCATTGGCCACTTTCTCTCCTACTTTCACCAATGAAGGAGAAAGAAATGGGGAGTTATTTTTGGCCTTGCAGCAGACTCCAGCATCTAAATCAGTTAGTTCTGAAACCACTTGGGGTGGTGCTGGTTGTGTTTTAATGGCTTTAGAGAGAAGGAATTTGTGACGTCTGACTGTTAGCGAAAGGAAACAAAGCAGCTGTTGTCAGGTAGAAGGGCAAAGCAAGGTTAAGACGCTGTGTAATGAAGCAGGGTCCAGCCTTTAGTACTAGATGTGCAGCAAATGATGAGTCGTGGCTAGGGCAACACAGAGGAGGCTATTACTAAGCCACATACAGGCTTCTGTGTAGCAGGAGATCTCTATTAAAATGCACAAAGAAAATAGGCTTACAGCTATACTTATTGCTGACACCCTCCTGCCCGTCCCTCCCTTATTTTATCCTTTTAATGCTTATAGTATACGAGCTGCAGAAAACGTAGAGGAAGCTTTGCTTTCCTTCTTGTTTAATCTGCAGTTGCAGCTGAGTTGAGGTGATGCAACAGTAAAATTTCTGAGACAGTGCTTAACAGTGCTGCTAAATGATAGCAGCAGCATGCACAGATATTTGAGACAAAAATAGAGGTTTATAGAAACTACCTTAATGGTTATTCAGAGCTTTCACTACTTTGCAGACAGTAGTTTATATATCTTGGCCAAATCCTACATGGAAAATTACATTTGACCTATCAAAATCTTTCTAGGAGACCCAGCAGATTGCTTTTTCATTTAAAAAGACTGTTAAAGAAATCTGTACTTAGTTTCATAATACAAGATCCACAGGTGGGAGTAGTGAGATAGCTTCTTCAGCTAGCCAGGAGCTGCTTGGCACAGAAATAGGACTTGATGCTAATTTCTAAATATGGGATCTGATATCTGAAAAGAGATTTCCTTTTCTCTTCTAGATGCTGGGTCATGTGTAGCATATTGAAAAGAAGAGTGAGGACCAAAATCCAGGTGTCTGCATTCCTGCTTGCATGCTAGCATCATTGAGAAATAGAGACATAGCTCCTTGCTTTCTCTCTTCCTCCCTATGAATATTGTATTTCTTTTTGCTCAGTGGAATGGCATCGATCGGAAGACGGAAAATATCACAGCCAGAAGAGTCCATCACCGGCTGCGGCATGGCAAAGCCTAGCGAAGTGGAGCTCTGCTTTTGGATCTCATCCGGATGATCAGCAGTGCTCAACAGAACAGTTGTTTGTCTGAAAGACGGGCACAGGCATCATCCAGCTACATTTTCAAAAGGAAGCAAATACAACACAGTTTGAAAAATCTCAGAATTGCCATATATTTCATTCCAGAACTACTAAGCTATTTAGATGCTTCCTTCCCCATGGAAATCTCTGTAAAATACATTTTGTAGATGAAGCTCTTTGTGCTCCCTGTGGTAGAGCCTGCATAGATGATCTATAGACTTAACATAGTGCATGCCACCTCAGATTTTCAGGGAAAGCTAAAGCAGCTATCAATGCATTGCTTCCACTGCACAGCCTACTGTCATACATGTATGCTGGCGATGATATTTCATGTCACATTACACAATGAAGATGGCGTTTTGCATTAATACTTTATGTAAAAAAAAAGTATATATACACACACACATGTATATAGTCCATAGATACTGAGCAGAACCTTTATATAATATTAGGAAAGACTGGTTTTGGGGAGGTCTCAGCAGTTAAATGGTTTCTGTAATTAAACTTGAGGAAAAGCAAACTTTTGCATTTTTTAAATCATCCAACATGTGATTTTTAAAGTTGCACTCAGCGGAATTTTTTGAGAGAAATTTTATCAACTCAAACAATTATTGCAGCACAAGGTGTATGGTGTAGTCTGTCAAAATGAAGTTATTACCTCCTACTATGCAGACAAATGGAAGGTATAACTAAACAGTACTTTTAATTAACTTGCTAAGCAGAATTGGTCAGTGGCCAACTAAGACATACTTCAGTGTGTGGTATCAGCATCGAATGTGGGAGTTTTGTGGTAGGTTTTTTTCTGTAAGGTGCAACATTTTATATTCTCATGGGAATTTGTAATTGTTAACTTGAATGTGCTCGATACTTTTGAACAAAACACATTTAACACAATGCCTGCACACAGTGAGCTGGATTTTCAAAACCACACTGCTGAGCAAATACCCTCATGAAGTTATATGTCTGTGGCTTGTTTATGCAGAAGATAATACCTTTGTAAGTCTGGTTCAGGATGTGTGATACCAACAGGTGAAGACCAAATTCTTCTTCATGTCTTTATTTAATACAACTGGAATGGTATCAGTATAAAATGAGATGAAAAATTTACAGGTTTGGACCCTAAAATGCTATATTTATTACCTTTCAAAGGAAACAAATGCTATATTTACTACCTTTCAAAGGAAATATGTTAAGTAGAGTACTGTCAGCAGATGAGACACGGGGAAGAAGCAGGAATGGACAGGCAACGCGACTTCCTCAGGATCACATAACAGATTCGTAGAGGAATTCACAGCAGAGCCCCTGACTTGTGTTCCACACATTGCTAACCACTTCTCAGGTCCAAATCGCTTGCAGTACGCCTTTCTGTAGAAATATCACAACACTGTGCTACCACAGGAGCCAGAGAACATGTTCACTGAACATTTATTAAACAGATGTGGTTTAAGGTTCTTAAAGCAAAAGTTACTTGAAAGGGTATGCTCTATCTAAGTGCATTCAGCACAACTTTATGGCTTAAATGGTAATAGAAAAATTGATTAAGAAAAACACTTTCAAATGGAATCTATTTTATATGACCAGAGGGAACCTTCAAAACACAAAATTAAATAATTTATGTCAGTGCCTTCTGGGTGAAGCCTGGCGGTGAATTCAGAGGTAGAAAGGTGCAGGCAGCACGTCGTGTCCTAGAAAGAGGAACAATGCCACTTCTACCTTTACCAGAGAGCGGAGGATCCCAGCGCTGACATTAGCATGGAAAAAAATGAGTTAAAAGCAAAGAGAATCCTTCAGGCTGTGTGTGCAGATATTTCTGAGTAGCCACAAAAAGGTTAGTGCTAAGTATATTTGTTAGTTAGCAGAATTACCTAGGTGTAACTAAAACTCTGATTCCTTGAAGCCAATCAATCATTCTTAAAATATGGTACATATGTGAAACTGTTACCTCTTCCAAAACAGACAACTGCCTTGGCACAGCAGAGTAAGTAATACTGCAGGCTAAACAGTGGGATTTGGTCACAGGTTCAAAGGAGTGTCATAAGGAGAACCATCAATCCCATGCCCTTAAATTCCTTCAATGCTCTTCCTTTAATCCCTCATACTAATGTTATTTATACAGCGTTTATTAAAAGCGGTTTCTAATTTCAGGTGCCTCACTTAAGTCACCCAACTGCTAGAGGTCTGCACTCCAAACGCCAGCTGAAATAATGGAAGCAATGGGCAATATGTACCTAATCCCATCTCCTTCCCTATGATCGCAGTAATACATTCCCACTCTTCCAAACACCACTGCTCAGCACACATGGCTACTCAAGCTGTATTTCCTTAAAAAGAAGGGGAAGCATTGGCTATTTGGGGAACTTGCATGCAAAATACATTTTTTTAAGTAAGAAGATACCAGCAGATGGATTTCATGAAGGAAAAACACTGAGCAAAATGCCATAGCCAGTCCAAATAGTTACAGCGAACAAGAAATGTGAAACTGAAACCTAACTTGTAACTACATCTTGGCAGCATGCAGTTGCAGGTAATAATTGTCTTCACAGTCCAAACTCTCGTGTACTTCCCTGCCCATGAAATGGAAAGTTGAGAACATGATCGTCTTGACTGGCAGACAGAGCAGGTGGATGGCAGCTTTGAACTACTTGGAAACTACAAAAGAGACTCAGCCTTTGGAACAGTAGGTGCTGGTCAGCCTCTCCCATGACAACCCTCCAAAGCACCTGATCATCTGGATATTTCCTATTACTCACTATGCACAACAACAGGAGAGGTGGTGGTATGTCCTCTTCTCATCAACAAGGATGACAATAAAAAAGGACAAGGAGAAGGTGATAGCCAACTTCTACCTGCAGCATCGTCTAAGAGCACTGCAAATGTTTCTTTCCTCTGTGGAAAAGGTAGGTAGATGTGGGGAAAGGTCCACAGAAGTTCCTGCTCTCAATCATATCCTGAATTTTCTAGAATTCATGCCTGTTGGCTTAGACCTAGACCCAGGTTTGAGTATCCACTCATCTGGCACATGCAGGTGAGAAATTGGTCTGTTATATATTCAGAGAATTTAAGGCAAGAATGGACCATTACAATCACCTTTTCTAAGCTCCGATGTATCACCACCCTTTTAATTTCAACTCAGTAACCCCGTATAGAACCAAATAACCATCTATTTAAGTAAATATCTGGCTAAAATGTGTCTTCTGAAAAGTTATTCAGTCTTGTCTTAAAGAAGGGCATATGAACAATCACTCCTTCGGAGGTTTTTCTTAGCAATATACCACTCTTTCAAAGTATAAAGCCAACTTCCTAGTTTGAGCTTGCTTAGCCTCAGGTTCCAGATGGCTGAGATGTACTTCACCAGTCTCCACACCACACGTTCTCTTCAGCCATTCAATTCTTTTTCGGTGACCAGTACAGTCTTACCATGAGGGTACTTTATACTAAGCAAATCAACTCTTAATCTTCTTCCTGAGAAAGCTAAATAAGCTCTCCACTAAGGCTCCCAGGCCTCAAATCTGTTCATGGCTTTCTGCACAATCTTTAGTCAATACCTAGGCAACTAAGATATCCGCATTGCATGTCCAAAAAAAAGAGAAAGAAATATTGAGACAGAAAAGGGACATAAGAGGAGAAAGAGTGTGCGCCCTAAACAGCAAGTCTACAACATTACAAAAGACAGTGTTCAGGTCTAGACTTCATCTGTTTTACTTTGTTTCCTTAAGTTCAAACTTTACCTTCAGCTCTCGTAGACATATAGGAACAAAATATTAGCGAATTCATAGTATTACCATGGCTGAAGAAAAATTTTAGACCCCCTGCATTATACACAGAACTGCTTAGCCACTGGGTGTCTGACGGTGTTCAGACAAAGGCTGCGACTAAAGAGGTGTGAAGAGGGGAGCGTGGACCTGCTGGGAGGCACCCGGCAGGGCTGGCCGGAGGGGCGCTTGCAGCGGCACTCTGCATCCTGCTGCCAAGTGCAAACCGGGACGGCTTCCACTCAGCCCTTCTCTAAGTCATCTGTTTTGACCTGGAACACAGCACTGATATTTGGGCTCCAGGCCGTGGCTATTCAAGGACTGAGTTCATATTTGCTAAGCTGTTAATTACTATGTAGGACTTAGTTTAATACCAATGACACAGCAGGAAGTATCCCAAAGTCTCTACTTTGCCATTCTCCACCAGTACCAAGGGGACTGTATACCACTTCTTACTTCACATTATTATGTCTTTAAAAATGATCAGATCACAGTTTCAAGAAGGAGCCATCCTAGGAATGGCATATATTTAAAAGAAAGGCAATTTCCAATTACTACAGTCTGTAAAAGCCAGAGATGAGATTCAATTACACTGCACTTTGCAATTTACAATCTGTTGGTGCTCATGCCAGCAGAGGCTTGTTAAATGCCCTCTTGCTGCAGACCTTCAAAATGTGCTTACCTACTGAAAAAGAAGAGGTTCTCAGTTCAGAGCCTCACCATAACTTAAGCCATCAAAACCCAGGCCAGACCCCAGCCTCCACTCTGAAACCCCACTTAGGCAAGGTCGGCACATGGCTGGGTTTCAGCCCAATAAAGGAACCTCGTGGCTGCTGAGCGATGTTAGTGTGAGCCCAAATTTAAAACGTGAATTCACCAGAATACACAAATATGCCGTTCAGATCCTGACAGGCACACTGACCTATTACTTACATGCTTCTAAATTCAGAATTCGAATGTCATCCTTCAGTTTTCCTTTTTTGCAAATCAGGCCCTCCTGGCTTCACAGCTTGGTTGCTATTGCTGTGGCACATCAAATCTCCAGAGGTAACAACAGGCATGTGGTGAAGGTGCTTGCCCTAATGTTTTCTAATGCACATTCAGGCAGATTGTTAATGGAATACTCACAACCAAGGCAAGTTGCAAAATCCAGAGGACCACAGAGGCAGTAAGATTCCCAGGCAGGTGGCCTTTACAAGCCTCTTCTCATAAGTACAATGCAAATTATCCCTTAGGTATGCTACTATAAAAATCAAGCAGCAGTGCTAAAGCCAAAGAATTATATCAGTTCACAGCAGATCAAAATGTGGTGCTCTCTAGGAAACCATGTAACAGTGGCATATGATTAACTGATTGAAGACACCAACACGGGTTTCCAAAGAATCCATGGCTTGGGCAAAACACAAAGTGACTTGTGACCTGTTACAACAAAGCAGATTCAAAATATACCATTAAGGGTGATAGCAAAAATATTTGCAAAAATGGAAGACGGTTACACTTCTAAACTCATCCCAGAACTGAGTTCAACCCACTCACAGATTTACTCCTTCCCCCTTTTCTGCACATCTACTTGTACAGACCTTGTCAAACACCAGAAAACATGAAACTAAAGCAGAGGAGGAGAACACCAACAGAAATAATAGCAGGCAGCTCTCTTAGTATTGAAAGATGAGACTAATTTTCCAATAAGAAAATTGCCAGAAACAATGAACTGATCCTCTAACAAGGCAGATCAAAATGATCTAAAATTTGTTTGGGAGACTAGATACCAACAAGAGTAATTTCCATTAATTCTTGCCTATTAACAATGGCATAGTGTGAAATTAGCACACTCCTGAATGGGCCATTGACCTTACATTGTGGTTATTTAACCTATGGTGTAATGGTGCAGTGCACCATGAAAAAATACAGTTCAAAGTGGGCAGCTGCCATTGCAAATTTAGCTTTTGTCCTGGGATGCATTTGTTTTGTGTGTTCAATTTACATTTCTTTTAAATATTGTGACCTCTTTGCTCCCCTTTCTGCATTTCCTTTTTTAAGCTTGCCTTACCAGGTGTTAGTAAGTTTTCATTTTTGTTTTGCTTTTGGGTGTGGTAGAAGCCAAAGATACTTATCTGCTATTGTTCCCAGTAATAATGAACTACATTACCAGTGACATGGGCTAAAGAGGTTTTGTATCATCAGGGTAAATCAGAGTAATTTCAGAGAAAAGCATGGAGTCAAGCTCAGATTGCATAAATTACTCCAAAGTCACAGGAGGAACCAGGTCATATAGCAGTCGGCAATCTAAAACCTAGATTTGAACAGGTGTCTGTTGACCCTCCTGCCATGAAGAACGATCAGAAAAAGCACCGGGGGAGGATGAACAGGAGCGAATCCTGAAGGAGCTGCAAGCACGAGAGCCCTGGTTCTCTCAGAAGTCTGACTGCTGCAGAAGCACACCGCAGCCTGCAGGGCTGCTCGCTCTTACCTTTCCAGCCCTCGGGGGAGTACAGCCGGAGCAGCACTTGGGCAGCATCCAAGAGGAGGTTTTGTCCCTAAACAATGGCGCTAAGGAGGTTCCAAGGAAGAGGTGAAGTTGACTTTGGCAGGCTTGAGGAAAATCCCAAGGCAGTTTTTGAGGTGAAATGAGGGGAAAGCTAGGAGACAGGCAAACTTGGAAACGCAGCAGCTGCAATATCCATCGAAATGGAAGTCACATACAGATTAAATATGAAGTAAGACACAACTTCTGAGCTACGAGTATCATTGGGAAAAGGAGCCAGGCAATTCAGTACAAAGGGAGCTTCAAAGCTGCGTGTTTTTAGCTAAACAAACTAAATGTTAACAGGAGACTGACATGAAGTTGGCTTTTATAAGGAAGAACTTTCCCTTCCTCCTCCCAGCAAGGCAGCAAGCCAAGCTGAAAGCCGATGATCAAAGGTCAGTCACCGCTCCTGAATCTCACTAGTTATCAGGATCTCCGCTGGAAACAAATGCTTTCACACTACAGTCGAGCACGTTTATAAGGGCTGCTGAAAGCTACATTTCAACTAATGCAGAGGCAATACACTTTGGGTTCTGGACAACATCAGTATGTGAGATATTTCGAGTGGCAGTGAGTCAATACTCTATTACTAGCAGCTCGGCAGGCAAAGCACCCGCTGGGAATAGGGACACAGCAATGCTCTCCCCTCACGGGAGGGGGCCAGGGTGGGGAAGCATCCACTTCTGCTGCTTGCCCCGTGCTAGGCTTTTTGGGTAAGCTGAGAGCTTTGGTTTCCAGGATTATCAGGTCAGCACCACTATTAGAGCCCTACACTTACTGTAATAATATGTTTCAAAACCTGCTTCAGAAAAAAACAAGCTTCTGCAGATGAAAAGGCTGCTAACGTGAATTTTGAAAGCCAGCTTTTGTCTGCGCTACTCAAGCGTCCCTCCTGTCGGTCTTAGAGGCCTGCCTACCTACATTCCCCAGAAAGTTAGCATCTCGTCACTTCTGTTGGAAAGTACTACTTATATCACTTACAAGGGATCACGCAACTGGGGTCACAGAGATAATTATTTATACTTAGGAAAAGAAACACAGCATTTCACATTTTCTGCACAAAAGACCCTTTGGTTTCTCTCAGTTTGGGTCTTGGCTACAAACTGCATTCCACTTTTTGACCTTGAGCTCTTGGGAAGTGGCTTCTGGACTAGACAATTAGGAAGAAACTGAAACAATATTTGAGTATTGGGGCGGGGTTTTGTACTTTTGAGCAGAGTGTCCTTGGCCCATTGATGGCAGATAGCCCCCCATGCTTACCTGGAATTTTCTGTCCCTCTCAGAATTGATCCTGGTATGAACAAGGACTTTCTTCACTGCCTATAAAAGTTACTCAAGGAAAAATTTAGAAAAAATACTTAAGGATCTGTTTGAAAGACATCATACTGGTTAATAGAAAGGCAGGGAATTGGGTTTTTTTGCCCATGAGACTCTGCCTGGCAACTCCATCCTGCTATGTCACATGCATACACCATAGTGCTTCGCAGAAAAACAAGAACTTAACAAGGGAAATGGCAAAATCATGCATCTAATATGGGTGGGCTAAAATGAAGCTGAAGAGGAAATAAAAGATTATATATCCACAAACACTGATTAAGTTGTGGGCGTTAATGAAAAACAAAACTTTTCTTCATTGAGCTAAACAGTAGTTGGGACTGAACGTTACCCAAACTTAATATGCATCAAACGGAGAAATAAAGCTCTATTTTTTTAATGAATGAAATTCACCTGGGAGACGGTTGGCACAAAGTCTAAGCAGAAATTAAGACCCACTTCAATCCATAGAATAGGACTTAAAGCCATAGACTTCTCTTTTCACCAGGGCTCATTTCATCCTTAAACACGCAGAGAAAGAAATGGAAGAGAGGAAAACAATGCAACAGCTACAGGGGAGGGGGGGGGGAAATCTAACTCACAAGATGGAAAATAGCAGCTCAGCATGCTTTGTGGGTTTTCTTCCCCCTTTTAAATTATTGTAGCATTTATTCCTCCACCGTGTATTCAAGTTCCTTGTATGTTCATCACTTCAGAAAGGAATTTGAGTGGAGTGGGAGTGCATAGCCAAGTATATGATTTGGATTACCTACGGCTTTCTCAAAAAATGCAGATTTATCTCTGTATCAGCTGATTTTGGAGATGTGCCAACTAAGTCGGTAACACACACAAAAAGCAGTAGTCCCATTCTTTTCTTCTTAGCAATTACCTCTTCAATTAAAGTTGGGAGCAATTTTTTTCAAGTCTTTGTCATATTGTTAAAACACGTTCAAACACAAAACTGCTTGTTGTGCAGCAAATAATCCTTATGTCATGCAGTGTCTAAAACCCTACAGTGACAGAGATCTCTGCATAGGACACTTACACAGTTGTATAGAGCTTCCAGACTTCACTGTGACTCTGGAAAGATGTGGAGCTCACTGCACACAGAGTCCACATCAGCAAAAACCATCAACAAAAATTTACATGTTAGCAATAAAAACCAACAGATTTCTATGTGCCTTCCTTGCCAAAGCAGTGCCACTGTGGAAAAACTGGTGAAGAGGGCAAAGTTTGCTTTCCTGCTCTACATCAGAGTAAGGAAAAACTGCCTTTCACTTGCTGCTTTTCTCATAGGTCCACCTATTCCAGCTGACCTTTGAGCAGGGCACAGATCGTGGTGCAGAAAGCAGCACTGTAGTTCAGCTTCCTCGAATCACCTGGTTTCCATGTGAAGTTTAGCCTCATTATCCACAACTCTCACTGTCACACTCAAAAAAGGCCCCTTGAAATCCACAGGCTATAACTTAATCAGTGCTGCAACTCCCACAGAGCACTTAGCACTGAAACAAGGATGACTGCGTTTCTTTGGAAGTTTGTTACATTTTATTCTGCAGATTGAAAAATTAAGCCGTCATACATACCAAATTCACCCATTTCAGTTATTTTGCATGTAAGTCTTGATTTCACGAGTTGTTCTGTATGCTATATTCATTTTGCACGCAAAGATGAAAACCCCAGCCGGAGTCAGGTCCTGCTGAAAGGTCTGACTCATTCTCATATTTCTCTTTGCTCTAGGGCCTATCTTTCTTCTTAACCTTTATGTTCTTTCTCTGTAAGAAAGACGAAGAAAAAAATCTTTCCCCCCATTTACCGATGCTAGTGAGAGTAATGGCTTTTGTTCACAGTCCTAATATAGCATCATCACCACTCTCCTCCAGGTTTTCCATGAAACAGCCTACTTCATCTCATCAGTAGTCACCAAAATCAGTTGAAATGTTTCTATGGATTCCAAGGGGCACCGAAATAAACCCTTACAAAAACCAGCTTGTCCAGTTTTACGAAAATCTACTTTATATTAGCTGATTTTTTTCCAGGAAAGATTTTAATACTCATGGCTAAGTTACAGAAAACCCATAGGCCCACAGCTGCCAAAGTGAAAATAAACGGAAACATTCATTGAAATCATGCCTGCAGCTCACACAAGAGCTCTTCGTCTTCTACAACCAGGATGGGAAGTACTTGTCAGGTTCAACAAATTAGTGACCAGCACCAAAAATCTTTAAGCATATTCAGTTAAGCTGGTGGGCAATCAGTCAGAAGGCAAAGGAGAAGACAGTCCTCTTACCAGTCTACACTCTGTGGCGTTTGCTGTCATAGAGTCTAATCCTTGCTAACCTCTGAAAGATGCACCAACAGTCTTCTCCTGAGTTATGCGATGGCTCACCTTTGTTGTTCTTCATCTGTTAATCTGTTCTAAGGACAATTGCAGCATTTCAGCTACAACATCCAAGAAGTACTAGGCTCACATGATGAAGTTTGTATCAGGTGAAAGCTCATGGAAAAGGGGGTTTAATTATCTCTTTCTTTTTTTAAATACCTATTGAATTTCATCCTGTAATCTCATGCAACATTTCTCACTCATGGTATGCCCGTGAGATGAGAACACTAACATTCAGCGTCTGGCACAGCCCTTCTTGCAAGTGTTCTTCTGGTGCTGTTCTTCCTTCTCTTGGTTTTGAAAATCTAGTTGAGATTTGCAACACGCAAAAGACCTCAGCAGAGGATCAGCATTTCAAGGTGGCTCACATTTTTTTGAATGCCATTTCCTCACCACATCATAAAAGTACTTTTGTTCCCACTTAGCTTATCGTAACTTTGGATATGTTATATGGTGGGATTGCTCACGTGGCAGTGAGTGCAGAGCGAGGTGACTACATCTACTGGACTTAGTAAAACATAGCCTACTACTACTACACTGAATAGAAATAAGCTTTCCTCAAGCAGGGGATTATTCGGTTTAGCCATAGGCTCATTCTTATCAGGTTCTCTCATCACAGCATCATGACCCAGCTGAAGTGACTTAATGTTGACCTACAGCTTCCAGAACCAAAGTCCAAGCAAGAGAAAAAAACCCAGTCAGTCTTCAATTTCAGACTTCAATTTTCCTTCCTTCATCCCTTTTCCTCCTTCCTGGCAAGAAAACCAGCATCAGCTTCTTTGGGTCAGCGTTATGCAACCCCCACCCATAGCAGACCCGAGGAGCCATCGTTTCTAAAGCATCAAGCTCTGCACCTCCCAACTTCACACTATTCCCCAGCGTCTCTTTCCAGAACCTCTACCTACACGCCCAGCCTAAGGCTTTTGGGCCCTTTTACAAGGGCCTTGCTTCATTAACAGAGCCCTCACTCAGATCTTCAGTCCTAATCCCTATGGAAGCCCTGTATCTCCCAGCAAGCCCATTTCCCTTCTCACGTGAGTTTATGTCTGCTCCCTTCATCTAGGATAAATAAAACAGAATTAAGATTGAGCCCCTGTTCCTCTGAAGGGTCCAGCTCACAATACGACAGGATGCTGAATGTAGGGCGGTTTGCCCATCAGCATCGAAGTGCTCATTTCACCTGAGCTTCTGGGACCTTGGCTGCGGTTCAGCAAAGCAGATAGACATGTTTAACTTTAAACATGAGAACAGCCCCTAGGAATCAAAGTAGTGACATTGCCTGCTCACCTATGTAAATGCTTAAATGCATCAGAGCTGATGTGACCTAACTTTGGCTCTGGATTTAAATGCTGGAGGCTGGGTTTTTCACTTGCTGCTTTAAAGGAACATAGCAAGCCTCATTTTCAGAGATATTGAACTCCAGCAGGTTTAGCTAATGTCAGGGGAAATCATGAGTCCTTTGGAAATCTCTGAAATTTAGGCACATAATGTGTAAAGGAAGATTGTACAAACAATGCAGCCAAATAAGTCAATTTTGGCAATAAAACAGTCATTTACTGAGGAAACAGCATACAAAGAAGAGGAATTAACTGGGAAGTACTCTTTTGTAAAATTATTTGCCCAATTTCCATGTAAGCTATCAGCGAATCTTGGAAATTACCTTGGAGATTTCCAGTCACGGAAGCACTGTTGCCAGCTCTCTATTTCCATGCCACAGAGATAACAAAGACCCATTGAACAATCCTCTCCTGCTTCCATGCTGCTTTTAGGCAACTTTTCCATTATTTTCTACATGGTGACTTTTTTAAACAATACGAAAATTCCACCTGGCGTGGCACACTGTCCCTCTCCCTCTCTGAAGCACCGTAGGATCTGTGGTTCACCATTGCTACGTGCATAAAGCGAAGGGGCTGCAGACTGGTTCCAGAAAAAAACCCTAGACATACGAGTCTACTACTTCAGGACAAAAAGCCAGCTCCACCGGCTCTGCACTGCCACTGCAGCACACAGTTCTTGGTGCAGAGTCATGAAGACTTGAAGAGAGACCCTAGAAAGCTGCATTTCTGCCAGTCCTCCTAAGATTCACAGGAACAGGATCAGAAAGTTAGGCTGCTATTTATTTCCACATTAACTCCACTGAATAGGAGTGGGCCAGGTACAAACACTAAAAGAAGAATAAGCCTGGCCTTTAATCCAAGCCCTGAGACTTGATTACATGAAAATGTAATAGTAAATATCTGTTTTTAAAAGGTTCCATTTCCTTCAAATATATGGATGCACTTACCTCCAGGGTTGCAACTGCCAGCCAAAATCTATCCATCTCCAGAGATAAATAGTTAGTGAGATTATGAGATCATATCCTCTGAAATTAATTCGCCGGTATTCAGTTTGTCCAGCTTCGATTCATGAATTCTGCACAAAATGTTTCAGGGAGCACAGTACATCTCAGCTAAAGATGACTTGTTAATAAACAAGATTATTTTATGAACATAGAAATTAGAGAAGGTCAATAAACAAACCTTGTTTTAATAGCATCTTTTGCATTTTTGCCCAAGAGAACCAGAACAGCAAGTGAATTGGTGTTTGTATGAAAACTCCAGCTCTATGTACTCTGCTGCTGTTAATCAGTCCTCTTAATTGCTCTGGGGCAAGCCTGTTTGCATCAGCTGAGGAGGAGGCCTCCCCTGGATTTCATTCACCATTGGGTGTCAAAGATAACTATGCTAAAATGAGCAATAGTAATACTGATACCAAACAGAAATCAGGTGCAGGAGAACATGGCCCTCTCCAAGAAGTGCAGAGTGCATCTTAGGCAGACAGGTTTTGTGTTTTAAAAGTAGGTCCTAATTAACTCATCCATCAGTAAGTGGGTGAATGGTCATTTTTTTTGGCTGAGCAATAAGCAGGAGAGCTTAACAGTCTATTAAAACATTTCATCCCCTGAATGGCCATTTTCAGCCTATGGCCTGCCTTTTGATGTATCACCATATTAAAAGTGTTCTTCCCTGAAGGTACTTCCACACTGCAGCAGATGTCACTGACTTGGCACTATTTGAAGGGTCTATTAAAAGTAATGCAATTAATTGCTTGGGTTGTCATCACAGCACTGCTTTTGAGATATTTAAAATCGTTTATTATTGATAGCCTAATGCTGGAAAGTGCTGAGCACTTTCACACTCAACCATGGACAACGAGACAAGGGCCAGTGCAGGCTCCCCACTCACCGGGCATCCTCAGGCCTCCTCCTGATGCTACTGCTCTGAGTGGCACCCAGCACAGGGTATGGTGCCACCACTTCTAGAAGACCTGACCCAGCAGAAGGCCAGCCCTGGGCATTTGGAATATTGAATCCTGTATTAGTTGATGATTTGGGAAAGCGCTATTCACCACAGCCTGTGGAGGACCCCCACCATAGCAGAGGAGCGTGATGAGAAGGGAGCAGCAGAGAGGAACTGCTAGGTACTGACCGTAAGCCTGCTCCCAGTTGCCTCGCTGAAGGGACTGATCGTTTGTAACCTGTGGTGATAACCAGGGGGGAAGAGAGGAGTCAGGAGTGAAGTTGAGCCTGGGAAAGGGGGAAGGAAAGGTGTCTTCTCTAAGTGTTTTAGTGTTTGTCTTTTTGCTTTCCAATACCATATCAGTAATTAAATACATATTAATTGGAAATACATTAAGTTAATTTTCCTCAAGTTTAGCCTGTTTTGCCCGTGATGGTAACTGGTAAGTGATCTCCCTGTCTTTATCTCAACACATGAAGTTTCTCATTCTTGTTCTTCCTATTCTCTCTCCCCTTCCTGTTGAGGGGGGGGTTTACCTGCCAGCCATGGCCATCTCACTGCACTTAGATACCAAACATCTCACATGGACAAATGTTGAATCATGTGCAGGGAACTGGGAGCTACAGCTCTCATGGAAACCTCCATGAAAGTTAGTGGCTCCTGCTGCCCACTGAGCACTAAACTCAGCCAGAGCTAGAACACCACCTGTGCTAAACTGTCTGGCTGCATCTTATTTCTTCACGAGGAAGCGTCTCTTGGGTTCTGCTAAATTTCTGCCAACACATTTGACTTCCATCTTGGGACAGAAAATGCAATATAGCAAAGCATCCTCAAAAAATTGCTGAGCTCTGCTCTGTGGCAGTAATGACAGCATCTATTGCCAATAAAATGAAAAGGAACAAATTCTGGGAGGCGGAAAAAAAAAAATCTATAGGCATACAGAGGATAAGAGAAGTAAGAGTAATCTACTGCCTGGGTCTCTAAAGCACAAATCTTTGGTTAATTTCAGTTGCTGATATTGCTACTGTTTGTTTCATTTTAGACATACCACCAGCAAATGAAAAGGAAGCATCAGATACAGGGTTAGATTATAGACGATAGTTTACACACAGCTTCCTCTCAAAATTGATTCAAATCATCTCAGGTATGAGCCAGGTCATGCAAACTAAGATCTCCCGAAACACTGTAAACAAAGTAAGAATAAATATGAATTTGAAATATGAAGAGGGAGACATCTCCAGGCATCTTTCTCAGCCTCCTCAGTGATATGGAAGACAGAGTCATTGGCATGTTAATCACAGTCATGTACAGTATTAAACTGGAACTTTTCTCAAGTGCTACCAAGGGCCAAGAAATATTACAATGGAAGTAATGTAAGTGTATTTTCTTCTTACTTTAACCACAACACAAGCAGATTTAGGACCTCACCTGAAGTCTATTGAATTCAGGGTCGAAAGCCCTTGACTCAGTGATGCTTTAGGTCTTTCTTGAATGAGAAGAATTGAGACTAGCATTTTCTCTGCAGGAAACAAAGCTGCAGATACTCCTCTAAGACCAGAGACAAATCTGAAGAGCAAGAATAACAAAAGTGAACTAGAAGTGAAAGCAGGGAGCTAGCTAGGCATGACTATGTCATGCAGTTTGGCAGCTATGCAAGCTAATACATTTTTGGCTACAAACACATACATACATGATGTGGTGCTGTGCCAAGGGACCCAGGCTAGCTCTGAAAGAGGTAGTTGTGTTACCAAAACCTCTATGGCTGTGTTTGCTTGGCATCTCATTTGATCTCAGAGGAGTAGGATGTTTTACCTCAGTAGCAGGCAGCGTCAGAGCAGCACGTGAGCGTGGCCAACAGAACTGCATGCTGGCAAAACCCAGGCTGACTAATTTTCAGCTACGATGCAGGTCTCAAATCCATGGATGTTCTCCCAGCTGTTGAAAGAAGGGCTGTGGGGTCAAAAAAACCAACACCCAGGAATCACCTCTACAAACCGTCATGGCTGGCTGCACTCACTTGAAAAGCTGAAGTGTTCCTTGTAGCTGCTAGAAGATCTGCCAGATGCTGTCTGCTGGCCACAGCAGTGTCCCCAGTGAGGGGAACTCTCTCCTTTGGAACAGGAAAAGGCTATACTTGATCCCAAAGTAGAGATCGTGGATGAACAGGCTGAACTTACATCTGTTTGAACTCTGTGAAATTACATGAAAAGTTCACCATTTCAGCATCATTCTATTCTGCACTGATTTCTTTTTTTTCCCCTTTCTGTGAGTTGAAAGAAATGGAATTCAGTTGACCTTCTGTTGTTTAAGACTGAGTCTTACTTGTTATGCTCATACAAGGTGGCACAGAACTAAGCAGACATCTAACCTAGACAGGCAGGCTTTTATGTTATGTAAAGCATAAGCAGATTTCAAAGTAAAGCTACTATTAACCTCTGCCTAATTTCTTTTAAAAGGATTTTTTAAGAATTTGAAAGCAGGGCAAAGTGAAAGCTGTATTTCAGAATAAGGCCTGTTAAGTGAAGGCCAGTGAAACAATACATGACTCAAGCATACTGCAATGCTTCCTTCACCTGCCTTTCCATTTAGGTTGAATCTCTTACCATCAGGTGGCCCCTCTTGCACACCTTGAAACAACGAACCCTTGATCCCCGGCACATCAATGTATTTATGTAATAAACATAACTATTCTGAGATAGCAGAGGGTGTTACTCCAGGGAAGATTAGTTCATGATGTAGGTCTTAAGAATGTACTACTTAGTTTGGGAAACATCTGTTGAATATAAAGAAGCAATTGTACTGCTATTTTCTTCTTTCTTAGTCATGTGCTAGAAGCTTTTTATTAAGGATATTCAAGTGACCTGTGTGACAAATTACTGCCTCAATGCTTTTCCTTATGGGCACTGCCACAATCATGCCGTCACAAATCCAGCTAGTAACATTACAGTCTGATCTCTGTAGGGACAGTTAAGCACCCTGCCAGGAGCAGACCAGAGAATGAACTGGGACACACAGTTTACTTCTTAGCAGTTGAGTCCCCAGACAATGACACAGCCAGGTACAGAGCCCAAATTCCACTCAATTTGTGCACAATAGGAGGAAATGGGTAAACACTCCTGCTTTTCCCTTCCTATTTCAACACCTACCACTCTGAAGAGGGCTGACTATGGATCCCAGACACTGGAAATCAGAAGTCCTATCAGGTAATGTAGCACTTCTCTCCTTTTATAACAATAGGATTATTTCCTCTAGGTTACTGTATTCTAAGCGTATATAATGAAGCTAACACCATCATATTACCTGGTTCTCAACAGTTGGGTGCTCTACTGCTGTCAAGTTCTTTTCCTTGTGTTTGGATCAATCCCGTCTTTTTTGAACCCTCTTTGAATCTTTCCTCAAATTTCCCTATCAATGACAGCTCATCAAAACTGAGAACTTCCATAACGTGGGGAAGTCCAACGATGATGGAGTCCCAAGACCCTGCAGTAGGATTTTTAACATTTCTAACAGTCCTCTGGTTCAGATTCAGCTACAGGCAGGCACATTAAAACAGCCATCCATTAAAGTCTCACAAAGGTTAAAATAGACAGGCAGTGCAGCTTCAGGGAATATTTGTTTCTCTATTTTCTCTTAATATCTGCAATCTAACTCCTCCACCCAACTATGTAGGGTGCTGACTTCACATCTGCATGAGATACTTACCGACCTCAGGCAGTACTGACTTCAAAACAGACTTTCCATCCTCTCTGGAAGACATCAAAATGTTCAGATTTGCTTTATCATTAAAAATACAAAAAATGGCAAAATAAAATCCTGAAATTGCCTTTCAAAGTGCTTTGTACCAACTTACATTGTATGCAACATCTAAAATTATAATTGGAATGAGATGGTTTTGGCTTTTCAAATTACAAAAAGGTTCAAAAGCTTTCCTTGAAATTTTAAACAGAATGTGTCTGTGTCTGTGAAATGGTTCCATTTTACTTAATCAGCAATTTCCAACAACAAACCTGTTTGCTTGAAAATTTTCAACTGCTTCGTTTTAGTGATTTTGCTCTTGTCCTCTGAACAGCTGATAATTTTCACCACTTTCTGTTAATAAGCAGCATTTAATTAAGCTTAAGCAAGGTACCACTGCACCATGACTTGATAGGAGAGACGTTACCTCACTGGTACCATGGAGCATATGCAGGGCTCTGAATTACATAAGAATAATATGGTTTAGCTTTCCCTGCAGAGTTTCAGTGATTCTGGTCTCCGGTAAAAAGACATGAACGGAGCTAGTACAGGTATTCACACCAAAAATCTACATTGCCAAAACAGCAAGTTCAAATTTAAATGCAAAACTTCCCTTTAATCAGCTATGCTTTTTGTCTTTGTAGTCCTAGTACATTTTACATGACAAATCATTCAGTATTCTGATGCCCCACAGAAGAAAACAGACTTTTGACACCCATCTGCCCAAGAGGCTGGACTGAGAACAGAGGTCCATTTCAAGCTGCATTCTTCACATTTCATGGTGAAACTCTGATAATATACCACACAACGCCTATCTAAGGATTTCTTAAAACTGCACGGGTCTGTTTTATGCCCTTTGCTGTTCCTTCAAGTATTGAAATTTGGACTTAATTTTATTTTCAGTACATGTTTATTTCTCCACACGGTTATATTTTAGGGGAATGATCATTAACTAACTTCGTATGTTTCAATCGTGTCACTGATTTTTTGCGTGGTCAATTATGAGTGCTTTTTTTTTTTTAACGGGTTTGTAAAAGCAATCTTTACAGGTATGCATAGTGAAAGCAGTTTCTGAAAAGAATTTTGCAGGGATATTTAGCTCTGAAAGCACAGACAGCCTGGAGAGGTGTGTGTTCTCCAGCCGGTACCTAGTAGACATTTCCTGTATCAGAACATCCTGGGCACAACTCTCAGAGAAGCAGACAGACATTCAAGTATTCCCTGATCCCCTGCGGCACAACAGCGTGGCACAAAGGGGTCATCTGAACATAGAGCTGCAATAATGCAACGCTAGAGTTACGACAATGTTACCACATGACAAGCTGCAGACATTACCAAAGCAAAAGGCTTCAATAACTCATTTCCCTGACTCCCCTCCTGCTGCTTACCCTATAAGACAGTTTTCTGCCCAAAATGGGACTTCACCTGGCATAGACTTAATCTGAGTAATAGGGAAAGAAGAGCACCAGAACAAGATATAAGGGATCTTGGAAGTTGCAGCTCCCCTCAATTATTTCTTGCATTTTCCATCCTTGAAGAGCTCTGAACAACCATGCAGTGAGCAGCCATTGTCCTTTACAGATGGGACTGGTCAGGCCTCAGAAGCAAATCACTTTGTGAATCGTTCTGGTATGTGGGTCCTGATTTCAACCCATCCTTTACAAGCATATAGGCAAACAAAGGAAGACAAAAAAAGAAACCAGACTATCTAGTAATGTCTCAGTTTAACAAATATGAGTGACTGCAAGAGCTAGGAACTTCTACAGCCAGCCATGTTCCTAGCATCCCTATGCGCAATCTGTGTAATTTGTAGTATGTTTTATCTATCTTTCAGTACATCCATCTGTACATATGCTATAGTTATCAAAGAAAAGTTAAAAATACATCCTAGGTGTAGCAATACGTAAGGCAGATCCTCACCAGTAAACTAGGAAATGAGTAAATCCCCCACTCTCCTGAACAATTCTTCGCAATGACAACTCCCTCCTTCCCACACACGTACACTCTCGCACGCCTGGAGAAGCCGGAGGAGGGGGAAAGCTGAGCTTTGCAATGTTGTCTGCAAGCTCATCAGACCCGGGCTACTTCCAGTTAGAGGAGGGCGCAAGTTCAGAGCCTCTGCTGTCTCTGCTCTGAACTGGCACTATGCTCACAGGCGACGGTGCTCGCTGCCGAGACACGAGTTCGCTGAGCCAGAGAAGAGAGTGTACGAGCATGTCCTCCTTCAGGAAATAAACACAGGATGGGAGGGAAACCTCAAGCCTACCGAGATGGCTTGCAGCACTGGAACACTAACTTGAACTGAGAGGAGGCAACGGCAACTAAACCCAGGTGAACTGCCGTGTCTCCTGAGCACTGGCAGAAGATGCTGAGGGTGAGCGAAGACTAAAGAGAGGAGATGTGCAGAGGGGAGGTAATCCTGGCACTGTTGACATCATCATGCTGTATGGATCTGAAAGGTTCCCAGCTGAAGCTGTGTTACAGCATTGGCTTTTTCTTCCCTAAATGCATGCACTTTTAAAGTCTCTAGTTTTTAGACCCTAGATATTGTATTGGGAAATTAAGAAACAGCCTTTGAGGAGAAGATTAAGATATTTCAGCAACTAGCAGGAAAACATGCTTGAGGATGAGCTGTATAGTTTGTCACATCATTTCCCTGCCACCAACTGTTACAGGATTCTGAATTGAGATAAAAATTGCCCAGTTTCTGCCATCAGCTTGGGCCTGGATTCTTTGCAGCATACGTCAAATCTAGATAATCAGTTCACTGACTAGAAATGGATCTACAAACATAGACCTTACATTCACTGTGACAAGTACAGTGACAACAGTTGTGGCAGCTCCCCTCTATAAGCTTTATCTGGAGCTTGAATATCATTATAGCAGGGAAGAGGAGTGAGGAGAAAACATGTACTTGCACGCTTGTGATACAAAACAAGTTTATGCAGAGGTAGGTTGCTACTGCCCTCTGCTGTAACATAGAATCATAGAATCATTAAGGTTGGAAAAGACCTCTTAAGATCATCGAGTCCAACCGTCAACACCACCATGCCCAGTAAACCATGTCCCTAAGTGCCTCATCTACACGTCTTTTAAATACTTCCAGGGATGGTGACTCAACCACTTCCCTGGGCAGCCTGTTCCAAGGCCTGACCACTCTTTCAGTAAAGAAATTTCTCCCAGTGTCCAGCCTAAACCTCCCTTGGTGCAACTTGAGGCCATTTCCTCTCGTTCTATCGCTAGTTACTTGGGAGAAGAGACCAACACCCACCTCGCTACAACCTCCTTTCAGGTAGTTGTAGAGCGCGATGAGGTCTCCCCTCAGCCTCCTCTTCTCCAGACTAAACAACCCCAGTTCCCTCAGCCGCTCCTCATAAGGCTTGTGCTCCAGGCCCTTCACCAGCTTCGTTGCCCTTCTCTGGACACGCTCCAGCACCTCCATGTCCTTCTTGTAGTGAGGGGCCCAGAACTGAACACAGGATTCGAGGTGCGGCCTCACCAGTGCCGAGTACAGGGGCACGATCACATCCCTAGTCCTGCTGGCAACATGTTTATAAAACTTCTGAGAAGGAAGTACCAAGCAAGATAGCCTAATGTGCACACTAGTGTTACATTCAGACAATATTAAAACTGTGAGAAGTGGAACAAGACAGCTATAAACAAAAGGCTTAGATTTCTTGCTGCTTCTTTTAATTCTTGAAGTGGATACACACTTCTTGTACACACACAGAAAATCGACCATAGGCTGATCACTTCTTGTTATATTATTGCTTATGAAGCTATGTATTTTGGATTATGTGCCCCTAGTTTGCAGTTCCAATGCATAGACCATCACAGCCTTGACTGTACCATCTTTTGTTTTTCTCCTACTTTAGTACTTACCAGATGTTGACCCAGACTGTACCAAATTACTGGTAGGTCTCCCTACCAAAAAGCCCCAGTGAAGCTTCCTGAAGCCTCTTTTGCCCTGCACCATCACTACAGCACCGAAAATGTACCAAACTTTCCCAGCAGCATAACAGTTATGTTGTCCAGACAAAATACCATACTAAGTAGTTTATACACTTTTAAAAAGAAAGAAAAAATGGTCTAATTCATCATCTTAAGACAATGTTACTTAGGTTACAGATAAGAAAGGATACTGGTTACGGTAATGCTGATGTCTATTTGCAAGTTGACCCCTATATAGAGAATTCCTTTCAGCTCTTTTTCCAGTAGTTCTTCATTTTCCTTTAAAGCTTTGTAACTTATGGAAAGCTACAGGCTTATATAGCAAAACTTGAATAACACTTTCTTCCGTTCATTTTCTTCTGTGTTCTTTCCCTTTACTATTCAAACACTAACAAGACTAAATTTACTGAAGCTGGCTAAGATATATTGTGTTTTTTCTCTTGCCTCTACTGTTCATGCAAACAAAATCACTTCCCATAGAAAAGAAGATATATTTAGGGGCAGTAAACAAGATGCAGCTATTCAGTTTGATTTTTTTTTTCCCCCTAAAATAAAACAGACACCACAATGATGGCAGCACAACTATAACATGGCAATTTTAGCTTGGCAACATGCATGTGTGGAAGATTGCATATATAAATCACACATATAGAAGCTACACGTAAATATAAACAGAGGCTGAGATTCTCAATGCCATTTGGATATATGAGTACTTCCCATTAGAAGGAATAGGAATTGGGCATTCAGATCACTCTAGTGGATTTGAAAGCCTCTTCTGCAAAGTTTTGGATGCCAGCATTTACTCTTGCTTGTAACTTCATTCTTAAAGTATTTTCAATATCTCTACAAGCAGCTATATTTAAGGGGGAGTAAAATTCGCTGGCCGAGGCTGCAACACATGGACACTGCATGGGCAAGCTACTGACCTACAGATAAATCCACACCTGCACGTATCTCCATCCTCATACAAGACTAACAAGATTCCTTGCCTTTCTACCACTCTACCTGAACTTTGGATCAAATTTCCTGTATGAGCTGCTATACCTTCAAAGAAAGCAAGGACACAACTACAGCTCTCAAATGGCCCAAGGCATTAACTTTTTTTTTTTTTTAAAAGGTTGCATTCAACTTTCATGCAAAGGACAAACAGTGACTAATGAGGCATTTGAGTCTGGGAAACTCTGGGAACAAACTGCAGAACAGAGCCTGCAGGCAACTGTGCAAATGTTAGTGAGATCAATAATGTATAGAATATATTGGAAAGCGCTGGGGACACTCGCCTATAGGACACAAGCATCATAAGCTTTGGAGAATGCCCGATTCCTGTTTGATGTTGATTCTTAACGAGTGGTACACAAGATGGAAGAGCCTACTATCCCTCTGTATATACATGATCTTAAAACCAATGGCAAAACTTGGGGGATGAAACAGTAGGTCAAAAGCCACATTCTGTGTCCAAATGCAACTACATCATTTTGCTGAGGTCAAAGAACACTGAAAAAAAGCCAGTTTTTTTTTAATAAGAAGAGGTGGGTGGAATGTGTGATGAAACACTGCTTTGCTGAACCCTAAGGGACCAGGAAGCTTCTCAAGGAAGGATCAGACAGGTACAGGCTCAAGTTACTGACTGGAGAAAGCAGGCATGAATGGGATAAAGATGTGAAACAGTTAAGGAAAGATTAGGGCTGGCATTAATGTACTTTGCTGCCATGTCAAAGAGCCTCTGTTTACAATCCTGATCTGTGTAAGTGCTTGAACACTTCCGTGTATGCAAGTAGTCCTAAGGATTGAAAGGGAACTACTTCTATGCTTAATTTTAACTACACACTTAGGTGCTCCACTAAATCAGTGTTTAAAAGGATTAAGGACTGCTAACCCATATAAAAGCTTCCTTCTACCTTATACACCTGAAGAACATGATTTAATAAATTGATCTGAAAGGCTAATTTATACTACTGTTCTATGCTACTTTTCAATAGTGCAAAACTACCGAAAGGTAATGCAAAACCATCTGAACCTAACATGAGTAAGACCTATTGGCTTTAAAAGCAGTACTCAAATTACAGGATGGTAGTACCACGTGGAATGATGGAATGTTTCTGGTTTCACTTTCATCTCCATTAATTCTCACACTTGCACAAAGCCTCTTCTGTAACATCTATTTTACCAACTAGAAAAGAATACATATACAGCAAAACATTTCAAATCTTAAATTATATAGTATTCCTCTCGGCATACAAATTATTTCATAGATGTTGATTACCCAAGTGGAAGGAAAGGCCTGTCCTCTTCCTCCCACAAGCTAGTCTGATTAGTTAAACAAGTTAGTCTTAAAAACTGATAGCTACTACTGTCTGCAGACTCTGCAAAAGCAAGTCCACATGTAGAAAAGTCTGTAATTGTTGGAGAAGAAGTATTGTAAAGTCCCCAAATCGTGATGGGTGAAAGGCAGATGAAGCAGATCTGCTCTCAACTGGAAGCATCATAAAGAGGGAGGAAGCAGTATCACCATATTTCCTCTTCAGCATGAGAAAGTGTCTCCATGGGACAGCTCAGCAACTTGAAGGTAGTCAGGTTTATCTTAAGGCTTCTTCCTCTTCCTTAGAGAACAATCTCACAAGACAGTGGCCAGTTGCCTGCTTGAGTGAGGATTCAATTTCTTAAGGCTGTGCTGGGGCTAGGCCCACATAGGTATAATCTTCCTTATACACCTTACACTGGTTCCAGCAACTAACACAGTCGCAGGGGATGCAAGCAGCTTATCTCAGATGCTTCCAAGCCACTTTACTAAGGGGTAAGGAGGCAGAGACTGCTTTGCCCATGTCAGCAGAGGGTTACAGAACACCACATGCACAATCTCCAAGTGCAGATCCTACTTCCACTAGGTCAGGCTTATTGCATGGCACCTGCCCAAAGCCACTTTCACTTCAAAGGAGACCCCTTCCTCTCAGGAGGCAGCTGGCTGCTCTCTTGTAAGGCTGTTCTCTCTCTTCCTTAGTAACATTCTTGAGATAAACCTAGATGAAACTTCAGGTTGCTGAGGTTTTCAGGTCATTTTTTTTTTTTCCCCATAAATACAGGATTAGGCTTTGGGCAACTCCCCTAGAGTTCATCTTGTACAGCCATTAGATGCAGAACAGAATGACTACAATGAGAGGAACTGTTGGTAAGGGCTTGATTGAAGTTGCAGCTTAAGGGTAATTTATGACTAAACAGGTTGCATGGGTCACATTATGCACTTTCCTTCTGGATGCATTTATTAGTCTTGCAGGACTCACAGCCATGTCCATATGTGTAAAGGAGAGAGGGCCAGAGAATGGGGCCAAGCACTACCATACAGCTGCTGTACTAATTCTTAGCACACACCTTGACACACTTTCACCCATGTCAAAAAGCCATTTACAGACATCTATATGTACCCTTCCTACAGAAGTGAGATCTTGCAATGCACAAAAAGTTATACTAAGAGTGAGAGGGCAGAGGATTTTCGTTATTTGGACTTGCTACAGACATTCTTTTGTGAATACTTGGCAATATCTAAGACAATAGAAATAGGTTGAGGTGAGTGCTTGATCTGAATACCTATTACAGGAACCAACTAGTAAGGTTAGTTTCTTATTTGACGATTACGTAGTAAGCGTTAGAAGTTCTTCTCTCAGGCATGCCATCTCACCAAAATCAATAGGAGGTGAATATATGCAAGGGGACACTGATGTTTTCACTAGCAAGGTTATGCCTAACCTACTTCTGGTTTGCATCAGTGGAAACCTAGACAGAAAGGTGATAAAAGCAAAGACATAGCTGCAGCACTGGGGGATGCAACAGTACCTGCGGTAGAGAAGCAGCTCAGAAAGGAAGATGCTGTTGCCAGCGCAACAGAAGAGCACAAAGGTTCTGGGCATCGCCTCCTGGACTCCCACAAAGAATTGGGGTTTGCTCTGGCAGAGCCAGAAGGAGGACAGGAAGAACTACCACCATCTGCCCTCCCGCAGGGCAGAACTCTTCCTCTAGGAAAGAGGGCTCAGCTGGCACAGGCGGTGCAACACACATCTCAACTGAAGCTACCCAGACCCTGTTTCTCTTCAGCAGAAGCTCCAGCTGCTTTCAGAAATCCCAATGATAAAGCACAAGCCAAAGAAAGGAATCCAGATCCTATCTTTTAGTTTTGTTCCAAATTAGCAACTGTAGCCCTTTAAATTGTTGCTTTTTTGCCATCATGTATGAGAAAAAGTTGTTTGTCATGTTTCAATACATGACCTGACAGGCTTTTTGTTGGATCCAATAAAAGACCGTTTACAGATATTAATCACCAGACAAGCTTCAAAGGAGACCTTTATGTTCAATAAAAGGTTGATTCCATGCAGTAGTAGATAAACCTTGAGCCCAAATAGATGGCTTTTGTGCAGCATGAGAAGGAACCTTTGCCCTCCTGGTTTTTTGGATACTATTTGCTAATGATCCATGCAGGATTCTGGCCAGAAAGCTGACTCGCTAGGCTAGCCTGCCTCAAAATACAACCATCACAGCACTGAAAGCTTCACGCTGAGAATGGTTAACATTAAAAATGAGCATTTTTCAGTGCCCAGGACACTTTTTGCAGCATTCATTTCTATTTAGCTACTTTTTCAAGGCTTTCCATGTCCCTTCAACAGTACACTTGCTGTGCGGTAGGGATCAAGAAGAGTTCACAACTTATCTTTACTGCCATTCCTTTTCATGTAATAGAGACTGATTCCTCATAACTGCAAGACTGCTATGCCTGGGGTTTCTGAAATGAGGTGGACATGTATGTTCCATCTGCTTAAAAAGTAATTACAGGGATCAACATAAGCTCCTTGCTTTTCATGGAACAACATTTGCTCTTATTAGTGAAATAGCATTTCAAGAGAGTCAGCTACAGAAATATATTGATTGTGGATACAGCTATATTTTGTAACTGTGAAAGTTCTATGATTTTTAAATCAATGAACATTTAATATGCCTGACAAATTACAAAATGGTTCTCCGAAATACCTGCTATGACAATAATGGTTTGAGTTAATGTAGCATGTGATACAGGGAAATCTGCTTTTAATACAAGATATCACTTGCTTAAAAACATCAATTCACTGATGCTTTGTCAACAAATAGTTAAATCTCTCTACCTATCATACATGGGATATTGACACAGGAGATATTCAGGAATATGCTTGTATGCCCAAGAGGCAAAAAAAGATGGTGCATGAACTGCAGCTAATGTTTTAATCTATGACAGTTTGGAGTTCTTAAAAAAAAAAAGTGTCTTGCATTACCCCACATCATAAATAGGGTGTAAACTGTTAAAATAGAAGCATGAGGTGGTAACACAGAGTTCAACTCTTTGGAAGAGAAAGTCAAAGAGGTTTAGAAATATGCCAGGTTCAGGGTACATAGACCGAACTATTTAGGTGTTCAGGCTTGTGGCTCAATCCTCTGTTCTCTCTGCAGCATCTCCATAGTTCTGAAGAACATCACCCCAGGAAGAAGAAAAGAGTGTTTGATATACAGATGACCTGCCACCGAAAACAGACATGTTTCTTCTGTTTCCAGATGTTCTTATAGAAGTGACTATTTCTGTAGGACACTGAATTCTTGAGAAATACTAATTGTTAATAGAAGAGGTCAGCATTTTGCCAGATTAAGTCTTCCTTGGTGGAGAATGGAGAAAGAGACCTGACATAAATTCTATCAATATCTTTGCCACAGATTACAGAACTCAACTGAAGAAATCCTTTTAGGCAGCAACAGAAACTTCTACATGCTATTTGCCTAAATTATTGCAGCTCAAATTTAAGTGAGTAAAGGCATATCCCTTTAACTCTTTCTGTGAAAGGCCACTTTGTGTCTACTCTTTTGGCCAGCAGCATCACACATTTCAAAGATGTATTTGTTCTTGGGGTTGTTCACACTGAGTTGTACTGTTTATAAAACAGTATTACCAATCATAACCACCTCCAGCTGAATAGCTTTAAAATAGGTAGCCTGGATACTAGTAAAACACTTGCTAAAGCAGCACAAAAAATGCAAACACCTCAGCAGGGTAAGTTACCTTTACCTTACACTACTGCAATTAAACTGCTTCTTTTAACTTTGTTTTTAATGAGCTTGAGTGTCTAGTGAGATTCAGGGGTGACTGACTCCCAAACTGGCCACCGCAATTTTCACTCCAAAGAAAGGAGTCAGAAGATATATTTGAAAATGTATATATATACACACATATACACGCCTACCTGTAAAAAGGGATGTCAGCAGAAGCCACAAACTAATGAACATGGAGCAGAGGTAATAGACATAAAGGCAGATTTTCAAGCTGGATAAAGTGGATACATAAAAATAAAAAAGACCACCCTAAGTGGGTAAGGAACTACACAAGCAGCTTATTTCCCACCAGGCCTACAATGCTTAGTACTCCCAGAATGGAAATACTAAAGCTGGATGAAGTCATATATGGACAATTTTCTTGCAAAAGAAGTCAGCCTTACTGAAACAAGAGGTAAGCATTAACCACAGCACACCACTTTTGGTTTTCCTATAGGGAAATTTATAAAAACAATTGACTTTCAAATGTTTTTTCAGAGCGGAATTTTAAATGGTTTCCAGTAAAGGCTAGCAGTAGGCTCAGATGCCTGTTTCAAAGAAGCATATGTATCATTCCACTTTGAATGTCTTGTTTCTCACGTAAGCTGTACAGGGCATGTGTGCTATCTTCTACATGGACAGATGTACAATGACTTAATATCACAGGCTAATACCATGTAAATTCAATTATACATGCTGCTTTTCTAAGAAATGGGGACATATGCAAAACAAATGCAAAACTGCGTTTTAGAGAATTACAGTCACTTGAAGTTTGTTGACAGAAACAGCAAGAAGCATCTCATGAAGTTTCAGGAGTCCAACTCATACCTCATGGACATGTTGACATGGGATCTTCCACAGCTGCTAGCAGCCACCAACAACTGGCTCCAAGGAGAAGAATGCAGACAGATGCTTTTGTCCTCAGCCTTTGTAGAAATCATCCATCAAAGCCACGTGCAAGATCACCACAGCATCTCAAACAATCATCCCAGCATAGCACAGGCCATCCTCTGGTATGTGGTAGTAATAAAGCTAAGCAAAGATCATTATTTTTTTTCTTGTCTCACAATGGTACTGCTTCTTTCTCTGTTGAACTGATTCCACGAATTGCATCAGTTCAAAGTACAAACAGAACAGGTTAAGGTCTAGTAGCAATCAGTGTAGGAAGATGAACAACCAACAATCCAGGGCAATTAGAACATTGCACACTAACCCTGCAGGAGGTCAGTGCTACTGTCAATATGACAACACTGTTGTGAAGGGGGGATTGCAGTGTTTTCTTCAGCTCCTGCTTCCAAGTGTTATTTGTGGGTCAGCAAAAACACGAGAACAAAGCAGTGTCTCTGTTATGGGTGGAGAAAATGTTTTTTTCTTATTGCTCATTCTCTGAGAAGGTTAAAATGAAGGAAGAAATAAAAAAGAAATCAAAATAAAACAAAGGCTGAGGAAGAACTAAAGTTTTGGAAGAGTTCCAAGCAAAAAAATAGAACCCTTCATTAGGAAATGGTGGCCAGCGCTGCCAGTATTGTACACAGGACACATTAATTACTGTCTTTAAGTAGGAATCTAACCCTGACTGCAGGCCTGAGTCAGGAACTCTCACATCTTCACGCTAGTTCTCACAAGCACTCTGTTGTCAAAAAATCCTTTGATATTTTGGGGTTTTACCATGATACTTATCTGCCTTAAAAGATTGTGAGACAGATTTATTGCTTGGATACTTGTGGATTACAGACTACTTTAACATGAAAGGGGGATAGGAATGCATTATATTTGCAGCACAGAGCAAACATTTCTTGTTCATAAAGCATTAACATTATAAACTTCAGCCACTCAAGTTTTCTTCAGTTTGAAGACTAGGACACTAAAACCAGTGACTGAGGAGATCAGTGACCTATAAAAAACCTACATGCATAAATTGGTAACCACACAAACACAGTTGGAGTAATTGTGTATAAAAATAAACACATCCAATCACCCTAAAAAATATCTGACTAGGACTGCCTGCAAATAATTAGTTCTTGATTTAGATAAATTACAAAAAATACTGCACTTCACCTACCTAACAAAGCCTACTTGTACAGACATGAGTGACTAAGCAAGCACTGAAAAAATGTTCACAGTGAACCCGCCTCCTGCAAGTGCCACTTTGATACTCAAATGCTTATTTGTTCTACACAGACGCCACCTCCTGGCCACTTTGATAACTCAGACACAAACGCCTGTATCAAGTACTAAATTTTTTTTTTTTTTTTTAAAGGGAGAGACAGCAGTTCATCTGAGTGCAAAAATACTGCCATTAAAATTTCTCTATTACCAGCTAAAAAAAAAAAGAGTATGCAGCACTGTATGGGAACAATACTTATACTTGTCAGGCATGAGTTGTGACTGTCGAGCTCTTGCATGATTCCCAGAAGTGCCCAACAAGGTATGCTCAATCCCATCTCCACAAGCTGGCCACAAGCTTCAGAGCTTCTCCATTTCCTCCCAGCCTATGTCATAGCCTCAGGTCAACATTGCAGAGCATAAGGGCCCTTATGAGGGCATAAGCCACTATTTGTTCTCAACTACCAGATACTACTGTAAGTAGATAACCAAAACAGATACATGCTACTCATCCCATGTGGATGTTTGAGCCAATAATTCAGCAGAAGGTTGAAGACATCCATTTATTCTGAGCCTTTGCTGAAGTTATCTTTTCAGAGTTAGCACACCCTTCCAGATTTACATATGGCTCAGTCTGTACTTTAGAAAACCATGAGCCAGTAAGTCAGGTAACTTGAGGTGGAAACCCAAAAATCTGAGTAGTCAGAACACTTGAGTTGAACTGGAATGGCTCAGCAAAAGTGTCCACGCAAAACTGTATTCCCTGAGAAGTGGCCCATAATCCCTATGTGGATGAGCAGAGACAGGGCCCTGAGAGCACCAGTGGGGCCTGCAACTTCAGGGATAGGAAAGAGATAGGAATAAGTGGGCCAATACAAACTTCTCCTACGGGTTCAACATGGCCCACTAGGGACCAATAATCCAAACTTATCAGTGTGGCCTAACCAAAGGGGCAAGTATCACACCCCCAGTTTTGAGGAAGGATACAGGACCAGTAAGCACGCTGTATAGAGTCTGCTTCCATGCCACATTACCTCATGCTCACCTACATGAGTGGAGAGGGTATCTGATGACCAGAGGTGTATGAAAGCTGCTAGAAGCATCAAGCTGACCTTCGCCTTCCTTTCTTCCTGCAGTTGGCCCATGACTCACTACCAAAGAGTATGATGAGGGAACTCTGGAGGGAAATCAAATGCCTCCTGAAGATACTGGTCTTCCCACCACCTTCCCAGAGTCCCCTGCTCCTGAGCTTTAATAAGTCTGGCATGCAGGCTGCCCAAGAACTGCTGTCAGGCCTGCTACAAGTTCTAGGTAACTCTGACCATGGCTATCTCCAAGCTCTTCCTTCTCTGTTCCCTTCTCGCTTTTGCCTTAGACCACAGTTGTGAATAGCATGCCTTCCAGCATGGCCTCCCCTTCGTAACCAACCACCTGAAAGCTTGTGTGTCACAAGAATTGTCTACATGCCACTAGACTGCTATATATTTGGAAGAAAATCATGCCAGCAAGCAGGACAACACATCCTTTTCCTCCTGCCATCCTGGGGGCACTTGGCCCAGAACCAATCCATGACTGCATGTTGCCTACTGAAATAGCAGCTCTGTACCTGACTCCAAGCCTCTGATCCTGAAGTGACCACACAGTGGTGTGAGGCATCTCCTCTAGGACAAACTTCATGCTGCTGCTCCCAGGGCCTGACTAAGGAAGGGCAGCCATGAAACCTTTCAAGCTTGCTGGAATGTGGAGGGGAAAAAACATTACTGCCGTGTCAGCAGTTAACCTTTCATTGCAAGTAAACTGACACCTCAACCAGTATTTGTCATGGCTACTGTTCACAGGGTTGTGTGCAGTGTCATTAGCTCATACCCTACAGCATTTATGGAGGGGAAGAGGCTGTATTGCCTCTTGGAAGTTGAGGAAGGTTATACAAGCACATTATCCTTATGTGCAGTTTTCTTAGTTCCTTGGACAGACCTCACATGGCAGGAAATCAGCACCTTGAAACAGAATTGTTTCATGGTAGATTTCTCCTACAGGTCATAGCCATATGGAATTGCTTTTAAAGGCCTAAAACAGCCCTCCTGCTCAGGCTAGCAACTCACTGCCTCTCCACACACTTGGACCCATGCCCTAGTTCCATCTGAAGCCTCGCATGCCTGTCCTCCCTCTCCACCCTAACAACATGTATAGGAAAGCAGTACATTCACCTGGGTTGAATTTCAGTTGCTACAAGCACAGGAGGCTGTAGGCTTCCAAAGAGATCTCTTCAGTATCACTGTAGTAAGGACACATGCCGACACCTCAAAATCTGATTGTTGCCGTGGTCTTCAAGACGACTTCTTCCACCTTCTTGAACTGTACACATACCCCAATCAGTAGTCAGTGACTACTGAGGTACACAGCTTCCTCTTACTGCTGCTGGGTTATCCAGCCACCAAAAATTTCAGCCCTCTAACAACTGACTGAAAATGAGTATTTCCTTGCAGTGTAAGGTGCTACCATATCGGAACACCGGGGAAGCCAAAGAGACCTTGCCACCATTGGGTAGAAAAGCAGTCAGAAAAGAGAGACAATAAAAAAAAAATCTGAGCAACAGAAAATATGACAGAAAAAATGGAAAGAATACTGAGGAAAATTTTGGGTAGATTGTGGAACAGTAGAGTAACAGACTTCAGTGTGACTCTTGACAGAATGTCCGAAGTGCAGATGCCAGTTTAACTTTACACAGCATGGGAAGCACTGCAGTGTCACGTAAGCTCTTCACGTTTTTTTCATGATCCCATTCTATCTACCGGTGCACGCATGTGTCACCCACTCTTGCTGGGGGACTTCACAGTGGTATGGCCCACTCAGTAGTTTGGATCTATGACACCATGGGTATACACTAGGAACAAATTTCTTTTGCATGAAACTAAACCAAAAGATCTAACTTGGATACAAGAGCATGAGCTCTGCAATCCAAACCAGTACATGAGGACAATCAGGAGGATTCACTTCAAAAACACGTAACTGCTCTGAACTAACACGTTAGTGTAGATACAGCTTTTCAAGAGGAACTCATTGTAGACAAGTAGTGGAACCTGTCTAAATATCAAGTGATTCCCTCAAATCAGGTCTAAACTCTACAAATCTCTTTTCAACAGTGTATGCCTGTGATACCAAGCCCATGGGTGGAGCAGAGGAAGAACTGCTTAATTAAAAGCAACACTAATTATGTAATATTTGGGTAGATAAGGTAGTCAAATTTAATACCAGCCCTATTCTGATATCATCCCCCAATTAGTTCTCCACACCTAAGCCAGAACCAATTCTTTTTTTTTTCCCCTATGTAGTTATATTGGCTATACCAGACCTAAACATACTTTTTCTTACGTATTTTCCACCAGTCCTCCTCCAATCACTGGAAATTCACACAAAGAATCCCAGCTTACTTGTTTAGACTTGGGAACAGAAGATTCTAGAGTGGGGAAGAAACCTGGAAACCTTTGCTTAAGACAAAGCCTAACTTTTCTATGCTTTTCATGGCAGCTCTGATTTTTTTTTTCCTTCAGAATCCTCAGATAATTTTAAGAGACCTCATGGGGTCAGCCAAATTTAAGGGAAATAAATTTGTACATCTAACTGAGGTAAGCCTAGTTTCAACGCAGCAAGTTCTGAGCTATTACGAAGCCACGCACTACGGATATATTTCAGTACTGATCAAGGGATAAGGTTTCCACATCAGACAAGTGCAGGATAAACATGCAATAAAATGCCAGTTCTGCAGCAATAGCTTTTCATCCACTGGCCTTCGACCACCAGATGGCATCTGCATACTAGACCAATTCTAATGTGAAGAAAACTGTTACGCCAACTGGATTCGGTCTTTTTCACTACGTAACTGTGTTAAATTCTTGTATAGCATTAATATAAACAAAACAGACCAAGGAAAATAATATGTCTTCTTATTCTAGCTGGTAAAGGCAAGGCAAAAGCCTCTAAGACTAGCATGTCAGTTGTTTGTTGTTGGACCTTTAGGTAAGAGCCTTGAGTAGGAAAGAATTAAGGTGTTTGTTCTCCATCATTGCTTCAACAGAACGGGGCCTTAAGTCATACAGCTCATCCTCCTAACCCAGCCTCCTGGAAACTAGATGCAATTATGGTGCAGTTACGATGTCCATTAAAATGTAATTCTTATAACATGTTCCCTTTCCCAGCATTTCACAGAAATGATACATGTTCTATCTCTGTGGAACGTACAAGAAGCCACTCAGGAATAACGACTTGAAATATAAACATAAAATATCCTTGGGTAGCTAATGGAAAATTACTAATTTATACATGCCCAGAAATTCAACAAGACAATGAGGGACTTACATGAGGAACTGGAGAAACGCTGCTAGGAAGTAGCCAGAGGGAACAATGTGAAATGCTTCTACCTACTTTCACATTATGACACATTTGTTGGGACTTCAAAGTAAAGTGATGGAGAAAAACATTACACTGGAATGTATTTACTCGACAAGGTTGTCCTCTGCATTCATCAATGTTGTGCGCTCCTCTGTTTCTGTTTCACATCATGAGCTGCACCAGTTTGTCCACAAGATACCATTTTTTTTTCTGGCTAAGCCTTTTCAATAGTTAATTGGATCCACCTACAGCATTCTCTCTTGCACCCTGAAGATTCAAACCTTTAAAGCAACATGAGCAGGCAGAACTCTCTACCAAGGGGGAAAAAAAAAATCAGTAACTTAATTATTTTACTCTCTGCAAATATAATTTACTATTTTTGAATATCAGCTATCTGTAAGAGTAGAAAAACTGTAATCCTGCCTATTTGCTTTACTTCCTCCATTCAACAGTAACTCAGGTTAAGTTAAAACACCAAAACTTAACATCTGAGCATGTCTATCATATTTCAAAAGAATTTTCAAGTGGTGCTTGTTTCTAGAGCTCTGCCTGGGAGCTTTCCTCATCTTTAACATAAAGCTTACATCTCCACCTCAAGATACAGAATAGCTTTTGCTGATCTTTATTAGCAGCTGGATCTAGTTAGCACCTGCTTTCTGGTATGGTTGCTTCTAAGACTGAGTCTGCAGTAGGCTAAACAGGAAGCTTGGGCTGCAGATTCTGTAAACTAAAGCAGCAGAACCCAGGAAAGGGGCTGTACTAGGCCACATGCAATGCATATACTCTGTTTAAAGCTCCATCTGTTCTGACTGTTTCAGGCAGCAATAAGTTTTCCCTGGAAAAGATTACTATAGCCATGTATTAGCAAAGTCTTGTGGCACAAGGTCGACCTGGACAGGCTAGACCGATGGGCTGAGGCCAACTGTATGAGGTTCAACAAGGCCAAGTGCCAGGTCCTGCACTTGGGCCACCACAACCCCATGCAACACTACAGGCTTGGGGAAGAGTGGCTGGAAAGCTGCCCAGAGGAAAAGGACCTGGGGGTACTGGTTGACAGCCGGCTGAACATGAGCTGGCAGTGTGCCCAGGTGGCCAAGAAGGCCAACGGCATCCTGGCCTGTATCAGAAATAGTGTGGCCAGCAGGAGCAGGGAGGTGATCGTGTCCCTGTACGCGGCACTGGTGAGGCCGCACCTCGAATCCTGTGTTCAGTTTTGGGCCCCTCACTACAAGGACATTGAGGTGCTGGAGCGTGTCCAGAGAAGGGCAACGAAGCTGGTGAAGGGCCTGGAGCACAAGTCTTATGAGGAGCGGCTGAGGGAACTGGGGTTGTTTAGCCTGGAGAAGAGGAGGCTGAGGGGAGACCTCATCGCGCTCTACAACTACCTGAAAGGAGGTTGTAGCGAGGTGGGGGTTGGTCTCTTCTCCCAAGTAACTAGCGATAGGACGAGAGGAAATGGCCTCAAGTTGCACCAAGGGAGGTTTAGGCTGGACATTAGGAGAAATTTCTTTACTGAAAGAGTGGTCAGGCCTTGGAACAGGCTGCCCAGGGAAGTGGTTGAGTCTCCATCCCTGGAAGTATTTAAAAGACGTGTAGATGAGGCGCTTAGGGACATGGTGTAGTGGGCATGGTGGTGTTGGGTTGATGGTTGGACTCGATGATCTTAGCTGTCTTTTCCAACCTTAATGATTCTATGATTCTATGAAAGGGTTATTTTGAATTATGTTTTTAAATTCTTATTTCTTAGGACATACAGGTGCAGAGATTAATATGAGTTCAAACAGGACACTGGGAAACAGAATGAAATTTTGTCCTTATTACCAATTAACATGTTGAGATTATTATTATTTATTTTAACAAGGCACACTAAGATACAGAACAAGTAACCAGACAGGTTTGCTGGTTTCCCAACAACTTGAGAGATCTGCAAGGAAGATGCTCAGGCACTACCAGTTCCAGAAATCCATGGAAGACAAGAACCTGGCAGACCCATAACACAAAAGTACCCAAATTTGTGTCGTGTCTTGGTAACTTATTTACTGTCCCAACACTGACTTACTGTCACATGGTTTTCCAGTGTTCAGTCCAACACAGCCTGAGGTTCCTTGAGCTTTGATCAACTGATACATGCAGTGAGAAGAATGCTTGGTTATAAGCCCATGAGTTGCATGCAGCCACCTGGTTAGATGCTGTCATCAAAACCTTGATCAACCTTTGGAACAAAGCAAGCAAAATCAATGTATGATCCAGGAGAAAAAAGTATACTGCTGCACTGAAAGCGAGCTTGAAAACTGCTACTGCTAATTAGCAGAAGCAAACAGATGACAGCAGAGAAAAAAATATCCAGGGCTATGCCTAAATATCCAAAGCCTGGCATTGACTCATTGAGTTCCTTTTTATTGATAAGAATGATTATGTGCTTCGTGTGCAATTCTTGTGACAGTCCAGGGCTCTTCGCATACACATGAAGAACTGGAATTTAAACATATACCAGAACATGATCTTCATTGCAACTCTGTTTTGTATTAAAAAACACACTGCTCTCTAAAGCATATTATTAGCCCACGTGGACTCAGAGACACAGACATTTGACTGTGCTGTAGTCGTCTTTGCTCCAGCATAAGGAGACATTCTCTCACCCTTGCTTTTTCACCAGTTCATTTGAAGCCAAATATCCACATTTATCCTCATGTACATTACAAAGCGGATGGATGCCAATCATGAGTCAAGTTACAACTCAAACAAGTTCAAAAGCAATACAATATTGACAGTATCACTTCACCTCTGCTCTTTGCTAAGCTGTAATGTTACCTGTCAGGTTTGTATAACGTGTCTTCATCTCCAACAAACCTGACAGCAAGGAAAGTTCCAGAAACACTAGCCAACTGAGTTTGCCAGAAAGAAATTCAACACCCGGTTAAAGGCTAGGTTTTTACAACTATTATCTACATAAGCCTCTACAAAGCAGGTACCCTTTTCTGTTAACCTTTGAGGTTTAACACCAAAGGCCATGCATGGGATATTTATGTTTGTCATCCACAAATTCCAGCTATCCAGAGTTACTCTCAGGTCACCTTCAGTTCAACTGTATTCAATAGCAGTAGTGTCTTTTATATTTCCATTACTACAGAGCAAAAAAACGTGTTTGCCAACCTCAAACTAACCACATACAGCTCCAGTAATTTAATCTGACAGCTTCCACGGTATGATAGCAATATCCTCTTGGACTTATCAAAAGATAAGCCACAGACAGGAACACTTCTTCATATAAAAGATACCTTGCTGCTCATCAACTCCTATCATCTTTTGGCAGAAACACAGCAGAGAGGATCTCTCTCTTCAAACAACCTTAAAACAGGGTGTAGGCTATTAACAATAAAAGCAACTTCCTTCCACAGATCTGTAGAATCTCCACCGGAGTTTCCCAGGCACATAAGTACCCAGCAATGCACTGTACTGGCATACTACAAGCTGTGTCATATGTACCTATTAGCTCCTCTCTCAGAGAATACAGTACAAATGCAAACTATCTTCATAACAGGATTGTGAAGCTTGGTGACACCTAGCAGCAGTACACTTGCAGTTGATCACACTAAGTTAGAAGCAAAAAGACCAACTCAGACTTCAGTGACCACAAGTACTTCTATGCATCCAGACATAGCAAACTGAATACAATCCACTAGCCTAAGACCCCTTACAGTGTTTTCAGTGAATCTACTTCTACAGCATTTTTGGAAATACATCAGATCAGCACAAGAAGTCTACCTAAAGAGAAATATTGTTCAAGGTATTAGAGCAGCACAATAACCGCAACTATATGAAACACTTTTTTCCCCTCCTTTAAGCAGCAATTGTGAATATTCCATGCATAGACAACACTGACCACTATGAAGCATACAAAAAAAACGAGATGTAAAACAAGAATCTCAAATCAATCAACACAAAAGAGACCAAAGAAGCACTCCTTGGAGCAATATTTTAGATTAGATTAAAGCAGGTATTTCTCTAGTGTTTGGGAATCACAAAATGCCTGTCAACCAAAAAAGAACAAGACATGAGGTTACGTGCCACATTGTACTTTACTATGAAATCAGGAATGGGTATTACTGTCAGATAAAAGGGGGTGGGGGGGAAAATGCAAAAATATCCCTCAAATGGTGTAATGTTTTATACGCCTCTTAACAGGCTCATTTGACAATCCTCCTGTTACTTCCCAGCACACTAACGCTATGCTATTTAGCACCATTTTAGGCTTGTATGGACAAGATGTTTATGTGGAAAAAACTTATTAGCAATTAGACCACCAGCAGCTTCCATGGAAGAAAGAGTTAATTTTATCTGAGTATAACTAGATTCAGGTTCCCTTTTCTACCTCTTCCAGAATGGACAATAGTAAAAATACTAAAGATTGTAAATGTAAGCTGAAGTGGTATGGCAAGTTCTGTTATCTATCTGATGCTCCTGACTTGCTTCTAGTATGGAATATCAATCATATCTGTAGGGATAAGGTTATTAAATCATGTATTTTTTCCCCAATATAGGGTGATGAGGGATGTTAGCAGCTGTCCCAACTCCCCAGAAGTCAAAACAGCACTCAAATCCTTTGCAAGTGATTGCTGCTATATGAAAATAGCAATTCTTCAGAACACCAAAGATCTGGCTTTCTAGTGCCATAAAATAAACTAAGGATTTCCTATTTCTTTATGACACATAAGAAGGCCTGAAGACTTTATTTTCCTTTTGACATAGCATCTGTAATACAAGTGAGCATGTTAGGTACTCACATAACATACAGCTTTACACCTGGACATTTCATGATACAGAAGACATTGTTCCAGAAACTAAGGAAAAAATGGAAAAGTGTTAATCCAGATGTTTGGTAACATGATGCTTCTTATAATAGAGGCTGGCACTTGGTAAAACCCAGCATTTTCAAAACTTGTAAAACTAAGCCTCAAGTAAGCAATGACTTAGAGCAGGAAGTTACCCTGTCAAGGCTTACAGAATAGATTTCATCAATTACCTTATCACAAACTGAAGTTACTCTCACTTATACAGCTCTCATCACTGACTTTCAAGAACAAGTGTCTTTGACCAGTATCAGAAGAAATCTACTTCTACGTTTTATTCTATGTATTGAAACTCTGCTGCTTGCTTCAAGGTGGGGTAAATTAAACCACTGTTCAAAACCACAGACCAATCCAATATAAATCAATAACATATATATGCTGTATGTTTGTTTGGTGTCTTTTTTTTAAAAAAAAAAAACAACAAACTCCACACTTCTTGAGTAACAGTAAGGTATGTTAAAATAACCAGTCAGACTTCATTCAAATGAATTAGACAACTTTTACTAAATGAAAAAACCTACATTTAAAATATGCATTTAAAACAAAATGGAATTAGAAAAGAGACTTAAATCCATAAGAACTTGCTCACTGTGTCAGAAATCAATATATCTCTTGCATTATATAATGTGCCAGTTCATAAAACGTAAGTTACCAGAATCCTCAATTTAACATTTTCAAAGACAATACTGAAGTCAAGAGTTTTATATCTACTGATGCACATTTAGAATGGTATAAATCTGAAGCCTTCCCCCAAAGAATCTTACAAATTTGACAATAATTCAATAAAAGCTTTTGAAGTTGTATCCAATAAGTATTGCATCCTAAAGCATCACAAATCTGTGCCTTTCATTTATCCTACCATAAATTTTGTATCTTCTCTGTATCTTGCCATTTGCCAATGTTAACTCTTTTAAGAAAGGAGAGAACTGAAAAGAAATACTGCGTAACTCTTGATCATGTACAGAAATTATTGCTACTATAGTACACTACAAAGCAGAAGTCTATACAATAGTATATGAAATTTGATCATGAAAATCCAAAGGATATAGTCTTTAGTGACATAAGCCTTAAAATCATGTTGGACATTCATGTAGCAGTTTCAGCACACCACTCGTCAGCTAGCCTATTGCCCGTTGATGAACATCCATTTAAACACACCCTTTTTTGAAAAAGAATGTCAGCTTTCAAAGGCTTAGCAAATAAGGATCTTCATGTTCTGTGGAACTATGTAAGATGAATTTTGATGCAGGTAGGGAGTTACCTGGAAGCTAAGCATGCCAAAGGTGTTTCATGCTAATAAAACTAAAGCCAAGGTACCACATAATCAAGTTACCAACTAATAGGCAATACCATTTTTGTCCTATCTAAGTTAAATGAAGTGCCATAGCACAGTGTAACGTCAATAATTTAAAATAGTGTAGTGCACAAATTCATTGTGTGGCAGTTTAAGTTAAAAAGTCAAGACAGGTTTTTCTGTCTCAATTTATGTTGGCTGTCAAGCTGTCCGGTCTGGGCATTTTGGACTTAGTTTGCCTTTTATCACTACCAGACTATAAACTTTGCATTATAATGGGGCACACATTTGGGCAGCATTATTATGAACAACAGGAGGCTAGGGGGAGGATAAGAGATCAATGGCTGTTCTAAAAAGCCCCTTCCTTAATTCAATTTCAAAGAGAGAGCCGGGAAATAAGACTAGATACCATATTCGCATCATTCTAGCTACAAAATAACCAAAGTAAAAGCAATCAAGCAACAATAAGACCACATTACACAAATGGAACATCATGCTCTCATCTGGTTTAACTATTACATCAAGTTTTAACTGGGATGTTGGTCAACTTTAAAAACCGTGGTAAATGTGAATATGTAGTTGCAATAGTTTTTTCCTAATACTTTTTTTACTCTATGCTGGATATTAGAACTTGGAGCTATACTTGTTACAATACAGTGTCGCACATCTTTCTACTAGAAAAAATTAATAAAGATCCTTTACCCGTCTCTTTTAAGTTAAACGTGTGACATCATAAAGGGTGTCAAATGGCTGGATGGTTTTACAGTGCACACTTATTATATACTGTAATATGGAGTTTTGTCCTTGACAGATCTGATGGTGTTTCTACATTATTCCTTTCTTCACCTCTTCTTCGGTGGATTAGCTGTGCGAGGTGGAGTGACTGGACGCCCAGAATTCAGTCCACCATACTGGTACTTGGCTTTCTTTTCGGATGGTTTCAATATCTTAGAGAAAACAAAGAAGTTCTTTTGAGTCAGTGACAGCTAAGAACATTTCAAATACTATTAAGCCAACATGAAATCTCATTCAGCAGAACAAGAGCGGGGGGGGGAGGGGGGAATCAAATCACAATCCTACAAATTTCTTAATGCTACATACAGCAGTAATACTACTTCTAAATCCTTCTAGTTCTACCACTACGTTGGAGTGGGAAGGGGAAAGAAAATGGGCTGAAAACATGTCCAAGAAGGAGTACGGATTAAAATCTGATCAGAGTAACCACACTAAAAGGGTCCCAATAGTCCATTAGTCTGCATTATTAGGTACTCTGATCACTAGGTATGACTAAAAAGAATCACCCAATTAAACCTTGAAATGAGCATCTGAACAGAGGGAATAACTTAATATGCAGGCGTTTGGAAAATAGCAAGTCCCACACAGTTCTCTGGAGAACAGTTGGTTTGCAGTTCTAATTGTCCACAGACACCAGCCTGCTGTGCAGGCTTCTCTGTAGCTCAGGTATATTACCCTAAACTAACTATAAGCACATCAACAAGCAGACTAACTCAGTCCATACAGCCCAACACCTAAAGGAATACTTAACGTACAAATATATCATACCTGAAAGGAACACATCAGAGTTTCATCCACACTCATCATGCCCCCTGCATTGTCAAACTCTCCACAATAATTTGGAGCTGAGAATAGGGTGACCAACTGCCGTTTAGCAAAGAATTCATATCCATCTTCAACCACCTGTCAACACCAGAGAAATCAATACAGCTCACATCCGTTTTTTTTTTTTTAAAGAAAAGAGTCAGTCTTGAGGCAAACAGGACTTTAATATTAAAGAGATGAAAAGAACTCATCAAAAAGGTATTTTATATGTCTTGGCTTTCAGACTGCACAGGTTCAGTCATTTTGTCTTATCTGGACCCTGAATGCCAGATCAGGTAGCTTAACCTGTCTGACACTTCCAATGTTAAATATGCATTAGCTTGACTGTTCAATATTTTCATACCTGAAGTCCAATTATGCACTGCCAGTTTAAGGATTCCCAGTTTTTTATGGTTTATACACAGAATTTGGATGTTTGACCTATTAGTTTGGAGCACACAAGGTTTGGATACCATCTTCATTGCAACTGTAACCGTTAAGTTTCACTTACACTAGTGTTGATCATACAAACCTCAAGTGTAGGCTTTTTTATAATTTTGACGCTCTAAAAGCAAAGTCGTTCTGCCATATTTTCTCTAAGAGCATAATTCACCTTTAAAATAGTGCAAGTAGTATGATGCATCAGCTAAGGATGTTCCCTCTTCCCCAAAATAGAAGTCTCACATTATAATGTAGTGAAACTAGTGCACCAACCACTCACTTTGGTCCAATCATCATGGTCTTTTAAAATATGTCATACTTCTTTTATAAAGAACTGAAGTGACTACATGAATACAGGAAATTGGTAGCAATCTTGATCAGCAGTTAAGAAATCTTAATATCCATTCAACACACTGACTAATCTTCTCTAATGTTTTAGCAGTAAAATTGCAAGGAGAAATATGTAAGTGTTCTGATAATATACCCACACCTAATAGTGACACAGAATAAAAAGCTTATTTTTGTTTCACAGCAGGAGAGTTTTTAAAACTGACTAAATAATGAAACTGAAATGTTATACAGGATATTGAAACCTGATGTCCACCTAACTAGGACACTTGCTTAAAGAAACTTAATAAAAACTGCAAAAAAGTGTACTTAAAGATTGACGATGCCAAAAATAACCTTGCTTTTTGCACTTTTCAGTAAGTCAAAACAATCTATGCCAAAGTACTCTAGATAGCTGAACTAAAATGAAGGCAACAGTGAAAGCTTTTATGTACAGACTTGTTTGTAGAAACATTCAAAATGCATTTAATACTTCCATGAAGTGAAGCAGAGATAGTTTAAGCCACAGCTACCAGAGAACTGACTACTACTGAAATGAAAGAACTCTGAAACTTCAGTGTAAATTGTAAATTCAAGTCATACTGCCACTTTAAACCTGGACACTTTACCTTTAATGTTCATATACAACAGTAACAGTAAAGAGACAATACAAAAGAAAGAGATCAATGGGGAAATCTAGTGTCAGTATTTTACTTCACTGACTTTAGACACTCAGTTCGGTATGAGTCAATAGAAGGACATGGCCTTATAGTCCTTCTATTAAGATGATATTTTTTTTTTTTTTAAAGTAACACCAAACAAAGTTTCAAATATATCGTACTGATAGGCAGCACCAGAGGGGCAGAAAGCCTAGAAGGAGAGGTTTTAAGAAGCAATAGCAGCATAATTCATACCTGGTGAGCTCGACAGATCAAATCTAGATCGTGACGATTCAGAAATTTACTGACCACATCAGCACCAAAAGTGAAAGAGACCCCACGATCATTTTCACCCCAACCTTGCACATCTTTGTCTGGGTCAGACCACAGCAGGTCACACAGCAAGCCTTTGAAAGATAATACAAGTGAAGATGCTAGTTTTAGGAGGTTTCATTCTATAACGTAAAATAGTTTTATTATAATTACCAGAGCAGCTCTCCTAAAGAAAATAAGCCTTAGCAACAAATACAGCAATACTTAAACTGCGACAAAAGATATGGTCTGTGTAAGTCTGGAGATTTTTTCCCCCCTCACCACTGATAGTACCTTGAGATGAAACAAGTCAGAGCCAAATAGTTCCTGAAATAATATTTAATTGTAATATTCAGCACGTTTACAGTGAGCATTTGAGGAGTTTAAAAATACTGCAGTGGGTGCATTTTAAAAGGCAACCATCAATTTCACAGCTCACCAAGAAAGCTTAGTTTGAAAGCTGCAGTAAATTTTAAAAGCCTATGCAAGGCCAGTCATAAATACAGCAAACAAACTTGCACCACAACCTTCTGAACATGGAACAGCTTTGATTCTTACCTTTCTTACCATATGTGAAGAACCTTAAGTGACTAGATCAAAATTTAACATGGCAAAATCCTATATTGTTTCAGGTAACACTTCCAGTTTGCTTGGACTACTGTTGACTTTTCAAAAAGCCTCGTGCCAACCAGTCTGGAATCTAAGTTAGAACAATAAACATCTCTGGCGTTTTAGCACTGGTCAAGATCTTTTTTCTGCTGCCAACAAAAGGTCAGCTAACTCTGGAGTTAAAACTCGGTACTAAAAAAAAATTCTCTAGATCAACTGCAATGCCTTTATACATAGAACTTTCAAAGCGTTTTCACATGAGAAAGAATCAGGCTAATTCAACTACAACACAAACAAAACAAAAAGCATTCAAAAAGTATTTAACAGTTTGCCATGAAATTGTACTTTCTTTACCTGTGATGATGAACCCCTAAGCACTTGAATACTTAAGAGCATTGTTTCACAATCTGAAAGAGATGCCAGCAGGCTCCTTTATCTGGCACTCAGAAGTTTGATTTACAATTACATCTGGTTATTTGCTAAACAAAATATTTAAGAAATAACATCTTCAATAACAGATCCTTCAAGTTGTAATCAAGCAAAACTAATGCCTGACACCTATTGTGCAACTAGATCGTTTTGTATTTACACACAACTATCGAATGGTCTTTGGTACCAGTCACAGTTCCTCTCTAGGAGAGGCTAAGATTTTATTTGCTTTTAGAAGACAAAGAACAGAGCAAGTGCAACTGCACTTTAGATAAAATATCTATCTAGAAATAAACTACTGAACACATACAGCATATGACAAAAACTTATTTTACTGAAATTTAGTTCTATATTGAATAATATGTTTTTCAAAACAGAATAGTTGTACTGCAATCCTAACAGTTTCTTATCATGTATTTCCAACAAGTGACAGAAACTGCTTGTCTCAGCTGCTTAGGAAGTGCTTCCTCTTCTATTCTCTCCCCAAAATCAAATTATCTTTAGGGTTATATACAGCAATACGCAAATCTGTCCTATAATCTTTAGCAGTGGTGTAATAGAACCCTGCAACAAGTTTCTCTAAACTAAACTACGCTGCCCAAGTAGGTTTATATTTTAACACACAACATCTACCATTGCAATAGCTTAGGTTGACCAGAGCATACCGTAACACAGCTGATACGAGGCATTCAAGATTACACAGAAGAGGGAATTACAGTTTCCTAACAAGCAAATGGTTGGCAATGCTGACCAAAACACATCATTTATACCTTGGCCTCACAAAATGCAAATACTTTAACAGTTACCAAAGGTAAGTGATTTAAGTTGAAATAGAGATTTGAGCGAACAGCTTCCAAACCCCATAAAAATGCCACCAAAGTACGAGGTCTTTAAATTGCCATTGAGGTTGAAAAGCTTTTTTGTTAGGCTAGATGAAACCATCATAATGATCTAATCTTGTCAGCACAAGCCACACGAACATCTACCAAGAATTTCTGTATCAACACAAACATTCACCAAGTGACATCCCTCCACAAAGGGACAGCTTTTAAGGACTTGTAACTTTCACAGAAGTGAGACCATCTCAATTTATTTTTCATTTTTCCACAAGATTTACTTCCATCCTGTAATATCGGTTGCCTTAAGTAGGTCCAAAAGGCCAAGACCTTTTATGTCACTGTACCATATGCACACATGCCTCTGATGGGACATTTCATTTCACCTCTGCTGGTAAACATCCGGCTGTTGCTTCTGAAAGCAAAATTAAGACTGCAAACCACTCTGTAGATCAAAAGACTTTTTTTTAAGTCTACTTATTTTTAGGAGGTACTAAGAATACATATAATTTCAGTGGAGTGTCCATGGAAACCAGCACTACATTCTGCAAGGGCATTCCTGAAGTGGGGGTGGCTCAAGCAATAGTATTAGCCTGTTGAATAGACTACCTTTTCCGAGAGCTCTGATAAATGTAAAGATTGACTTGTTTGTACTGACATTTATTTGGTTATGCATTGAGTGAATTATAAGTAGCATAAAAGGAAGAATAATGTAGTAATTTATACTGCAGAAACACTCATTTACCAGTCTAGTAATGCTTCTTAGTGTCACGCGTGTATATACCAGCTTGCACAGAAATGATGTTTTTTAAGGGACAGCAGATATACTAATTAGTCCCTGAATTACTCCTATGCATCAGCACTGAGGAACATTACAGGAAGTACAATTCTTCTATTCCAAGGTTTAACTGTAATTGTAATTTGTGTTTCAAAAAAAGGTCTAAATGTGATATCTCCTCTGAAAGTTAATTTCAGACCACTGTTGAAATCAACACTTTAAAAAATTGACTGCTTGACAGTCTTTTCAATCCACTAGTAACAAAATTTGGAATAATTTGGGACATTGAGGAAGATGATTAATTAAAGCATTCAAAAGAATATTAATTAATTAAACCATTCAAAAGAAAGCACTAGTAATTTGCATCCACCATCTATATACAAAGTATTAATGTATTAGTAGAAGACAATTTCAGGACTAGTACATCGATACAAGCAATCCCAATTGCAGTCAAGTAGGAGCTATACTTTAAAAATTTAAAGAGGAAGGAGACATGGCCCCAAGTAGAGATAAGCCCAAACACTTTAAATACTCGGCAGGCTTTAAACAATTATGTTCTTTGATAGACTAAAAGGTTTGGGTGTGCCTAACCAAGGCAAGAAAAAGAACTAGCTGTTTAGTTTCATTTGATCTTTCATTAGATTTGTAAGTTTGTTTTAAGGCAAACTTGTGGATAATGTATCCAAACTTGCATAATGTATCCTACTCTGTTATGACAAGCAACAACAACATTGGCAATAGCCTCTAACATATCGGATAACTTAGCCATCATGAGGAACAAAACTCACACCCTGCACAGACATCAAGGAATACTGTACTGTGAACAGAGGTTGTGTTAAGTCACTGCATTGCCTGTACAGAAATTGATTAAACCTATTTCATCATTAAGACCTATTTACAGTAAATTCCCTGTCACTCACCTGTGTCAGGAACATCTGTAGGTCTCATAATTCTCCGGATCTGCTCCATCGACTGGAGATCTGGAGAGAGTCCTGTAAGTACAAGAAAACAAGTGACTTATCTATATATTTTACCTGTTCAAAGGGTTCCAGAGAACACACAATTAGAGGTTCAAAGTCATACAGCATCCATTGTTTCCACTGTAATATAAACAAAAGACAGTTTGCTATAAGACAATTAAGTTCCTGAACAGAGGGACAGAGAACACCACAAGTGAAATTAGCAAGGGGTTTTAGTTGTTTTCCTTGTTATCCTTTTAGCCACATAGCACAGAACTCTACAGTTAAGTATGTTCTCTTAAACAGCTTACTAGAGAGAACCAGTGAAGGATAGCATTCCCATTATCTAACACAATTAAACTGGATGCAGATGACCTTCTTTACAGGTAGGAAAATCCCCTACCCAGCTTTAGAAGACCACAAGCCAAAGCAGCCTGCAGGTATGACTGGAATCATAAGTCACATCACTGTGTTTCAGTGATTTACCACACATCAGCTGAGCAGCAGTCACTGGATGCTGTAAACAAATACTAGACTGTGCAACTGCAATAGATAAGGAGCACAGAGGTGGTCATCTACTACAGCTCAGCTGCTTAGTCATTTATAGTACCTTGATTACTCAAAAAATCATTTATCACAAAGACACAGCTCTTTTTGCATAGTTTTGCCATATTAACATGTAATTACACGCAAAGCGTGGTATTTCAAAGCTACCCTTTGAACAGTTTAACTACACACTTTTCTACTTGAGGCATACAGGCATGATGCTCTAGCATCTTAACATGTCCTTAAATAAGGGTCCTAAAGTAATTTAAATTACTTAGGCCAAGATTACCTAATTAAGAAAGTTGCAAATTTGGAAATAGAGCATGAAGACCTAATCTGTGATGAAACATTTCATATTAGCAAGCCATATCCATTTGACTCGGTCCAGAACTTTGAACATGATAGAAGAAAACCTATCACTGGAAAGGAGTCACCGTGTAAAATAATTTCAGCTGACATCAGAGTTTGCACAGTAGCAATGTACGTGTTACAGGAACAATGACTCCAATGCATTTGATATAAAGACTTAAGGAAGTTTTCTTCAAGTATTAAGATTTTAGATTATTTTTGTTGAAGCAGTCTTACAATAAAAGCCTTCTATCCTCATCAGCTTGTTAAACCTGTCTTCACGAAACTTTGAGGTTGTGAAGGATGGCAGAAATCTTACATTAAATAGTGTATCAAAGGAGTTTTAGTCAATTCTACTTACACAACAATACAGGGATACTAATATAAATTCAAGTAGATAATCAGCTTTTAAACTTTGACCAGCCTACCTCTTCCCCTTCCACAGAATTCATCTATTAGCACAAAGGCATGCGGATTCTACTCTGATTCTACTCAGACCACACCCTGAGATAGTAATGGACAATCTCAGTGAAATAAGCACAACCAGTCTGTGACCTTCTATGACGTTACAGCTCTTACCATTTCAGGTTGCACCCAAAACATGAAGTTCTTCAAAAGAAAATACGTTATTACAAACCATGTCTCAACCCTGTAGCTGTTAGTTTTTGTGCTACACCATTGTAAAATGGTACAAGCCCACAAAACAGCCTGCATGTTTGTAGACCTCTTTTAACCACCCAAGAGGTCGTCTTTTCCCAAATATCTTCCTAACTCCCCCTGCACAAAAAGCTAATAGCTAAAATTGCTAATGTCTCAAATTCAGATCTACAGACAAAAGTTGTAAATGACCAGCATTAAATGAAGGAAATAAGAATGCAAACACAGGCTACTAAAGCTCACTGACAAGCTGCTGCCACTACAGTGATTGCTGCAACCCACTGCGCACTGAAAGAAAATTGAAAAGTACACAATTGAATTAAGTTGTCGTGTCACATAATGACAGCTAAGCACAGAAAAGCTATCTTTTAGTATACTAACTTCTTGAAGCGTAAGAGCACCCCCCCCCTAAGGTTCAAGAAAATGAATTGTCATTACTCCTGGCAGACTCATCAAATCCAGGCTTGAGATTTGAATCACTCCCAGATCAGGTGGAATTGGTAAAGTAAGAGTGATGGTTACTTGTTTTTACAGTGTAATCCAGGAAGCTCCTCAGGTCTCTTTGGATACTGTGTGAGATTATCAAGTAGACTTCGCCTTCAATATATCTTTCATTGTCATTAATGTCACAAGAAAAACAGAATTCCAGAGCTTGAAAATATTACGTAAATCCAGTATTCTACTAAACTAACATGACTCCCATCTCAGAGCTTAAATCCAATGTGGTAAGACCAATCTGTTCCATCAATACGACACTCTAAGATGGACTTAATTTACAGAAACTTGAAAGTAATCATATAAGGTCTCTAAAGATTAGAACTAGAGACTGGTGTCATAGATAAGAGGACAATACTGTACAGAATACAAAGCAGAGCAAAAGGGAGAAGTCGGGAATGGTTACGGAATAAGCTTTAATGAAGCAAGATAAAGAGCAAAGTCAGAAGTAAGTCAGGAAGACAGCCTTAAGAAAAGACCAAAATATGACTTACATGAGCAATGTGGAAAGACAGGGAAGAGAGTGAGGTGATGGGAAGGTTACAATGAAAGATCCTTTCAGCAGCATGAACTTTTGGATACAGGGATGGCAAGAGAGGTTTGATTTATATTGTGAGAGAACAGCAAATGCCCAGAAAAGTCTAGGTAAAAAAGCTGACTCAGGATTTTAAGCTATTGTAGATAGCCTACTGGGGTAAGTTAGGTGCCTTTTGTTTTACTATGTTATGCGGTTTTGCAAAGTTTTATTATATATCCCAGAGGACAATATTTTTAAAATAAACTATGCAAAAATGCGCAATATAGTAAAAAAGGCACCTACCTTATATCTACATGCTAGCTTCAACCTCCAGCAGAGTTCAGTGGTTTCTGTTGCTGCCTCAGTGTTAATTATAGTAGTAACATCATGAAAAGGCGTTGACAGTCCATGACTTCATGGGATCTGGAATGCAGTTTGGATAGGATTGGAGAAGAGCGGAAAAAGGGCAAAACTTACTTATGTGCTGAACGTCCACTTTCATTTATTAGGAGCACACAGCACATTTAGTAATCTTTTCACTTTATTTCACAGCCACAGATGAGTTGTGATAGTAATTTCAGTTACAGATGAAGCCTGTACAAGTTTAAGGGACAATTAGCATTCAATAAATAAGTAAATACTGCTTTTCATAAGAGGATCCTTAAAGCATACTATGCACAAAATAGAAGTTTTCCTACTTGATTAAACAAGAGGTTAATCCCCTCAATACATTTATAATAAAGCTTTACTTTTTTTTCTTGAAAAATAGCTTTCTAGGCTTCTTGCTCATAACTCAGGTCTCAAATGCACATACACACAAAATTATCAGTTTTGTCATAGAACATAGCATTCTACTCTACCTGCTAAGCTTCCTCAATTATCTTCTACCACCCACCTAAGGTTAATTGTTTGCCTGAAACACTACAGTATTTTGTCACCATTTATTCTCTACTGTTTCCCAAATAAAACAAAGTTCAAAAAAGCATAATGATAGTAAAAGAATAATTCTTTTGCCAGCTTTTTTGGAAAAAAAAATTATTACATGGTTTTAGCCACTGATAATTGGCTACCTCGGTGCAGAAGTGATTTAGTATCTCACATTCTTAAAATTATGAGATCTAGCTCATAAGATAGGTACCAGTTCTTAAAAAAGAAAAAAAGACACCATACCACACTGAGAACAAGATGAGAAGATGACCTGTGAGAAAACAAAGTACTTCCTCTAACATGTCAATGCTACCTGGAGACTGGCAGACTCAACTGTCTATCATTGCATTAATTCTGTATTTACAGAGATATGACAATACCTCAGAGCATATTATAAGACTCTGATAGCTTACACTAGCAGGCATTGAAGGCAGAAGCTTTCAATACAAGATACAAGAAGAGCCAGGATCATTTTTACAGCACATTCCATACAGGCAGAGCTCTTGCAGAGATACCTGTAGTTAATAAAGGCAGGATGGCAGCCATCAATACAACCTCACAAACTCTGGAAGAGTCTGCTCAGGAATTTTGGGTGCAAACTACTTCTAATTCCAAATGAAGCTATCAAACTAGAGGTTTCTGCAGTGCTCTCACTTCCACTAATCTCTAATTATCTCACTGACAATGCAGGTGTGACACCTATCAGACCATCTCTGGATCACTCAGTGCAAGGCAACAAGTTGCTTATTAATGGAGGTAGTTGCAAAGACAGCTGCAAAAAGGCAGGATGGCTCTTACTACCAGGAATTTGAAATTGTTGTCAATTGTTTGACTCTGCAAGGCCTCAAAAACATGTAAGCATCATTGCCTGTAAAAACATGGGGAGTTCCCCTTCTACAAAGAACGCCCAGGTAAGTTCCAAAACTCAGAGAAGTCGCAAGCCTCAGTCAGATCAACACCAAACACTTTTTTCTCTACAAGAGCAGTGTAGCACTGGGACAGGTGCCCACAGAACGTAGATTTTCCAATAGAGTCAGAGCAAGCCATGGCTGACCTGCTCTAATGTTAACAAATGTATGTCTTCAAGCAGCAGGCTGGGCTATGTTACCTCAGAGGTCCCTTCCACCAACATCTTATGAAACCAGCTAAAGAGGCCAAGACTACAGACCTGGGGTTACTTGTGAAAGTTATACTTTCACTTCACTGCTACAGATGCCAATGTTAGCTAAGGCTGCACTGATAAATGATAACAGCAACAAGTCACGTGGCAAATTATGCAAGAATTCTAGCCTTCAGTATCCTTCAGAGAGGCACATACTGATGGGAATACTTATAGACACGCTTGCCCCTCAGGCATAGAGGGCCATGTATACCAGGTACGACTGACATCTGACTGCTGCCAGGTGCACAGAAAAGCACAAGGCATAACAGCGACCTTTACAGACAATATAAGGTTAAATGTTTCCAGCTAAGTATCAGGTATGCACATCCACACTCCATTTGGTATAGCATTAACACAAAAATCAGTTTAGACACAGCCTTTAAAAGCAGTCATCAGCTTACCTCCATGACAACAGAAGATCTTCTCATCCACAATGGCTGCAATAGGCAGACAGTTAAAACAGTCTGTGAAAGTCTTCCACAGCTTAATGTTAAATCTCCGCTTGCCTACAAGAACAGCATGAGACATTAGAAACAGAAGGCTGTTTTCTTAAAGCCAACCTGCAATACATATCACAACCTGACCAAAAATGTTAGCAAACTGTCTTCACAGGGCTTTACTTCTGTTAGTGTACTTAGGTTTCAATCTCCTGCAACAGCATTTCAAGGACAGCAGAAGAGCAAATAATAATTCTCTAGAGTGACTTTAACCTTGGTTTGAAATGTACTTTTACAAAGTTTCAAAGCAGGTTCACAGAATATGAAATCCCTTGCAGTACGTGAGTCACTACTAGAAGTGTCTTCAAAATACAGTATTAGTCTATAAAAGTCTTTCAAAAGAAATAGGTTTTACTTACATTCATCATAGAATCCATAGATCCGATTGATGCTAGCACACTCATGATTTCCTCTTAAGAGAAAGAAGTTTTCCGGGTACTTGATTTTATATGCCAGTAATAGGCAAATTGTTTCCAGAGACTGTTTGCCTCTGTCTACATAATCTCCAAGGAAAAGATAATTAGCTTCCGGTGGGAATCCTCCATATTCAAATAACCGAAGCAAGTCTGTATACTGACCATGAATATCACCTGAACAAGAAAATGTTTACCGAGGATTAGTGCAACAACATAAAGAGTACACAAATCAAGAACTTAAGTCAGCTAATCACTTTTTATTAATTGATCTTAAAAGAAAAAGCATTAATATTTCCTTTAAAAACAGACTGGCAATAGGTATCAGAAAGGTGAGAACCATGTTAATATTACAACTGAAGTACTCGCTAAATATAAATAACCCATATATTTGCAGAACTGCTATGGCAGTTATGAAACCAATCTGAAAACCAAAAGCTACAGAAGTCTTCACAATTAAGCTTAAGCTTTCTACCAAGCTCTTAATTTGTTCAAATTAAAACAAGGTCAGAAAGACAACCTCTAATTGAACAGTTACATGGCCAGGAAGCCAATGTATTCAGAAAAAGTTAAGTCACATTATTTACTGCAAAAACAGACAAGTAAAGAATCTACAAAGACCGGAGAGAAACTGAACATTGCGCTGGCAGAGAGCACTTACTTCAAAGGCCAACTGCTTGTCCTCCCATAACATTGCTGTATTAAGATTCCCATCCCCCAGCATTTAGGGTAACTCCTCCTTCGATGCAATTATTCATATAAAACCAGTACAGAGACTCAAAGACTGATATCCCTTACGAGATATTCAACCCTGCAGGTATATCTTAGGAAAAATAACTGTCCTGTTACTCATCACACTGCCAGCTTTAAAATTAAGCAGGCTTTCCATGAAACAACTCTGTGTGGCAATTACAACACCACGTATCATACCAGACTAGCCAAAGCTAACTATCTGTGAGCTGCCCATAAGGTCAAAGCTGCTCTACAGAAACTTGTAGAATACATGCCATGTATTCCAGCTGACTGTAGAATTCATTACCAAAGTGACTGAATATAAAAAAGCTATGCAAGAAGCCTTCAGTACAAGCTGTATGCTGTTTAAATTTAGCACCTCCTGGTCCCTTACACTAAGCATTCCATAAATGCATTTTCACTTTTGCTGCTTGTTCAGTGGCAAAATCCCGACTTCGTTACACACAGCTATTCTCCAGTAGAGTGCTAGCTGCTATGGCTTAAAAAAGCAGAAAACCCAACACACACCTCTCAAACTTTTTCCATAATCTTAAAAAAGATCTACTTGATATTTAGAAATCTCCAGGTCACAATCAGAAGAAAACATAGAAGACTCCTCAACAAGTCATTGCTGCGTCTAGTACTCCAGAACTACACTATCAATACACTCCCCAGACTTCACTACCACCAGAATTAACTACCAACTAAACATACTACAGAAAGAATATTATAATTGTGTTCATTCTAGAACTGCTTTCAGTTACATACATGAGCCAGAGGGACCAAAGCACTTAAAGAGTAAAGGAACATTTTATAGAAACAATTTTGTAAAGGGACCAAAGCATTTACTATTCCATTCAAGGCGCTCGGCATTTTAAAATACAGCTTCATATGGGCACAAGTTGAATTGAAGTCTACCAGATACAAAGCCTTACAGTAAAAACCGCACCTATTTTAAAATGGACGTTTACATAAGAATATCTTTCATCTTACATTAAAACACAGCCATTCAAGATGTAAAAGCTTATTTTGAACTGACTTGATTACAAGACAAGACAATCCTGTAATGGTTCCTCAGGCATTGCCTGAACACACTAAAATAGTAGTTCAAAGCAGTAGAGCTGCATATTTTGCTTTTCGTGAAAGTGATCATCTTTCTTTCACTTTTATCTAAAACCATCTTTGACAATTGCTCTAATATTAAATTTAGATGCACCTGACACTTCCTGGTGCTGTCACCGTGTTTGGAATCCAATTTAAAATAACAAATGCCTTATGTAACTGTGCATTTGCTACCCTATTATTGTAGACCTAACAGTCCTTTCAACTGTCTTGATTTAAGCAAATGAGAAACTAACTTTGAAAGAGGCTAATTATATTTTGCAGACCTTGACTTACGTACAATCTAAATATTTAATTTTTCATTTTTTCTTTATCTAGGAATACGATGCGACCACTGTAGTCTTTTCAGTGCAGCATAAACACAATGTGGTACAGCTGGATTTTACCTTCAACTTTATGCCATTATGCAAGCTGGTCCGGTTTTTCTTCCCCACCCTACCAAGCAATTAGTCATTTAAGAATGACCTTGCCATGAGTGCTTTTTTTTTTAATTGGTAATATCCTCTCTTAATGTAAGAAACATTGCTACATTAGGTCTGCCAGGAAGAAGCTAATCTATCTTTGAGCGTGTTAGTAACAACAAATTCAAAGACTGCTTCAACTTTAATACTATGACACTTTAAGAAGCCTAATTCAAGAAATTTTATGCTTTCTAAGACTGCACCTGCTGTTAATAACTTGAAGGATGATTACAAGCCAGTACTTACAAGCCAGTTACTTTTGCAACAGTTTTTAACAAGCTTGCATACCTATTAACAGCAGCGTACTTTTGAAAAAGTCTAGCATCTTATAAAAGCTTAGAGAGGTAAAGAACACACACATTTTAGTTTTATCCATATTTGACAGCAATAACCACGTTTGTAAAAACTTGCTCAAGGAATTTATTACGTGGTAACTAAGCCTAATTTAACAGTCTGCATACAGTTTTATTTTTTCAATTGAAAGACTAACAATGCTTTCTCCAACACTATTTCTGAAGTGTTCCATTTCACAACATGTAAAGATCTTTGTTTTGCTTATGCTTTGAAGAGAGCAACTACAACATTAAACATTTGCTTTTAAAGCAACTAACTGCTTTTTGAAACAGTGATCAAAAGAGTAGCAGCTCTGTGCAAGCACTCCCTAGGGAAGTACAAAGGACAGGTTGCAGAATTTGCACTAGACGAGCGCACAAGCAGCTCTTCGTGCCAACAGAACTTGCTCCTAAACAGTACTGGGAGCACCAGCAATCTACCAACTGTTAGCTGCCTTTTCTCGACTTAATCCAATCTAAATTGAAAATTACATTTAAGATTGTGAAGACCTCACTCTAATCTGTATCACCCAAGTCAAGGTCACTTGCCTATCTCAGTATCCTTCCAACCCACCTAGCATACAACTAGATTAAAACACCTACATAAAACACATACATATGAAGTTTACATACCACAAATTTTCAGCGGTGCCTCTAGTTCCAGGAGAATAGGCTGGCTAAGAAATATTTCCCGTGATTTTATGCACAAGCCCCGAACTTCTGCTTCAGTCATCTGAACGATCTTCCCAGGACGACATCCTCGCACTGAAATGAGATGTTTAACAATTGAAGGTAACCATCACACAGATACACCATAATAGGTAAGGGCAGATGAGCTGTATTTGAAATCTATATTTGACAAAAAAGCCAGCAGCACACTCCAACATATCTATCAAATGTGTTGGAATTATGTATTCCAACAAATTCTAAAATTAATCTCTGATACTGTGGTAACCTGTGCTTAAAGGTCTGTATGCATTCCTGTTAAATCAGGTTCTCAGAAGAGAATAATTTAAGCCTTGCTTTCGTCCACATTTGGATAAATAGCAACTTCAAAAAGTGCTCAAATTAACAATCCCATTATGCTAGAATATTCAGAATAGGCAAAAAAATCCTGAGAATGGAAATCCTGAAAACACTTTCACATTAGCACAAAATAAACTTCTTTAGGCTGTTGAGTTCAACAGGGCTAGCTAAATACAAAGAAAAAAACACAGACATGTTTACCCTTTTGGCAGCTGAAATTGCCATATTAGGAACATCACACTAAAAGTTATGAAATTTTGATGAAACCTTCATTCATACATAATGATTCTTGAGTTATTGGAACCTTTACGTCCAACGACATTCTAACTAGAATGAAACTGAATTCCTAAGGCAGTAAGTCAGGTACTCAAACCTATATTTAGCACTAAGTTTTCAAAAGCATTCACGTGTCATTGCGCTCCAACCAACATCCTCCGGCAAGTTTATCTGCAGCTGCTTCTTTCCACAAATATCTATATGATTCCTCTGTCAGAGGCTTTAATGTGTCTTTAATGAGGCAGTAAAATAGAACAAATGCGTCTGCACTTTGGCTGATCCAGTTCAGCCTTGCATCTCAGCATAAACCAAACTTTAGAGTTCAAACTAATAAGCCAGAATGTATCAGAGTCTACAACAGGCGAACATCTTGTTCTGCCATCTGCTTTAGATAGAAGCAACACTCAGCATTAAACCACAGTAGTACCTACAAGAGAAGGTGGTATGGAACTTCAGCAGTTCAAATCCAAATGCTTTCAAACTCAAACATAATAAGGCATCACTTCATAAAAATTTTAGCTGCAACTTCAGGAAGTTTAATAAGGTACATTTGCGAACAGAATAGCAAAAACTAATTCTTCACACATAAAATAAGTTCCCCCCCAGAGGGGACTGCTTCCCCTCTCCAAAACAGAAGATTAAGCTTGCAACTTTTTAAAAAAAAAAAATTAGTAACATCCCTTTTCCTTTTATTCCACTTAGGTCCTAGAAAGCATACTTTACAGAGGAGATCAGTATCATTATCTAGACTGCAATGGGGAAAAAAGGATATGAGGGGCAACAGTTTGTCCTAGGTCACCTAGTACTACAGTCCAAAGTATTAAGCTCAAAAAGCTCTGCTCTGGTTATCCACTGCATATTTCTCCCAGTGTAACTGCAACATCTGCTCTGGTTATCCACTGCATATTTCTCCCAGTGTAACTGCAACATCTGACAACACTGTGCTATGAATTTTTATTTTTAATAAAGACCAGACACACTTGTTAAACTGGGGTTAGGAAGCAGCCACAGGAACACGTGAAAAGGCAAAAATGAAGAATGGTTTTCTCAAGCAGGGAAGAGAAAATGTGAAACTAGATCATGGGACAGCCACTTCGAGTGCCAAAATAGCAGGAGCGCTAGTCTATCTACAGTGAGGATACACTGGAAATACTTGGCTCAGAATCCCACAAGAACAAGGCTGTGGCATACAGGACTTCTTTCAGTGAAGCTCTGAATCAGTACCAGGTGATATTTACCATATGGTAAGTCACATTCCTTTTGCTAATTAAGATTTCAACTATACTTGAGAAAGCAAACAGCTTTTTAGTAACACTTTTTTGTTGTTATTCTTCATGCATTAAGATGTTGGCTTACATATTAAAAGAATACAAAGGCAGACGTTAGACACAATCAACGTTACTAGAAAACAATAAATGCCTACAGGCTTCCATTTCACTACATCTCAAACATCTACTAAATGATGCACTTATAGATGCATCTTCAGCCCCATGAGGATTATTAGCAAAAAACACAAAAAATCTCAGGCTTGACAGGACATTGGCTATCCAATTTGTGAGGCACCAAAATCGTCCCACAATCTCCACCTTTTCAAACGCTTGCATTCCATTAGTTTATAATGATCCCTTTCATAGACCAGGAACTCTTTTTGATAGGCACAATAAACTGTCACTATACATAAGAAAGCTCTCACCTGAAAGAACAGAGTCTTAATAACACAATGGCTATCATTTTATTGAAACAATTGTTGTATTTTAAACCCATGGTTTATAACATCAAGGTCACGCCGAAAAAGCATGCAGCACAACTAGCTTTTCAGTCCCATTTTTCCCTCTACAAACTGTGCATTCTTTTAACCTGTTTTGATAAGCAATGAAAATCTCCTCTGTATTTAACTACTTTCATAATGTTTTGCAACACCAGAATTAAGCCATTTCACATAAATTAAAACCAAGAATGACTTAAGTGCACACTTTTTACATCCACTGTGGTTTCGGAACTCAAACCCAGGAAAGCCCACCATACACAAAATTAATGTTACCATAAGTAGCACCAGATCAAGCACAGAGTCCAAAATTGAGACAGCAGTTCAAGGAGGGCACTCATAATACTTAAAATAACTTTGATCCAATCAATATTTCTTAGAATGCCATCCTTTAGCTCCCTTTGAAACTCACATGGAGATTTAAACTTGGAACAATTGCTTCATAGGATTGAGGCTTTAAGTGCTGCTGAATTTTTGCACTAGAAGACGCAGCTCCTGACTTCAAAATTAACTGACTGCCATAGTCAGTACACCCAGTGTCTTGATATTATTTCTTTACTTTTTACAGTAGAGCCTTAAACGTTGCAAGCCTTTAACAGACAGACCAACAAACAGCGCAGCAACTTATTACCACACTTTAGATTCTCCAGATAAGAGAAGTTTCTACAACTATGGCAAGTATGTCACTCTCAGAGGAGGAGACAACACACACCTCATGATTCCAGTTACTTTCAGCCCTTGGGAAGGGTACAAATCTGGGCCACCGCACCTTTGCAAAGGCACCCCCCCCCCCCCGGCCGAACAGTCAGCAGCTCCACATAGCAAACACGTAAGCTCAGTTACATTTGAAGAAGTACAAAGCCTGGGGTTTCATGAGGAATAATCATCAATAATATAGTTAAAAGACATTTTCCCCCCAATCCCCTGATCATCAATAAGGGTACTACATATTGAAAAATTAGAAGCTACTGTGACCCTGGAAGCCTCAGCCCTTTACTGGATTCACAAAGACGCTGTAAGGTTCACCAAGTAGTCAAACAAAACAGCTGAGCCACAGCTGTGGTACAAGTACACAAGCAAGACTAAGCACATCTTTCACCAGCTTACACTACAACTAGTCAAGTTTCCTTGACTCAGCTATGCACTGTATGGATTGTAAACAAGAGCATCTCTCACCACATTTAGTTTTTCAAAAGCCAAATCCCCAAGAACAGGTTTAAGAGAAGGTTGAAAATGAGTTCAAGAGTGTAAGTGATGTTTTTCAGACGCATTTACAAATTACTATACCTAACCATTCTTAAAACATACAAGTCATAGCTGCATGCACTGTAAAATTTGTGCTCACAAGAAGTTTTTAACAGCATTGGGAAAACCATCATTTTTAATGGTTGTCATTTACTCAGAGCAGAAACAGCATCTCAACATTAGACAAATTAACTTTCTTTAATCTAAGATGCAGATGCTGTAAACAAGCTTTGATTTACATAAAAGTCTTCAGTGAGGACAGCAATTCCTGTTGTCATACACAATCCCACATGCACAGTGCTAATGCCAGAACAAGCCTTTGCTGCAAGAAGCTTAAAACGGAGTGACATAGCAGGGAATAAAGAGAATTAAAAGCAACTGTATATATTGTACTGTCAGGCTATTATTTTAGCACAATAGATCCTATAGTAATCCAAAAGCTGCTCTAAACAATATTAAAATGGTCTCTGCATCTACACAACCTTCGATAAGCAACCTTAGGAAGTCTACTAACAGCAATTAGTAATCGGAGACATGAGTTGCACAGTGGCAGGAAAGAAAAACTTCAGCAAAAATAATTTTTTTTTTTAATCCCTCCAAATTCATGCCAGAGAGCAGCAGACTATGTAAGGCAATACTGGAGAGGAAGTAAATAAATAATGCTAAGGAAAGTGAGTCAAGAACTGGCTGTTGGAAGTTCTATGAGCATCACTTTTTGCCATACTCTCTCATGAACTGGAGAAAATACGTTTAACCTATTCTGTCACACTGTTTCTGGTGTGCCTCTCACTCTAAGTAACTAAGCTGCTCATTTTGTGGCATCACTAATAGAAGTTTCTTCAATTACTAAATCAGCTGTGGTATGCACAGCTGTCCTAAGCATTTATACTGTGTTCTCCAATACCACATGTCCTGTTTACTGGACAAAACACTCATGGTTTTAGCATAACATTAAAATCCAGACTTCTCCTAAATTTCATAAAAAATTGGGCCAGCTTTATTGCTAAGAAGTAGCCTCCTTCTTTCCCTACACTCTTGCTTTTTTTGCAGGCATACGCATTTGTGTGGCCGCACAGTAAACTGCATCAGTGAACTGATCTTTTCTTTCTAGTACAAAGACACAACAAAACAAAAATGTAATCTAGATAGCTCCCCAAGCTGGAGAATACATCCCCTGTGAACTTGGGCTACGACTTATGAAGGAATAAGCAGCTGGTTCTGCTTCTTTTCACAGCAGCTCCAGCCAAGCTTATTTATGAAATTATGGCTTTAGAGATCTGTTTTGCCAGAGTATATCTAAAAACAACCCCAAAACTACAACACAAGACTGCAAGCATGCAATTTTACAAATCGCACACAAGCAATTCCCACAAGCTTACACTCCCCCTCTCCCCAACATTTTGTGGAATGTTTAATGATTGGTGATTAACAACTGCAATATTTAACTATTTATTTCTTGTGCTTCAAAGTACTTTGGAGTATTTGATGAATCCTGAACAGCTTCTCAATAGTAGGAGCAGAATGGATTTAGAAGCCAAAGGTGGCATTACCTACGACTTGGAAAAAACCAAACAGTTCTTACCCTGATTTGGGAAACATGTTCTGAAGTTATCTGCTCTCAGCATTTTAAAAACCCACGTTACATATTTTCATGGTTTTAAGTCAGGAATCCTACATTGAATTTAAAAAGTGTCTTTCATTCTGGAAAGCAAAACTTCTACTCCCACAAAATATCTTCTGTTATTTAAATTGTTCAGCTGTCATCCAGAAGTAGCCACGCCCTATCTTGCAGCAAAACACTGAGAGTTAAGCCAGCAACAGAAGTTTTCAAAGTTTCAGAATTGCTGTAACAGAACTAACCTTAGAATGGCTTTCATTCATGTGTTACACTGGTGGACAACAATAATATAAATGAAGCCCTGCCAGAGCTTTGCTCAATTCAGTAAGAAGCATATTGCTGAATATACACCTACTCTGCATGGTGTACCCAGCAAAGTCCCGTACCTTTCCTAGGGTACATCATCCAAACTCCCCACTAAAAATAAAAGAATCAGCCTTCTAGGGAGTTTTTTTCCTGAAGAACTGTGCTTTTATATCCAAGTACTCTTAAAATCTTAATAGATTTGCCTTCACTAGATGCCCTTAGGTATTTTGCTGAAGAACACAGTGATTGCTTGTGAACTCCTTTTAGTAGGACTTATTTAACACCAAACAAATTCACTGCAGAGTAAGAGACTGCCCAAGCCTTTAATTTCTAACCATGAAAATAACCAAACAATGAAGTGTTCTTCTAACCAACTTGAATTTACATTCTTAAAATACATACCATCCAGCAGAATTAATGCTCATGGAGAAGGTGCTTCATTAGAAACTAGTATCTAAAGTTGCTTCAGGGGATACCCAAATAAGCCCGTGAAAACACGCAAGTGTCCCTATACCAACCTCCACCCACTCTATTTGCTTTTCATGGACCACCTGCTTCCTTACACAGAGGTTCCATAAACTGACAGTCTCAATCATTCTGTATCATGCACAGTTCCAAGAATTGCCAAATTCAAGGTTGAAGGACAAGATCACATTAGTTACTCCATTCTGTAAGCGAAATGCGTAACCCTAATGCTTGTTATTAGTCTACATTTACTGTTTGCTTAATTACACTTGAACGTAAAACTCATGCAACTAGCAAAGCAGAAGGTAGAAGCCTCTCACTATGCCATATAATACAAAGTGGTGGCAATTCCTGTTCTAGTCCACTTGGAATGCTAACCTAGCATAAAAATGTCGTGAAACAAAGAATTTCAGCTTCTTTCTCAAAGCTTGACATTCTCTTCCTATAAAGCAGTGCTAATGAAACTCCCAAAATTTGAGGAAGGCAGAGCAAATTACCAAGTTTCTTCATAACTCCTGAGAAGTAACAAGGAAAGGAGTACTTAAGTTGTAATACAAAATGCTAGGGTTTAACATGACTTTTGCACCTCTTCAATTTCTCAGGTATTTATCTAATGTGGTTATGTGGGATATACACACAAAAGCTTTGTATCAAGCTTGGTGTTAAAAAAACACGCACAAAACACACAGAAGATAGTGCTGTGAAACTAAGATAACCTAGCCTATGTACTAATCACACAATATTAAGAAATCACACAATAGTAAGAAAAGGCAGTAAACAAGTTCATTTCTATGTTCAAATTATGAACCAGACACATATCGCATTAGAGGCACCTCAGGTTGTAGTTAGGAGTAGATTCCCCTATATACACACACCCTTCACTGAGTACAGCATCTGACCTTACTGAGTAATAGTATGCCTGACTTCACAGTGCTAAACCATACATTGTGGTGTTTGGGGTTTTTTTCCCTTTTTTAAAAAGCTACATACCTACATTTGGTGGTCACTAATGAGCATTTAATTGCAACTATCAAGTATTAAAAATCCTCTTATCTACATTAAATAAAAACAGCGACTTTTTTCCTTTTATACTATGATTTAGCTGTACTCTAAGCAAGACACTGAATGACTCAAGTAAAAACTGTGCTGCAGAATATCTAAATGAAACAGTTACTGAATCATGTAGCCTTCAAGTGGCAGAACAGTCAGCCAGAATAAAGGAATACCAGCACACATTGCCTGACGCTCGGCTCTTGGCCTTCAGTGCAATTTTTCAAGCCAACCATCCCATTCGTCATGCACTTATAAAGCTAAAGATGAACTGGCTGATATCTGCACTGCTGTACAAACCCAGAAACAAATGTCATTCTTCTTTCTATCCCTTCTCCCTGTTTAATACAATACTTACCCTCCTAGAAACATATGAAAACTGCCCATTTTCTTTCTCTCTCTCTCTCAAGATTATTTCAAAAATACATCCCTTGCAAGAAACACCTTAAGTTTTCCTTGTTTATTTTTCTAATAGCAGATCACCCAGTGATTTCACACCAAACCAGGTAATAACCCTTGTTTATTCAAGGTTCACCTCCATGGTTTGTTTATATCGTTCTGCAACAGATCATTAAGGTCTATTTTTCTTCTCTACAACTGCCTCTTTCAGTATCAGTTACGGAACCTGTGGAACAGCACTACTACTGTATCGTACCACACCATCACACTGGCTGGATACGTTAATTAGTTAAGACACTAACTAAACCAGAAAGACATTATTGATCATAATACATTAGCCCAGTAGCTCTATAGCATTTAAAACTAACAAGGAAAATCCCAATTATTTCATAAGCAGTTAAAATCCAACTTCCACTTGAAAAATTGAATAATATTCAAATTTATCTTTACCACAACCTGCAAGACCTCCAAAATCAGAAGAAACTGAAGGTTGCAGCTTTCTTAAAAGACATCACATAACACGGTAAGAACACCAGCTTTTATTAAGACAATCAAAAACCACACTTTGAGCTGAACATTGACGCAATAACCATTCTCCACGTTTACTGGAAGTCTGACAACTCTCTTCTTGCGTAAGTATTTCCCAGCTTTATTGGTGGATCAGTACTATCAGAACTAGTAGCCCTCCTAGCCTCATCAAAAATAATTTTAGAGCAGATCCACATTAAGTTCCATCAAATGAATTTAAGTTGTTAATTTGAAATAGGTTAGCTAGATTTAGGCAAGCAAGGGGTCTTCCCTAAACAAGGTAAATTTGTTTGTACAGCTATATAAATAAACACTCTTCACAGAAATCCCGCTTGTATTTAAGGCTACTCTATGTCTGGGTTTCCCCAAGTACATCCTCTCTTCCATATGGTAAACTCCTTAGTGTTTACCAAGACAGGTACCTATATATTTGAAAGTGCAGAAAGTCCAGTCCAGCTGGGTTGCCCTATACCCAGAAATTTTAAGAGACATTTACAGCACAGAAACAGGAAGCCCAACACCCAGACAGAAACATGGCAGTCTTTTAACACCATCCACAGCACTCTTTACAAGTAAGGTCACACCTATTCCAACATCCTTGCTTTGATACAGAGGGAACTTTTCCACACATCACCAAAGTTAAACTAGCTTAGAACCTGGCTTAAGTGTAAGCCTGGTGTTATCAGTTTAGCTCAGCATTTTGCAAATTTCAGGGCATTTCCCACAGAGGGATACATGGTGTGCCTGGATGGGGCAAACCACAACATATTCCACATCTGATGTACTCATGACAGTCTCGTGTGTGTACATACTCCCGTGCTGTCCACAGCTAGAATGGGCTGGGAAAATCTATCCACCAGATGGCATAGCTGGGAAGATAGGAAGGAAAAAAAAACCACCAACAAAAAAAAGTCAGCACACTGAAGCAAAAATGAGGCGATCATCTTTTTGTGTACCACAGTGCAACTAAATCTGACCCATGACTGGAATTCTGAAGACTAGTGCAAGAAGGAAACAGTCTAAAGAGTGATTTGGCTTATTCACTTTTATGGTCACATATCAGTCCAAAAGTGTTTTAGCAAAGCTATGGAATTTTGTGTTTATGTGACCTGTAAATCTTTGCAGATTCACTTATAAGTGATTTCTTTATCAAAGGAAATCTTATAATAAAGCTCAAAGTATCTCCAAGATCAGTTAGGCACACATCTAAGAGAACCAGCATCTTCCTCACTCTTCTAATAAAGAAATAGGAATGGGAATTTAAGTCTGGAGGTAGAAGAAATAAGAGAAAGCATTCCTCCATTCAGATTTTATGCATACAGTATACCCTTTAGTTTTACTTTCCTTCAAATAGAAGTTATTTATAAGGCATCACGAAGTAGTAACCAAGTACTAGACACATTGCAAGAGAAAGTAAATTCAAAATAAGCTCTTACCATTCCTAAATTCATCGCTTAACCAATGAATAAAGAGCTTGGTATATGCAAAAGAACATGGAAATTAAAAGCTAATGTCCCAGACGACTATCACCATGCATTACACAATGGTTCAGTTGAGTCCTTAAGAAAACTATCCCCAATTTAACTCAAGAGTTAATCTGGCTTTCAGCACTCAAAAGATCTCTAAAATAAGTTCACATTCAAGATCAGCATGCATGCACACGTGTTGAGGGTTGGGAAGATGTTCTTGATGAATTCTTCCAAGCAGCCTGGCTATAGGCCACCTCATATTGATATCTCAGGAAAAAAGAAAAAAAAAACACAACACAACATATGGAGGGTAAGATGATCTAAGTAGGTAATTCCAATCAAAAGGCAAGTAAATGTGTCATATAACCTAAAAGATATGTAGTCTTGAGCAACGAGGGTAAAAACAGTTACAGTAACCTAATTAAAGTAAGAGCAAGAACTCATGACAGCTAATATCACAGCCTAGAAACAGGTGTCACGAACCAGCAACCCAATGACAGCAGGGAAGTTTCCTGTTGCTGTGGCTTTTGATATGTATTTGCTACCCTTTAAAATTTATGTGCAGCAGCCACTGAGACAATTGTAGACTGCTATTCAAACTTAAAGCCATCCATTTAACTTAAAGTAACCAAAAGGATGTACCGAATATGTACTGCATAACAAAATTTCATAAAAGTGTCTTTTTATTATTTTAATGTGCATTTTTACAGCTCAAAAGGCACATTTCCTTACCCTTTAAGTCAAAGTTGAAGTGTGAGTAATGGAGCCAAAAAACTTACTTTAAACTAATTAATTGCTCGAGAGAGAAAAGTCAATAGAATTTTTCTGTGCAAGCAGCATGGGGAGGGATTCATGCTCACTTTACCAGAACAGGTCAGCTAAGCAACAGCATGAGCTCCAGAATGTGAGCTGCCAATTGTACAAAAAAAAAGCTTCATTGTGAAACACTACTATTCGAACCATAGCTTAAAATAGGACATGCTAGCGATACAACAAATAAAAGATGTTAAATGGAAGCAAAAATAATTCATACACAACGCATTCTTTTAATAGGGTTGTGCGTTTCCCCCCCATCTGTGAGAATCTCTTCCCTTTCAGATACAAGATGTTGTACAAGGCACTCCTACTACCGTTAGTAGGTGACACGCAGAGAAAAAACACCCCATTTCCCTTAAGAATCTTCCTAATCTCTGCTCAGAGAGAAAAATTATAAGCAAAGCTTGTTTGAGAAGTTGCACATACGTATCCCTAAAGATTAAAGTACTATGGAATACAAAGCAAAGATTAGGTTGCTCGGACACAAGGCACCCAATCATAACCCAAAAAGCTAGAAAGTTGCAACACAAGTATTTATGGTGTATGTAAAAGGTATGGAACACGTATTTTAAAAGTCTTGCTTTAAAAAAAGATAAGCAGAGTAACATTTAAGAATCCAACAAGCTGCATACCAAAACACTGCAGAATCCCCTTCTCTTAAAGCAATCTATATTTAAGTAACCACACTGATGAGCAAAGAGGAAAAGTACTTTTCAAATATATTTTTAGAGTGTCTCTCAAAAAATCCCACCACCACACATATACATGCATTTTGATGTCCCAAAAAAATCTGCACTGCTAAGTCAATGTTTACTAGGTTACTATTTGGTTTGTCTTAAAAACCTACCTACTAATCTGGGTTTCAACATTCAGAAAAAGGGAGTTTTATCTGTATTAGTGATCAAAGATAAACATCAACTGATGATACCTGCAGGTTTCTTCATACTATACTACACTGCATACCTTAAATCACAAGCATAAGCAAAACTGCTCCAAGCCTTTATGTATTTTAAAATACTGATTTTATTGTTCATAATTAAGTTTTAGATAGCAAGAACAGATAGCAACTACTAAAAAAAATCCTTAAAGCCCTAAAAACTCTGCTTTGTAGTAACTCAGCTGAACAAAACTTTCAGACTTACAAAACTTGTTTCACTTCCAGAACTGTACGTACTCCAGAAATTCCTTTCTATAAGCCTTCTGCAAAGTGATCCAACTATTCAAGAAGTACAGCAACCAAGTAAGTGAACAGCGCATACCCATGCATGTACTCTCATCTCCCACATACCTAGTATTTGTTGAATGTGGCATGAAAGATTAATGGGAGAAGAGGCCTAGGACAACTAAACATTCAAGACATAACTTAAATAAAAAGAAAATGCTAGGAATAATTCCTCAGCTTCTCCAAAAGCAGGCAGTAAGTCAGTTTCCTCCTCACTTTAAAGGAAAGACTCACTATTTAATACACACAAAACCCTTCACAGCTTTTATTAGCCATCCATGAGAGCTACTTTTGGAGACTGCCCCGTAGGCAGGCAGAGGAATGTCAGCCCACTAAACCCCTTTTCTTCCACTGACACTCACATATATACAACTCCATCCTAACGCAGCTTATACACGTAATTTTAAACACGGAAGACTGCGACTAACCCAACCGGAGAAAGGGATAAGGCCGTCCATAGCTCAGCTAGCGAGGCTTCTCCAGCTCGCCCCTAAGCCAGGCAGCTGCAGCGGGGGGAAAGGGAAGAAGGAAAGCGGGGCTTTTTTTTTTTTTTTTTTAAATAGGAAAGCAGCCACTTCACCTAGGCAGGGAGGACAGACCCCCGCGCACACCAGCGCCGACAGGACGCTTAAAAGCACCCCTCCTCCCTCCGAGGGGCTCGGCAGGGCCGGGCCCGGGGCTCGAGGCACGGGCGAGCCGCGCCAAGCCCCCTCCTGGCCGCCACCCCGGGTCCGGCAGCGCGGGGGAGGCGCTGCCCCCGCTCCCCTGGCCGCAGCGCGGGACGAGCCCGCCCCGCCCGCTTCCCCCCCACCCCGCCGGCAGCCCCGACTCCCGCGGGGAGGCCGAAGAGAGGCGACGGCGCCCTCTCGCCCTCCGCGGTACGCGCGTGGGGCGGCAGGCAGGCGGGGCTGCCCGGCGCCTCGCTCACCTTCCAGCAGACGGGTGATGAGGCTGTCCACGTTCAGCTCCCCATCCGCCATTTTGTGGCCACCAGACTCAGTCCCGGGCGGGGAGAGGGCGGGGTGGAAGGCGCTTCACGGAGGAGGAGGAGGAGGAGGAGCAGGGAGCGGTGGCCGCAGCTACAGTGGCTCCCCCCACCCCCCTCCGACAGTCCCCTGCGGCCGCCCGGGTACTCCCGCGCTGGCAGCCGAAAGCGCCGCACCCGCTCCCTCACCGCTAAATGGGGGGAAGCGGCCACCCCTCCTCCCTGCACCTCCTCCCCGCCTCAGAAGCCGCCAGGGCGCATGCGCCCCCTCCCGCCTCGCCCGCCGCCGCCGCGGCTCTGCCGCTCCGCGCTCCAGGCACTGCGCAGGCGCCGAAGGTGCTGGCGGGCTCCGGGGCGCATGCGCAGAGCGTCACCGACCCTCCCTCCGTCATCCCCCGCGGGTCCCTAGGTTACCGCCCGGGGGGCGTCGCTCGGCGCGTTGGGACCGTCACCCAGTCACCTGTCGGCCTCGCAGGAGCGAGCTGCCCCGAGTCGGGCTTCGCTGGCCCGCTTTCTGCCTGGCCCGGGCCTCGGAGCCGGGGGGGCTCTCAAGCCAGGCCCGCGGGGCTTCCTCTGAGTCAGCCCCTTCAGGCCTCCACAGGGTGCGGGATGAGGAAGCCTTTCCTGTCACGACGCCTGCAGCGTCCTGAGGGCAGCTCCGCCGGCTGTCTCTATAACTCGGGGAGCAGCTCCGAGGACTTCATCGTGGATGTGGGGATACTTGGCACTTCTCATGGTGCCCCACCTCCCTGTAGCGTGTTACTGCAGGAGAGTGGTGGCTTTACCTTGAGAAGAGGTTACGTCGGCAGCTAACAATTATGGGCAAAAGGCAAGAAAATGAGTCCTGCTAGGCTGCGTGTAACCTGTGTGTCACCCCTTCTTCTGCTGAAACTGCGCCTGTGAAAGCTCACAGTTTATTAAATCTGTCAGAACTGGAATGACAAGTTGTGCTCTTTATAGCCCTCTTCTAACACAGTTGACAGAAAAAACTCCTAACCAAGTGGTTTATGTTTCATTGCGGCTGGACCTGCTAAGAGTACTTTCTGAAGAGTGATTTCTGAAACTTTGTTTTTTTTTAAGATGAGCTCTCTAAAGACATGTTAGTTTACATACTTTTGTCAACAGATGCTTCCCTTGGATGGACAGAGAAGTGCTTTAAAATGTAGCTGCTGAGAACTTCTTGTGAACTGGGACAGCAGACAAATACATGTATGTTGACAAAATAACAAAGTGCAGATGTTCTAGAAAAAACAGGCCACTTATTTATATGCCTAAATATAGTTGTTGATGTAGAAACTTTATCTCTGTGAGCTCGAACTTGAATTTTTCCATTGGTCCGTACAAGCCAGCAAAATCCTGTCACCTTAAATAATTTCAAAACCCCGTTTTTTATCTCTTGATTAGGAGAAAATGAGTATGAGCAAAACAAAAGCAATTAGGACAAGGCGGGGCAATGATTAGGCATCAGATGATGCTAGGTGTCCAGACAGTCAGGTAAAAGAACACTCTTTTGAAATACCTACGCAATGATAATAAAGTTTCAGTTGATACACTGAAGGAAGAGGAAGAAACTCCAGAAAAGAAAACTGATTTTTGTATTTTCATTTGTAGGCAGCATATACGGAAATGTAATTCCAGCTCATGTGCTAAAAGCATATACAGCTATCCTTTCTTATTTTTCAAATTCTGCTAGTAGTGAAAATCTAAATAAAATCTTAAAGTATTTTTCTTTCATGTTTTGTCAAACTAGGAAAAACAACTTTTAAAAGGATCTTCCTTATCCCAACTACTTTATTGCTGCCAAAACTAATAGATCCGCAGTCCCTCTTGAGTTTTTAGGAATTGTCCCACTTTCATTTCACACAACCGAACTGCCCTGAAGGTTATTTTAAGCCATTGCAACATCAGGTTCAGACATAATAATATTATATTATATTATCACAGAACATTCTGCATTGACAACAAAGTGGGGATATGAAATTCTCTTTCACTGTGTCATAAAGATACAATTAACTTGTCTTCCAAAACTCCAGAAGATACTCAACTTTCCGCTACACTGAGCAAAACATAGCTCCATAACAACTGTTTTTACTGGGCATGTCAGCACGTTCCAGAAACAACTCAGCGGCATATCATGGTAACAATTTAATAAGCGGAGATGCTGTGGAACAGAACAAGCTGCAAAAAATACCTCTCTTCTTTCCTTGTAGACACTGTGCCAGTGTCTCATGTTATTTTACCACATCATATCTGAACCCACATTGACCTGTATAACTTGTGCCATTGCATTATTGAGGATCTCTGGTAAATACATGAAGCTTGTTTTTTCTACTCCATTTCGCTACTTCTCTATTTTCTCAGTTTTCTGAAGGATAGCATCACACTGGGTCATAAGATGAGGAAAGCCCGCTGGTGCTGCCCTCGACCTCAGGAGTATGACACCTCACAGGTCACCTCTCGGTTCTCATAATGGCTGCATCCCAGCTCGCACACCACAGCACGTCTTCCCTCCTTCTCCATCGGCCCATGAGGTGGGAACGTAGCTGGGTGACAGGGTCACTCCCCAGCTGTACGTGGGTTGTCAAACGGGAGGATGGTCTCCTCACTCCGTTCCCCAACCCTGTAAAGTTTGCTCCCCTGCCACCTTGCTTTGTACCTTGAGCAGGGAAATGCGTACGTCAGTTTCTCCCTCGGCGGGTAATACTTGACAGGTCCCGTGGTTTATGTTGGCGTAATCCCAGTACAGCAAATAGAATTAAAAGATCAGAGAATGAGGCCCATTGTCTTCTGTGATTCAGAAAGAAATAGTTAATGTGGACTGAAAGTGTTTTCTTTGATCAGGGGGAGATGTTCAGTAATTTTTGGCATTGTGGCGTACACAGATACAAACCAAAGATACCTAACTGGTGATTTAAGTAGCAGGAGCAGTTGAACGTTGCTGATGCCTGTGGCAAATTCTCATTAATAATGCTCAACTTTCTAAACTTCCTTTCAGTTATTTTGAAATTTCCTCTTATGTCCACCAACATGGCTTTGCTTCTAACATTCCCCTGGTTTCAATGTTATTTACCCTAAATACTCTGTGAGTCAACTTTCCTCTCCTTATCCGCATGCCGTCTCAAGGTGTCCTTTAATTTGCACTGCTCTTCTGCTGAGTTTAGAAGATTTGAAGGACAGACATTTCCAAAGAAGGTGACAAAAAATTATATGTTAGTAAGTGTCATTCCCTAAACTGTGGATCTCTAGACATGAGTTCTCACATTGCTGCTGCGAATTTGAGACCATTGCACCCCCAGCTACAGAGTGCTGTCTCAGCATCTCTGATGTTACCTACTCTTTCCTAGTAACATTTTCGTTGGTTCAGCCAGTACTTCTGCCACTCACTGCGCTTTAAAGTTAGTGCACTACATGCACTTTTAAGTTACTTACTATGCCATTGTAACTGCTGCTTTCAAAAACCATGGCCCCAGTTATATTGCCCTCCCAGGTCTGACATCAGTTACCTGCTATTCAGCACACGGCAGTATTCTACAGCGTTACCCTATCACTATAGCTTGTTTCTAATGTACTCCATCACCTTTGCTGACTGTAACTCAGGGCTGATTGCAGCTGTTATGTAGATGGGAGGAGGAAGCCGGGAGGAGCCATGTGGTTAGTTTTCTAGCATGTAATTAGGAGCATATTCTCCCTGGGCGGCAATAGCTGAAGCACCGCTGCCTCCTCAGTGGCCGCCTTCAGTTTCGAACTTGAAACAGAAATCAGTGATCCAAATCAGCAATGTATTTTCTTAGGATAGTTTGTTTACAAAATGTTCACAGGTCCTGTTTCTTTAGTCAGAAATGGCAAGAAACTGTAGAGAGGTAATCTGAAAATATACAAAGACTGCAGATAAATTGTCACTAATTTTGTCCCAAAAGTTTAGATTCAGGGACAGGTGCAGAAGACCAAACAGATCTCACTCCATAGCACTTTATGACCCTTTTTCGTTTCTCAGTATTTGCACTAAAGCTGGGTAAATAGTAGGTTTCGTTATATCCTTTTAAGATTTAAAAACAAACCAAAACAATAGTTTTCTACACTGAGGTAAAACCAAGGCTTTCTCAACTTTCCTGAGAAATTAGAGGAAGGAGGGCAGTCCCAAAATAGCTAGTGATTTGGGTTCGGAGGCGCGTACCTAGGATGTGAAAAACTCTTCTCTGAACTGCAGCACCCAAGGTGGGTCTCTTGGTATCACTGTTTGGAACTGCAACACTTTGTATAAATAATTAAATTGAGTCTGGAACTGTGTCAGGTGAATGCCCCAATCATTCAGCAATCGAGCTGGTCCGTCTTTCTTGATGTAGCTATTAGAGTTTGTAGAAATAGTTAAATATTAATCCAACCAAAGAGGCAGGCTATTATTAAAGTAACACTGTAAATATTCTACATACGTTTTACACTTATTCTTTCCACTTTAAAGAGCTAATAAATAAGTCAGACTCAGCCCCTCCAGATTCTTGTCATGCATTTGCTCATCATTACCTGGGCAACTTTGGTGAGCTCTCAGTTTTAATTCCCACATTTATAAAGTGGGAATAGTAACATATGTGAACCTCTCCAGGGAGTGAAGAGACATAACTGAAATATTTGAAACACACGATGAGATCTTTGGTTGATACATAAATGTGTTTGCTATAATCATCAAAGCTTTAGTAATAGTATTTTTTGAAGAACAAGATTTTTTTGTAGATTAATACTGACCCTTGATTCCTGTGAATGTAGTTATGTCCTCATTGCCTTTTATGCATACTTAAAAGGCAGGGCAGGTCGAGATGTTCCCTTACTTTCTGTGGAATTAAAACAAGAAAACAGATTGTTGATGTCAAGAACCAGTGTTAAAACAGTTAAAAAAATAGAATAGAAATTTAAATCCAGACCAGTGTGACTTGAAAGTCTTATTTTGAAAAGAGCAGCTACCCCTGCCCTATCCCGATGGCTCCAAGCTGGGTTAGAGAGCCCGGGCAAGATAAGCGCTGCTCGAAGGCACGAGAGAGAGCCTCCCGGGAGCCGCATGCAAAACAAGGACAAGGTGAGGCCTACCCAGTGGTACATATCACAGATTACCTCATCTCTCAGTGTCAGAACTATTTAAAAGTGTGAGGAGCTTTCTTTTATTATATTTATTAGCATATGATACAATCTCAGTTCCCCTGGCAGCCTGTCCTACTGCCCACAAACTATCAGAAATACTCAACACCTGCTGTGGCGTTATTCCCCAAGTGAAGAAGGGGGAAGGACTTCTGCAGCAAAACAAGGCAAATAATTTGGGCCTGCAGGATCTGCAGTTTGGAGAATGTCAATCAAGCTTACTATTCCTCTGCTTTGGAGAGAAGAATGTTCTTCTCCTCCTGTTTCCCAGGAAGGAACAGCCGTGAGAACTGAAAGTGTCTGCATCCATTTTCCTAAGTAAACACAGGAATATTTAGTTTCAGCAAAACCAGATGGTTTATGCCCTGTGAATATGCTGGCATTTGACACTAGCAGCCAGAGTTGCACAAAATGTGAAGAGCCTTAGAAAGAACTCCTTTAAACTCAGGGACCCAACACAAGAAATGAAAGCTATGAAGGTAGTAATAATCGACTTACAAAAAAACCCAGCCTTTATCCAGGGATCTCCAAGTCGTCTCTAAATATTATTAATCAGACTACATAACAGTCCGTGAAGTAATTAAATTTTGATACACATTTCTCACAGAGGGTTACACTAAAGATGAGAAGGTAAATGAGTTCCTCTGGGTTATGCAGTGAGTCACGGTCTAGTCTCCTCCGTGCTCTGACCATCCACGTCTCTTTTCTTGCTAATGCCTCTCTAGCGTGCTGTGTCCTCAGCCATATTCCCAGGGCACAATTTTTAAATGTGAAACCATTACTGTTAATAGCACAGGGACAGGATTGTGGTGTATGCAGCATGCATCACCATAGCTGGGACATCTGAGTGCTCTATGGGGAATTTATAATATGCTAAAGAGATTTGTGAACAGCCCTCAAACCTCTTGCTAATGGCAGTTGCAATGGGTGTTAAGTGTCTGAAGATGCTTAATTATTTGGTGATTTTTATTGATTTGTGTTGTTATTGCTTAACATAACTCCGTAGCAACGAGGCATCTCTTTTCTACCAATCTGAAAGTGGTTTTCAACCACTCAGTAATTACACTATGCAATTCTGATGGGTACACCATTTTGTTGGACTACTGGGAGGCTGATGTGGTTTGCTCAAGATTACTCATAGCTTGAAGAGCAAGGCTCGGGGGGCTTCAGGCCTTGTGGTCGCTGATGGCTGCAGAACGTGTTCCTGAGCCAAATCCAAACCTGCTGACTCCCCACCGTCTGCTGCTTGTAAAAATAGACTTGGGAAGGATTTCTTTTTACTTTCAATTTCAGAGTGAACCTGCCCGCAAAAGCACGTCAGTTTTCTGGATCACTTAGTGTAATGCATAGTTACTGTGAATCACTAGGTACTGCTTCAAAGTCCTACAGCTGTGAACCCTAACGTGTGTCCTGGTTGCAGGACACAGCAGAGGTCCAAAATGTCTCCTCAGGTGTTGGTTTCCTTCAGTTTCCAGGAGAGAAGGTGTGTGGTGCCCTGGTTTATCCCATCGTCTGCATGGCAGAGGGTGTGCCGCTGAGCACACCTGCCCTGCAGTTGAGGCAATGCTATAATTTAATATACTTCATGATCAGCATTTTAAGAGTTTGAATTTGCTATTTCTCCATTATGTAATTACATAATAATAATAATAATTTAACTAACACAATGTACGTGGAGTTTTGCTGTTGCTTCTTATGTAAATCAGAGATATTTAGCAATATGTTACAAAATGGGTACATGTATTTCAGAGTGAGATGTAAGAGGTGACTGATTCAGAAAAAAATAAAAAGCAGCTGTTGGGAAAACCTATTTTATAAAGAAAGAACTATGTAGTTATAAATCTTCATCCCATGACTCATTCATGTTAGTGTCGCGCTTCAAGGTGTTTAAATTAAAACAAACAAACAAACCCCACAGTATTTTCTGCCTTTTAAGAGAAATTCAGTTACTTAATTTAGATTCAAAAACTGAACTGATAAACAAGTGAGGAATTTGAGGCTGAATTTAGATAAAGTAACATGAATCACTAACAAAACATTGAGGAAATAGCTAATCTTTAGGTACAAAAGAACATTTATTTTAGTTGTTAATCTGCTCAGAAGAAGCAAATACTCTCTGTATTTAAAGTACACTCCAGAAGAATGAAAAAGAAATTTAAAGTCAAATTTAGATATCAAAACATGCCAGATACCTTGACTTCTACTAAATTGCAACACATGCTGCTCATTCCTATTAACTTATGTGGTTTTTTTATTATCTAGCAAGTAATCTAATTTATCCTCATTGTTCCAAAAATAGTTCACCTGCATACAGTATGGCTCAGAAGAGCAGAAGCTGGGAGAGACCACATCACTGTGACTAGTAGTGATGGGTCACACTGACAGATTTAAGCCTGGAGTCAGCAAAACCTAGGCTTATTCTGAAAGCCTGGGTGGACTTGGCTAAGAGGAGGCCCTTTGCTGTCTTAAGTGGGTTTTGGGGGGTGTACACTGTGGCCCCCCAAAAGCGTATCCTGGGTCCGTGGAAGCACACGTGGCTGGGGCTGGCTACACAGCGCTTCCTCGGTGGTGGCAATGCTGGCTGAAGGTGGTCTCTCCAAGCTCCCGCTGTCCCTCCCCGCTGTGATTTGCCATCCCTGCAGTTGTGCTGATGTGTTTGTGGGACTGCACTGCAAGCCAGATGTCCACAGTGACCCAGATGGGTAACAACTCCCCCTGGCTCTCCGGAAAGCATTTAACGCACGTTGCTTTGAATGGTCTGGTGTATAGCACATCTCCCAAACACACGTGTCTCAGCCCAGCTGAGAAGACCCAGGACCGTGGTGTGAGGGTGAAATGGGCAGTGGCAAACTGGGGATGGGGACTGGCTGAGCAGCCTCCCAAAGCGCTGGTGTGGTGTAACCGTACCCGGCGGCAGGTTAGCGGGGAGGCTGCAGCCCCGAGCTGCTGCTCTCGCATCCTACTGAGTCATCGCATGACTTCAGATAAGCCATGTGCTTTATCGTGCCTCAGCCTGCCATCTGCAAATCAGTGATAACAAAATTTAAATAATTCAGAAGAATGTAGCGAGGCTTAATTGAGGTTTGTAATATGTTTTAGATTCCTTACCTGCTACAGTTGTGCAGCGTTTAAGGTATCGTTGTTAGAGAGCGTGTGGCTAGTAGTGCCGTCTTCCTTCAAGTGTCTCTGCAAACTCGCTCTCTTCCTACTTTCATTATCAGCGCTTGGGTTTGGTGTCATTGTGTTGCTTGGACACCTTCTAATTTAAATTTCATATTTTGATTCCTGGGTGATAACTTCAAACACCAATTTTCTTCTGCTACGCTATACAGCCTTTTTCTCATTTTAATGAAACCTAGCAACCATAATGTAAATTGGAAATAACTACAGCCGATTAGACTATTGAAATCCCTCAAGATTTGAATTATTCACTATTAACAGAACTTGTATAATTATAGGTTAAGATATCACTTAGGCATTTAGCATACATCAGCTCCACTGTTAATTTTTAGCTCTTGATCTGTATTAGTAACCTCAGCTTGCTAAATTAAAGGATATGCCTCCAATTAGCCTAAATTTAACATTCAAGAACACATCTCTGGTGGGATGATGCTTATAAGTTTAGAACATCCAGGCAATTTCAGCTGAGCTACCGAGGATCTATCACATGTGGAAGAGAAAACATTTTCTTATAAACACTTCCATGACTTTCACAGGGGCAGAAGTAAAAGGACAAAAGTGCAATTTGTGTAAGGCCCAAAGCCAAAAAGGTCGCAGGCGCTGCGGTGCTCTGCCCCTGTAGGGACCCCAAAAAAAGCCTGTACCCAGGGCAGAGCAGTTGGGTCATTGAATGAGACCCCCAGAAACCAAAATACTGAGTCCGGAGCTGTCTGACTCAGCCAACAAGAAAGTATTGAGATACATATGGAGAGAAAGAGAAAGAGAGCGCTGATATAGTTAGCAAAAAAGAACCCACCACAAAACAACCAACAACAAAAAAAGATCTGACTTTCCTGAAGAACCTTGCCTGTGTTTAACATAGCAGGCCTGGGTAGGACACTTCTGTTGCTACACAGGAGGCGTTAGGCATGTACTACAGTGCAGAAAATCAGGGCACCTGTGCAATGCATGGTCCTTTCAGGGTTTGGTGACTTATAAACAACGTTCTTCACAAGACAGGTTTCGGAGTTAAGAGTGTAAATCCCTCATTCGAAGCTGAGCTCCTTTTTGGGGCTGTCCCCAGGAATTTAAAAAATTAATTACTTTCTGGAGCATCTTCTTTCTAATTAAATGACCAGAAAAGTTAGCGTGACAGGTAGCTAAAATTTCATATACTCATCCATTAAAATATGAGCGCTTCCTAATCAGAATAAACTTTAATTGGCCAGATAGTGATCTTGACAACAGGCTTTCAGCAACCACTGGACAGTTTTAATTCTTTCCTGAAGGCCAGAAATACTGCTGCAGTACCTTTGATAAAGACTCAACGTTTGTCTTTTTCTCCTGAGAGCAGCAAGCTGACTTTCTGTTTGCTAAAGTATAAATTAGCTCTCTGTTTTCTCTCCTATTCCACTAGGAAGAAAAGATTCCCAGGAATCACTTGGATATTTTTCATACTGTTTGATACCTGCCTTAGATGATTAGCTCACTCTGCATAATCCTAGGTCATTCCACTTCCACTTGTGGCAAGCCCTTTAAAAATATGTAGCTAGGAAATGGTTTAGGCTTTTGTGCAGATGATTATGAGTCCATTCCCATGTGCTGGTCAGAAGTTGGACTGTAAACTTAAAGCTTTTTGGTCTTGGCCAGCACTGAGAAAAGATACAGCATTTGACAGTGTTCTCTCATATATGCATAAATTCAATAAAATAAATTTCAGTAAACATCAGTAAACTTGTTAATGAAAAGAAATGCAGTACACTTGGTAGCCATATAATTGTGTCATAAGTATAATTCAAAAACATTTGCTGATATTGCCGAGTGTCTCCATAGGAAAGCTTTGGGTGCTAAGAAATCCTCTTGCTGGGAAATCTTCTTATGAACTTATAATGGCAACCATTAGAGAGAGAAGGAAGAAAGCACTGAACTGGAAAATGCTATTAAAAATTGTAGTAGAATCCAAATTATTCAAAGCTTAGTCATGACTCTCATACAGCAAAGCTGGTTGCGAAGTATGGATTTTATTGGAAACAATCGGAATTGAAAGATCACACGACTAATACCTGACCTTGTTGTACCCAGAAGAAATAAAAGAAAAAGGAACATTTTCAGTTCACAGCACACTGAGGATTTTTCCAGTTTTCTTTCATCTAGAAGATTGAACTCTATCATATAAAACCTTTTGTCATGTAAAACAGTCACTGTAGTGTGTATATCTTTATAGTTAGACCTCCAAAAATATGTAGGTGCCTCAGTCTTAAACAGTTCCTTCTGATGATGCCAAATTCCAAAACCGTGATGCCCATAGTCACCCTATCAGCCTCCAAGTGAAGGCTTTGGTTAGTAAATCTTAGATTTGTTACGTCCTCCATGTGCTTGCAGTCCTGTTTCTGAGCATGTCCAGAGATGTTTCAGCATGGGCAACACTGGTACCTCAACATCTCCATTTCACGAGGATCCATGAACTTACCGTTCCTTTGTCTGTATTGCTTGTCCCTGATGCTAGGATTATTTGTGTCCTATACAAAGAAGATGCTGTCTAATATAAAATCCATTAGCAGCTCTGAGAGTAAGGACCAAAGCTTAGGTGCCCTACTGTATGGCAGGTTGCCCTAACCTCTTGTCTAAGCCCCACGACTGCAGCCCAGCTGCCTACAGGTCGGCTTTTCCAGCAGGAGGAAACGTTTCCCTCTTACTCAGACTATGCCATAGGTTGAGGATTACAGCATGCCCTCGGCAATGCCATATGTCTTGATCCCAAATCCCATTTCCTGGGTGCACGCTTTAGCTGATAGGTCATTCTGGAAAACCGGCCATCACCACCACAGCCTTGTTTTAAAGAGTAAATCCTCCTCCTGCTAAATATTTAGCTAAGGCGAGGAGCCTATAAGCAGCATGCAAAAGGAGCGAGGCCCCCACCTCCTGAGCAGGACAAGAATTCAGCAAGGTGCCAGGTACCTGATTTAAACTGGCCCTGTTCCGAGCTGGGTGGATGGACCCAATGACCCCCAGGTCCCATCCAGCCTATATTGCTCTCTGTACACCTCTGCACGGTACTACCTACGGACTAATTCAAGGCAGCGCCCTGGTTAGCATGTGGGATTTTTTGTCATTCTTCGGAGGATGCTTGTTCTACTCCTTGGTTGTAGGGGATGTCTGCATGCCTGTCTCTGGTGCTTTGAATCGCCCGACACGGGCAGGGACCTGCTTCTCAGCCCTAGCAATGCCTCAGCAGAGCTGCATAAGCAGGCAATCTGGCTTCATCCTCTGCCTCTCCTTGTTTATCTCTGAACCCTTGCAGATTTCTCTTTAAAGCTGTCAAAGGTTTAAGGAGTTTGGATTTCTCTCATCTACTCTGGAATTTTACCTTTAATTACTTAGAACAAAGACTTTTCCCGCTCTAATTAAACACCGTTTGCCTCAAGTGTGGACTATCTGTGTCTTTGCATGATCATTTACTTTAAAGATTTTAAAAGCATTTTCCCTCAAACACTCCAGATGACTTGCTAGTGGCACCAGTCATGCATTTACCTCTTTTTTCTCATTAAGCCTGTGGATTTCAAAAATATTAATGGAACGTGATCTTACTGATTTCTCCTTTTTTTTCCTTGCCCTTTTCAACCCAAATACCAGAAAAAGTACAAAATAGGCGTTTCCATTTCTGATTTGCATTTTTTGGGTGGGGGGAGAGTAAAAGGGGTAAATGCAGAGCTCATTAAAATAGTGATGGCAACAGTCAGAAATACAATAGGCAGGTACTGTGCGAGCTCTACTGCCCAGTTGCTGTCATCCTTTCAATTTGACCTTCCGCCCACAGTCTTCCTGCAGGCGTAAGGGCCTTCCTACGCCCGCACTGTGAATTGGAAGAATGAGGCAAGCTATCAACAACCCAAGCTGGTAACGCGTCCTCACACAGCATCACACAGATGCAGTCATAGAATCATAGAATAGTTTGGATTGGAAGGGACCTTTAAAGGTCACCTAGTCCAACCCCTCTGCCGTGGGCAGGGACATCTTCAACTAGACCAGGTTGCTCAGAGCCCCATCCAGCCTGACCTTGAATGTTTCCAGGGATGGGGCATCTACCACCTCTCTGGGCAACCTGTTCCAGTGTTTCACCACCCTCGTTGTAAAAAATTTCTTCCTTATATCTAGTCTGAATCTACCCTCTTTCAGTTTAAAACCATTACCCCTTGTCCTGTCGCAACAGGCCCTGCTAAAAAGTTTGTCCCCCTTATCTTTCTTATAAGCCCCCTTTAAGTACTGAGAGGCTGCAATAAGGTCTTCCCGAAGCCTTCTCTTCTCCAGGCTGAATAACCCCAACTCTCTCAGCCTTTCTTCATAGGCGTTCCACCCCCCTGATCATTTTTGTGGCCCTCCTCTGGACCCACTCCAACAGGTCCATGTCTTTCTTCTGCTAGCCACGCCAGCCTGGCCTCAGATGAGAAAAAAGGCTTCCTGTGGCTGGTTATGGCAGCCAGAGCCGGCAGCCGTATCGCGCGAAGGAGAACCCGCTCTGTGCAGGGCGCAGCCTGCTGCTGCCCAGTTAGCATCTCACGCTGTTTTCTTAAATCCCTTTTGTCCCAGCTGCACCCATGCACTGATTAATAAGGAGGTTAGAGCTGGCATGAGTTACATGGGGAAGTGTGAGAAGTCGTCGTACGAATATGTAAGTAAAAGTAGGACAAGGACTAATTTTTTGCGTTTTTTTGTACTTCCCAGGGCGTTGCTTTTCTCGTTACACCACCCTCGGCTAGTGGGCGAACCGCATCGGTGCGGTCTTTCTCTAAAGGAGCAGGCCTGAGTCTCCCTCTCTGACGGGCTGGCGTCCTGCTGCTGCCTTCTGAACCGGGTGAGGGTCAGACCCAGTGTGTGGCTGGGGAAGGGGAGGTTTTGGAAAACAAATTATACTTTGCTAAGTGGTTAGAAGACATACTGACTTAAATAAGCGCCTAGCTCCTGTTTACACTCGAAAGTTTTGTCACACTGGTGTAGCTATGCCAGTAAACTCCTCCTACTTAATTAGAGTGCTTTTTGCCTGTAAAATGCATTCCAGTTTGGCAAGCGATATAAGCCATAACATCAAAACCACTTTTTTTTTTTTGCTGGTATAATTGTATCTACGCTAGGGCTTTTGTTGAAGTAGTTATGTCATAAAAATCACCCTACACAACACAAAGCCTTCAAATGTAAACCAAAATCTTAAACCTTGTCTACCCAGCCAGATGTTGCTGTGCTTCAATACAGTTATGGAAAATCAAGGTAGATTTATTAGAATGTGCTGACCATAACTGAATAGTCAGCAGAGACAAAGCTAAATCCCATTCAGTATCATATTAACTGTGGTATAATCTAATTTGATTTTTGCATGGCTGTGGTTCAACAGGGACCATTCAATCTGCCTTAAACTATATCATAGATTAATAGGGCCAGGGTGAAATTTGCCTTATTTCAGCTTATTTTTCACTAGCTTTACCTACATATTTCTTCCGACATACATTACTTTGGGTTTCATCTCTGTTAAGTGTATTAAGAGTCATCTTCCCTTTTAGGATTTTCATATTCGTTTTCCATTTTTTGTTATCAAGAACTGTAAACATATCTAAGATAGCAATGAGAAAAAAATGTTTGTCACTTTGATGGATACTCCACTGGATCTTTAAATATAGACTCCCTAAAATTTTTTGAATTGTTTCGATTAAAATATTTGCAAGCATTAACATAGATTATCAATACAAATGACATTAATATATCTTCTTAGCTGAGTATCACTTTCTAAAGGATGTCATTAGCCACACTTAGATTAGTTTTCCCCAATAGACCGTAATTCAGTCTTGCGTTTCTAATAGTCTACTGCATTTTAATTATTTTTCTTTCACATGAGTGTTGCTAGGTTTCCTCAAAAATGCAAATGCTGCCCTTCAGAAAACAATGACACAAGTTTTTAAATTTGGCAAGGCTAGTACCTGAGGAAGTCACAGAAAGTTACTTACTAGATCATGTAGAAAAACAATGCTATCTTACACGTACAGTGCGAGTTTCACCTACTGCGAATCCGAAGTCCATCCGCTAGTGAAGGACTAGAACCAGATTTGCCCTGGAATAAGGCACAGTTTGTTATCTAGTTCAGAGGAAGTAGCTTTAGGCCTATACTAAATAAAGGAGAAACTTCATTTCTCTCTGAGTTGCAACTAATTCTGCAGTGTGATGTGGACCTGTTCAATCAGCTCTGCTTATCTTACAGGTTTTGCGAATGTCCATCATCATGCTTTCAGTACTAGCTAAGAGTGTGATAGCGGAACGCTTGGTTAGCAATAGCCCAAGCAGTAAATGCAGAACACTACATCCTGGAGATTACCTGGCAAATGTGACTGGGCAATGTAATTACCCAAACTGGAATTGAATTAGGACATTGCATCTTTATTACAGGAAATACCAGGGGATTCCTACTTGCCGCAGGTGGGGTTGTGCCTCATTCCAGGCAGGTGCTATCGCTCGTTATGCGTTTGTACAGTGTCTGGCAAAGAGAGTCTGTCGTGTTACTGTGGCCTCTTGTAGGACTTTACATGAAAATAATCCTCGGAGAGATCACCTCCACGACCACTGAAAGCTAAAAAAGGACAAACTTACAGGCCAAACCAGGGAGCCGGTGTGCAGTGGAGCCTTGGAATGTGCTTTCGATCGTGGGATATGCAGTAGATGCAGTGGCTGAGGTTTTCAGAGAACCAGGAAAGGCAGACACTTTGATATGTTTTAGTATGGTTTTTTGACTGCAAGAACAGTAAAGGACCAGTGGCTGCTATTCCACTTCAGGCCACAGAGCCTCATACTAAAATAATGAAATTCGTGCTTCACTGTTCAAGCGAACAGACGCAAGAGCATTTTTCTAAAAACAAACAAAAGTGATGCAAATGCAATTTTAATGCTGGCGCTCAGCCTACATGTGTACTGCACCCATTGCTTTTGCTTTGGTGGCAGGCTGAAATCAGAACATATATAGGCCTACATAGCTGTTTAAGGTCAATCGTGCCAGGCTAACAGTAGGGTTTTCTCTGACCATCTATTTACCATCTATCAGTGTCATGAACATCACCACAGGAGAATAGAATCTCCTCTTTGCTATAAGTGTTTGTTGTCATCCTGTGCAGCACCAATTGATTTCCCAGTAGAGATAATAATAAATAACACCCATAGCAGTGATATAATGCATCTGCAATTTTCCAAGAGATGACATAAAGAATGATGCCTGTGAAAAGCAGAAACTTTCTTCTTCAAAGAATATTGTGTAATTTTGGTAAACAGCCTTAAAAAGTATAATTTAGGTGAAGAAGCGGGAACTAAGCAATTCAAAGGATTCATTAGTGGTTACGTATCTTTTACCTCCAGGCTACTGCGTGAGTCTACACCGGGGTAGTAGTGACTGAAAGTTCTTACTACCGGGCAGCCAAGGGGAGAAGAGGTGGTGGTGCTTCCCACTCAGGTTTTTCATGAACTGCTGACCACAATACAAAGACCCAGGACTGAACAATGTACGCAGATTAATCACCTCTTTCAACTCTGATCAGGGAATAATCCCTTTTGATCGGGGTGGAGAAGCAATTGCCCTGCATGGGAAGCTAGCCTCACCGTTGCCCATTCTATACCTATTGTGTGAAAAATGAGCACAGGCAGACCTGCAGCCAGTCCAAATTGTCAGAGTTTGGGTCACTGATTTCAGAGTAATTACCATCACTTCCTCTGCAGAGGAGTCGGCCCAACAGGGTTTATATACATTGATGTCAGCCTGAAGATTTTTATGAGCACTACATATATTTCTCAAAAATGGCTACTGTAGATTAATTGTCCCATCTTTTAAAGTTACAAAATATGCTTCTCAAATGAATTGCATTGGATTTTTTCCACTTTCTTACTTTCAAACTTCCACGTTAATTTTACAGCATATAGGAGCAGAAGACATAGGTTTAGATTTTTCACAGTGCTTTTTTGGCATTTTTTGCTGGAAAAGTACTTTTAAAGTTGGGGTTTTTTTTGTCTTTTTTCTGTGCATGCATTCATTAATCCAGTCTTGAATTCTGGTATTTTTGTCCTTCTCAACCTTTGGTAGATATGAATAGGACGTACCGCAGTACTCGCAGAATTCCCATTTCACTGCAAACTTGTAACTTGCCTCTATAAATCACATAACCTGTTCTCTTGCTAGTGTATGTTTCCCCAACAAATGATATACCGGATATTAATAGTATTAAAATCTAAGACAAAAACCTAAGAAAAAGTACGCCTGTCATTACATATTACAAGACACGGACGGACCACCTTTTTTAACTGTCTCAAAGAAGGAAGCATGGTTGCAGTCTTGTTGCATAGTAACAGCCATTTCTACTGCTCCATGGCACACAAACAGCAATGAACAGACTTTGTGATTAATGAAATTAACTAATTAAAACCTTCTCCAACCTGATTTGAGTATTTAGTTAGTCAAAGCAGTTGTTTACTTCCCATATGACAAAGCAACAGGGGTTGCTATAATTAATTAGAAGTAATAGTAAATAATGTGGAGGGTATGGGCTTTATGAACATTCCTTGAATGTTTGAACAATAGATTAAAGAAACCCTCCAAACGTGAATAAAACTCCGTGTTTCCCTGCCCTCAGTTTCTGGATGCGAGCCGTAATGCCCCAGTGGTTCAGGTCTGCTCCGGTGTGGGTGAGAGGAGGGGACACGCAACCCGCGTGACCGGGGCTGCCGGCCAGACTCCCTGCTTGCGGCACACCTCTGAAGCACGCACGCCGGCAGAGGCGCGGGGGTGTTTTCAGTGCTGTAGGGCACCCAAAGACAAGCTGGGGGAAGAGCCTGGGCAAACAGAGGATTTGCATCTCCCCGTGGAGAACGTGGGGTGACGACAGAGACCTGACGTGTCCCACGGCTCAAGGCTGGCTCATGGTCCGTGCTGTGATCGACCCAAACAGCACAAGTCAGTGCAGTAAACAGCACCACATCTGCCGTTTGGTGTCCGTAATCAAGATGATCCAGCATCCCTTTTCCACCTCTGCAGCTGCCATTTATATTTCATATTAATGTGGTGCCACGCATCTTTTCACCTGCCTAGAGTCTTTAAGACACAAAACATATAAAATAAAAACCCGAAGCATCTCATCCTAGCCACAGTGGTAAGCAGTTTCTTATCATTTACATGGTATTTTTTTGGCAAAGGGGAGAGGTACAGGGACCTATTGATCTACTGACTTCAGTGTCAAATAATCCGACTGATCACACTTAACCTCCCAAAAGTTTCTCTATTGCTGACTACCCTACTTTTCCAGTAGCTTAGCAGCCTGGACTCCTGATGGGGGATTTACTCAAGAAATGTGCAACTTTCCCAAGTAGCATTTTCTCTTGCAAACACCCATCTTGACGATGAGAAATTCCATGCTCATTAGCGACTCTGGCTTCACAGTGGACCAAGTATATGCTTTGTGTACTTTAAGAAGATTTGGTGCTTTTGACTGGAGCTGTGAATAAAGTTGGCTGAAACACAACTAACTTTGGCTTCAGGGAAGAAAGTTCACTCAAGTAGAAGTTTGGTGATCGTAATGCAGGGGAAAGCAAATTTTGCCTGGGTTGAATTTCAGCTTGGAAGAAAGGCAAATCGAAAACATGCATAGGCTTGAAGAATAATTCCATAAACTAAGAAAAGCTACTTTATCAGATAAGCATTCGCATTAATTTTTTATCCAGTCTCATTCAAAAGAAGTTAATTTCTTTGGTGCCAACAGATTGTGTTAAGATTAGTTCTGAACCCCTGGAGAAAGTTGTTGTGGTCGTCTGTCTCTCTTTTCTGAGCCACGACTGAATCCGCAATGAGGAGGACAAAAGAGGGATTTTGCGGCACAGCAGCACACGGGTGAAGAGCCTACGGTTCTCTGAGGGGGCTGAGAGAGGAGCAGGCCCCGGGAGAACTGAAGGCATCTCCAGTTGCCTGTCAGGGGAGGTCTGAAGTGGAGGAAGAGCAGATCTTTCTTTCAAGGTTTGGTGTGAACAGAAGAGCCTTACAGCCAGCTGGCCAAACGCCTAGTGCAGGGAGCTTCTCTTCCAGAAACAGGCTCCTAGCTGCGGCCTTACCATAAAGAATATGTGAAAAAATAACAGGAATAGTGGGGAACATACATGGGGATTGAGGAGGGAGAGCTGTGATATAATTCTGATTAGCCTGCCACTTTATTCCAGTTTTTCCTTTGCTCTTTTCCTGAAGTTCTCCACTGTTTTTCCTTCTTCCTCTTCCTCATTCGCATTGTGTTTGAGAAAGCATTCCTCTCCATGGACTTCAGTGGGCTTTGGATCAAACCCTGCAATACATTTGTAGTTCATTAAATTTTTAAACATACTTGCTTCACAATCTTTGTGCCATATTTTGCTTGTTCAGGTGAAACAATGACAAAATTTGATCATTTGATCTAATTCCAAAGAAGGGCTAATACTCTGCCCTTATCAGAACTAGCATGCCAGCTCAGCTTTTTAGTCCTTTAGAAAGCTGGGTTCCTTTAAGCACAGGTTTTCACTGCTGTTATGGGGCCAGATATACAATACAATAAAGTGCGTGCTCCTAGAGGGAATTGTGATCACAGAAATACAGTGAATTCTTTACTTTCTCTGGAAGCTGTCTCTGAAAAAAATATTTTATAGAACCTGATGTGACTAATTTAGTGTTATTTCATAGGAATATGTGGATTCTGTATGATGGCTCACTTCTGAGAATGTTTACTTTTTGAATAGCGATCACTATATTACTACCACTATTAATGCAGGCAAAGGAAGCTTGTGGCTCACAGTCCCTTGCCGACACGAGTCCTCACCCCCTGTGAGGACTCCCCGTGTTGAAAGCATTAGCTGAGTTTCAATTTGTGGCTCATCAAAGCCCATTCAACTTTCAGTGAGGAGAAGGTTTTTCTCTCCTGATTTAACCTAATAAGTAACCATAAAGAAGCAAAGGAGGAAGAATGACTCAGGATAAGTTTCTCTGCAGCAAACGCTCAAAGATTGTTAAGAGACTATGCCAGGACTATTGGTCTGAAGATAAAGTTGGTGTAAAGAAACAATATGCATTTCAGTGTGGTGAACAGTGAAGTTAAAAAAATGCATCAAAGAACCTTGCCCATATATATATACAAGATGGTGGGCTAGTCTAGCCTCAAACCCATGAGTCTGAAAAAGATTTGAAGTTGAAGTTGAAGTCTGAGTCCCTGAGCGGTGCTTTGGACAAAGAGATTTAATCAATGATTAAGTTAGAAAAATACCTTTTTTTTTTTTTATCGGTACTAAAATACTGTACACACCTTTAGAAACCAAAATTGCCTGAATCTCAGAGAAAGTCAGTGCCCACAACTGTAACATATTGGCTGTTTCTGTAGCTCTGCCAAGGAAACCTCACCAGCGGGGTTAGGGAAGGCTGCAGCTCAGTAGTTCTCGAGCTAGGAATATAGTAAATATATGGGGACTTTGATACCCCTTCTTACTTCCTTCCCCCTTCCTTTTCTTATTGGCTTTGGTATCAAAGACCTTAACCCCATAAAGCTTGTTACTTTGGACTTCAGAATAAAATGCATCCAGTCCCCATGAACCCCGAGGGAACAGGATTCATTCCCTGCCCAGCGACAACACTCTTAAAGTAGGATTCTCTAGGACATTGCCAGAAAAACAAACCCACACAACAGCAAGTACCCCACAAAGGGTGCACTGCAAGTGGGTCGAGTAAGCAGAGGAACACACATCAGCGACAAAGGATTCTCGTGCCTGTAACAATTCCTCCTAACTGCGTCTGCACATCTGTTGTGCTGTCTCTCTCTTTATATTTGCTAGCAGCTTTATAAATATCTGGGCCACTAAGCAGATTTTCTCTTCAAAACCTGTGGCCCAAATTCTGAAGAACACATTACGGTCCCTAAAAGGACAGAGAGGAGTGTCGTGCATGCACGTGTTTATGCGTTTGTTTAAAAAGCAGAGCTGATCAGCTAAATTATGATGCCTTTGCATAAGAATCAGTGAAAATTTGCCTGAATAAGAGCAAAAGAACCAACAGATTTCTTGTTTTTCTGCCCAGTAGCCACCCTGCATTCAACACACCTTATGTTGGTTAATTCTGTCAAAAGTATAAATAGTACAAGTTAGGGGGTCATGCCTAGAAGCCAGCAGCTGGGTCTCCTGTCTCCTATTACTGAAGCTTTTTAATTGTTCAGCCATATGTAGGAGAAGAAAATATAGCTAAGCGTTTCTAAACCCTAGTCTTACATTGGCTGTCGGTTTTCTGAAGAGCATCTTTTCACCTTAGAACACAGTCCAAAACAGTAAGAGACTGCACAGCGGGGTATCATGTACAGGGGCACTTAATGAAACTTACAGCTGATGGTTTTAGAAAGACAAGTTGTGTATTTCACTTTGATCGAGAAAATCCTATGGATGTTGGAGTGGAAGGATTTCTTATATTGACAGCACGGGATGAGAGCTTGCTCACCCGGTTCTGTTCCCTGACCTTAGTTAGCAACTCCTAGCATCACCTTGGGCAGACTAGTCACCTCCTGGTTACATATAGAAAAACCAGGTGAATGGCTTTCCAAGGCTTTTTTGGAGAATTCTCCATGATGTGAAATGATTAAATCAGGATTAATGGTGTTTCTAAAAATACATTCTTGTTCAGTCACAGGTTGTTTGGCCCTATGCAGGAATTACTGGGTTAAATTATACAACATAAGCAGGAGTTCAGTGCAGATGATCGTAACAGTCCCTGCTGGACTTAATATCCATGAAAGGGGATAAATGCAGTGGGACGGCTCATGTGATTACTGATTCCAGCTCTTGCCCCCTCTTTTTAAAACATTTTGTGAGGCAGCTCCCAAGCCATAGTGGTTTACAGCCCGCATTGCATCCCTGATGGAATACACCATCGATACGTTGCTGCTTGGGTACCGGGCACTGAAAAGCAACGAAAGGGGCTACATAACTTTATTATGCAAGCATATCGGCATTTTGGACATGAACGGAAGGATAAGCAAATCTTCAAGATGGAAGCTGAAAATCAAGGGGGTGAGAACAGACATTCTGTCCCTATACAATAATTATGTAAGTAGCAGACATTTGGGACTTCTTGTACTATTTTTTTTTCCTTTTTTGCTTTGAACCTCAGACATTGATCGTTAGGTGATGTCCAGATGAAAATCTTGAGACTAATAGTTCAATCTAGCAAGGCAAAACCTACTTTTTAGGAGAGATCTTTGTCAGCAATACACAGAGTAGCTGACCTTGTCAAAAGAAACTTCTTTCAGTATGAGCTTTGAGGCTCAACCGTCTGTCAAAAGTAGATCACCCACTGCTGACTTAAGGCAGCGGTAAAGCTTCCATGTGACTTCAGTGACCGAACCCTTCGGCACTGCTCTTATTCCACCCACCCAGCACAATGAGTCAACTGATTGCATTTAGGAATTTGCTGTACGCCTGTAATTTATTATGCTGTCATCTCAGGAAGAAGCATTGTTGAAGAAGAATGACATAGTCCTTCCTTTACAATTTATTGTCCCAATAAAATTAATCACCCAACCTCCAGCTCCTAGAAAACTCCGTAGAGGAAATCAAATTCTAAAGATGATCCATTCTTATCAGTGGCAAATGGAGTAAAAAATGAATCATTGCAGAGGCCTCGATGCAAAATACAAATGACCTTGGAGTGGCAATCAAACTTTAAAGATTCATGTTTCACAGGAGACATCAAGATGAGTAGTTGGAAAAGGTTGTATTGATTTGGAACGCCCCCATACTTTCAAGTATTTTTTGTTTTAATGTAGTTTGCCGTTGTTCCGGGATGCAAGGAGGAATCTACCCAGGGCAGCTGTGATCTAAATAAGGGAGATGCACAGTTGCATGCCAATGACTGCTGTCACATGAGTGACAACGCAGAAAATCCAATCCAGCATTTGCTTTGATTTCGGCACACATTAAAAAGCCAGCTCCCAAGGAAGTGTATGATACCAAGCCATGATCTTGCATGAAATGGGAGAAGAACTCTCCAAAAATCAGGGCATGCAATTGCTCTGCAAACTCAGCGCACCGCTCCACCACCATGGCTATTGCAAGGAATCAGGTAAAAGTGCAAAAAATTATGAAGAATCTTAGGCTCGTGGGCAGAGCCACAAATGAATGCGAGGGTGGTTTGTCCTAAGCCCTCCCATCCACGAAGCTCGTTGTAGAGGGGTAGATTTGCCAGGATCTAGGAGGACCGTACTCCCCTTCCCCTGCTTCGAGCGGCATGGGGAAGTGGCGGCACCACTGAGCAGCTTCTCCCATCGCTCCATCAGGCAATAGTGTACTTTACAAACACTGATGTGCAAAGCCTCATAACTCGTTCTGGTATGGATTGTACTATTTAATTCAAGAGTGAGGAAAGTAAGACATGGAAACTCAACAGCCTTAAAATTTTCCAGTGCCTCATGGTTAGTGTTTTGAAGAAAAAAAAAATCAAATCAATGCCAGAAATTTGAAATCCCACTACCTATTAGATCCAAGTCCACACCAGTGCTATAAGAGAAAGCCCAAGGCTATTCAGCTGAGTGAATAGGGAGTCTTCAGAGGATATGCAGAAATCAATAGCACCATCCCAACTTTGCCACTAATTTGCTATGGTTAACTCACTTAAACTCTCCATTCTCCCTTATTCCTGCTCATAAAGTGAAGACAATTCTAATGACTGTTCTTACTACAGAAATACTGGAAGATTTAATGACCTAATGTTTTTCCAGCACTGGAAGTATGTAAAGTACTTGGCAAGTGCTGAATGTTATCACCAGTGCTGCAGCAGTGGTGGATAGCAAGAGTGCCAGCACTTATAGCTAAGGAAGAGATAGGAAAAAGCTGTTTCATCAGAGACGGAACCAAAATTGAAATAGATTCAATCTTTACAAGCCAGTTACAGTATCACGATTGCATGTTCCAGCACTTGCCTAAAAACCCAGACATTGTGGAGTCACACAAGCTATTTGTTGCTTTTCACAACCAGGAGAGCGACCCCCTCATCTCCACAAACACTGTTGCTCCTACTGGTTCTTCACATACAACTCGCCATTATGTATTTTAAAATCTCTATGCCAGAGACAATGAATTAGTTCAAATGTCTTATGGAGGAGAGATTTACAGACTTGGTTGATAAATGCTGTGCTTCAGCCTAGGCTGGTTTTCCATGGCAGATTAACAGATGAAAGCTACCAAGAACGATTATAAAGTACAGGGTAAGAAACTCAGGTAGTATAAAAGTAACTTCAGTTGGCCTAGGATGACTTATACTTTGAGGATCTGCCCATAAATTAAGAAGCAGCTTGCCAACAGAGCTTTTCCTCAGCAACTCTCTCTCTTACAGAAGCCAGTGCAATCCCAAGTAATTTCCTCTGTTAAACCCCTCTTCCAGCTCAGGAGTTCCTTCCTTTCACAGGAGCACTGGGCAAATGTGCCCAGTGCACATCAGACCCATCTGTAAAAGTAATTTAACTCCCCAGATCCATGATTGGTATTTCAATTTGTGTACTGTGCTTATCAAAGAAACTTAAGACCCAGCTACAATTCATAAGAAAACACATTTTTCAAAGCCATCTAAGCTGACACGTTTACCAAAGAACACTATCTGACTCACTGAAGTCAAGATCCTCTTCAGCAATAAAAACCATTGGAAAAATAGGCTTTGCCTTGCCCAGGACGTCAATGGGCTTCGCTCAATGATGAAACACACACTGATCTCCAGCAGCCTAAACTCACAGCGCAGCAGGTACCAGCAGTTAGTCTTGTCCTTGCAGATATCTTAAATATGTTCATAGTTTTGCTCTTTTCATTGATTCCATTAAGATCAGACTATTCACATCAGTAAGCATACATATTTGGTCAAATAAGCTTTTATGAGAAGATTCCGCCCTGCACTGGAGTTTGCAAAATAGCACTGCTACCAGAATGTGCAGTGTCAGCTGCTATATACCTGTTCATCCATTTTACCAGATAACCTTTGCTTGCGGTGCTTGTACCTGCACTCTAGTTTGAATTAAGATTGTGCATCATTAATATCGCTATGGCTGAAATCCCTTATGTGTTTGCAGTGATTTAAAAAATGTAAGCATTAGTTGGAGAAAGGTGCAGTTGATACGTTGGAGGTCTTTCCTTCCCTACACACACATCTGATGCTTTTATCCACTGCACCTTGAAACACACCATTTGCCCACCCCAACACAAGTCCACTTCTAGCTGTTGTGGTGCTTATGTGCTTATGTTTTTGCATACCCCAGGCCTGGTCTCCCCTCCCCGAGCACTTCCCCTCCTGCCTGCCACCTCCTTCACCTGCCCCTCTACCTTCACTCCCAATACATGTGTGCACACAGACATTACCTTTCTTCTTGGTACCCCTATCATAACACGCAGGCCCCCAATAAGGTGTTAAGTGATGGCCACTGTCATGGGAAGGTGCCCGAGACACAGACAGAAACAGATGCTAGTGCTCCTCTGCTGCCAGAACATGGCCCGCGTTTATGGTTTGGGTCGTGGTCACTAAGGAGGCCAGCAGAATAATATTTTTTCCTATTACTCATTTCATTGTAGCATTTAATTTCATTAGGTTTATAGCTTTCATAGAAAAACGTAGTGCTAAATATAGGTGAGAAAAATATGTAGTACACACAGAAAACGTATCCTATAGGAACCTTCCAGCATCATTTCCAGGTACCATATTTTTCTGATCATGAAACAACCCCTCCATATCCCCATCTGTGCAGGGTGACGACATAAGCCCAACATAGTAACATCAAGGAATTGATCTGCTCCCATCTTTCCTGCCACCAGCTGCATGAGAGTCATTTACTTAAAAGCAACTTTGAAATACAAGTATTTTGACCTCAAGTACTTTGAACCATCTCCAGGCAACCTCCTCGCAGGATCAGGTGAGTATAGTCCCATTTCCACCATGACATGGGGAATAATGTTATTTGATCTCAGTCTTATGCTTTTGTCTCTTTTGCCTACTCCTCCTGTTACCTGGTGTGCAATATGCTCCTTAAGAGATCCAGGATGCATTGTCTCAGAGAAACAGCAATTAATTATTAAACCTGTCTCTATACCAGCCTTCCAGGTGTTGAGACAATCTGTAAGCTAAGCACTGATGTTTATCTCTGTAACACAGCACTACTGCATGAAACATGGCAGCCAGACTGCTGCACAAGCCTTTTTATGTTTTTATTTTTTGGAATTGCCTTACAGTGGAAAAGTGCCTTTTTTGCAGAAAAAATAGAATTGGTCTGTGGTTAAATCCTCCCTTTTGCCTGCTTCTGGGTAGGCATGTGTCACCGTGCAAAACCTCACACTGATTTTAGCACTGCACTTATCACCTTTGCTGTCAGGGGCCGGAAACCTTGAGCCAGGTTTAGATCCGTCACCTGCCATTTGCAGGCCAGTTGATTTCTTGCAGGGTTGCGCATGCCTACATGTCATCCCGCTACTTTTAAGGTTGTCCCTGGAAGGGGAACGGGGTGGCCAAGGGCTGAGGATCTGCTGGCGGCAAAAAACCCCAAAATGGTGGGGTAAGATTTTGTGCCCTGCAGTTTTCAGATGAACCTTTGGTGATTAGATCGCCTGAGATTCACAGACCAGGAGAGCGGGCAGCCTGAGAAGATGGCTAAAACCCAACTCACTATGTCAGTTTGGTGGACCCTGGTGATACAGCACCAGAGTTGCCTTTCGTTCCCAGCAGCAATGATTAAAAAAGCCCAGATGTCCTTTTGAGCCCTATTGTGCCACCATTTGAAATGAAGCAGATACAAAATTAGTGTATTAAGACTGCACAAGACTTTTACAAGGCTGTGGCAGAGAAAGCTATGGAGAAGTGCCAAAGCCAGCAGGATTACAGAAAGGTGCTGCCCTGAAAATAGTTTTGTGGATGGGAAACATTCATTAGTACATTCTGTCTTCATTGCTGTTATTATTTTTTTTTTTCACAGTCTGTAGTAACACACTAAAAATCCCTCTCAGGGATGTAAAGCTATTGTCCCAGTCACAGTGCAAACAACATAAAGCAAGTAATTCAACAAGCACTAGAAGAGTCCAGGTTTCTTATGGGTTTATGTCTTGTGGTCATTTGCAGGTACAAACTGAGGCACTTTTTATTAGTGTATCATCTCCCTTATGAATTGTTCGTTATCTACTAAGATGCAAATTTATCTGCTACCTTTCTTTCTGGCACGTGACTTCAGGGTTCCTCTCTGCTCCAACCAGCTGCCTACTTGCGCAAAACTTGTAGGAGTTCAATTAGCTTTGAGCCCTCTTTCCATCAGCCAAATTAAATCAACCGGTGTATTCAGCAGTTATCTGAGGACGTACAGAGCATGATCACCTAAGCCTCATTTCCTGAGGAAACCAGACTTGCAATTCCTATTTCTAAGAGCTAATTACTTGCAATGGATGCACGAAATAAATACGAAGATAGGAAGAAAAGAAGATGGCAAAAAGGCTGAAGACAGGTAATAAGAAACCAAGCATACTGTTGTGCAAGAATATGAACGTTAGTCACAGTCCAATGCTGACAGCTGGCACCAGCTTCGCAACCAGGCGAGGCATTTAAAGGAAGGATAGGCAGCCGGGAGGGAGGTGGCAAGCTGGGGTTTTGTCCCAGATCTTCTCATCTGTGTAAGGCAGCGTGGAGGGAAACTCCCCTTGAAGGAAAGTTAACTAGGAGGAGGTGGATGAGCAAAAGTGGTTATGTCAAATAAGCAGGGACCAGCTGTTTACCCCCGGATTCAGCTGTGCTGATCCAAGGAAGACTGACCCGCCTCCAGCCTTGCCCCTGTGGCTTGCAGTTCATCCCTACCCCAGCCCGGGAGCTCATCTTCCAGCTGAGCAGCTCATGCAAACACTCCACCTGCTTCAGCCGAAGTGGAGCAAGGGGAGCCCTACCTTATAAATCCAGCTTATTCTGACACGAGCAGGCTGAGAGGTGCTCCTGTGGGCAGGTCAAGAGGGGCAGCAACCTTTTCGCTGCCATAGCTGTTTGCAAAGGGATGTCTGTCCACGTCCTCCACAGGGCAACTGGTCTTGGGGAGGGACTGTGTTTTCAGGCGCCTTCTTTATGAAGGCGCAACACTTGGGTTTTCAGTATGGGGAAGGGGCGGGGAGCGTGTTGAGAGACAACATGTTTCTGTCATTGTCTGTGTGATGGGAGTCATCTAGGCTCTCACCTTCCCTCTTGGGTGAGTACTGGAGGCTTGGATGGAAAGAAAACCTGAATTCAAAGAAATGCGCTTACTCTGTCACATGTTTTGGCTGGTGAGGGTCTGATGAGAAGCAGCATACTGGTGCTGGTGGCTGAGTGGTGGGATATGTAGGCAATGACAAAGAGAGGCAGGAGACAGGAGAGAGTACAAGGGAATACCAGGTTCTGTGGAGGTAGGACTATTCACCAGTTCCATTGTTTCATGTATCCATAAGGCAATGTCAAGTTTTCCATTTGGTCATTTGGAGACAAGCCTGGAATAGATAAATGTGAGAATTATTAGCTGAAGCTGTGACCAATCAGACATATGCTCAGCCTCTAGAAGACCTTCTGCTCTTCTTCCTCTACCTGCATCAAGAGCAGGAGATGGCAGACTTAGCAGCTGTCTCCATTTTCCAGCTCTCTTCTGGCAGAGCAACCTTGTTCCAGGAGGTTTTTTCCACTGGCTAAGCCTGATGTTTAAGGCCCGTGAAGGCTTTAAAGCTACTTACAGATTGCAAAGTGACCGTTTTTAGGCTTCAGACTCTGAGACTGACTCAAGTGAACTGAGAGACCCTGAACATAGAGAGCAAATTCTCTTTCATATTTCTCAACTGTCACATATTCATTAGTTATAAATAAATGTCACATGGCTTGCAAAATATATATCCAACCTATTTAAGAATACTCAATGCTCGTGATAAGCTTTGTATCTTAAAGTATTTTTTGTCTCAGACAGTGTTTTCAGCCCTTGACCACAAGACTACATATGGGAGGGAAGGAGAAAGGTAAACACCATACATTATACTCTTAAACGTGAAGAAAAGAGAAGGGGTAAGCCACAGGCAGATCTTGGACGAGAACCCAGGAGCAATGAGGACAGACTCGTGCACGCAGCAGCCGCCGCGGTTGCAGTGCTTTGCAGAAGGGCTGTGCTTGCTGGCTGCCAGACACCGGGCAGGAATATTCCCTGCAAGCTCCATCCTTACCATCTGGCCCACAGCTTCACTCCCAGCCCCAGGAAAGGGCAGGGCAGGAGGCAGAGCAGGTCCCCGCTCTTGCCAGCTGAGCCCCACTGCTGACTGCTGCGCCAGGCTGCAAGGCGGGCAGGGGATACATAGCTTGGCTCTGTGCGAGCACCACACGATTCCTCTCTCCTCACCAGTTCACCAACCTCGCACTTCCTACGCCTCTGCTAGTGCTGTGCAGGCTGAAAAATCGTCTTCGTAATGGCCGAGTTTGTTTGCTTTCCTTGAGGATGTTTATTTAATATCTCTTCACTAATGAGTCAGGCTTTTTCTATGATCCACAAGACATCAATATTGCATGTGCTCAGGGACCTGAAGCACGTATACTAAGCACTGTGTATTTCAAATGGCAAGTGTTTTGTTAACGACAACAACTAAACAAGCCAGGGAGCAGCCTGAACTTCTAGAGTCAAAGCGAGATCAAAGCGCGCAAAGGTTAATTGGCAAAATGCCACAGGAGCCATTCTGCACTGGGAATTTATGATTTACAAGCATACCAGTAAAAGACTGCTTTAATCGTTACATTACACTAAGTACTTGCAAATTTTAATACAGTAAACCACTATTTTTTTCTACTTTAGCATCAAAAAAACTTGCTTTGTTAAATATAGAAACACGTAATCAGTTTTAAAGAAAAGGCTTTTCCCCCCCCCCCCCAAGAAAAGCATTAATATTATAAATAACACAACAGACATCTCTCAGAAATAGACATAGGAGGATTGGGGGAGAATTCACCTCTTTTTTTTCCTCTCCCCCCCCTCATGTTTTGTGCTTCCCATAACGATTTGCCTGGAGCCACTTGCCCCATTTGCCCGTGCTGCCCTCAGGGTTCTTTCCTCTCTTGCTGTCAGGAAACAGGCCTTGCCCCACGCTGACCCGCAGCTCGGGGACCCCACCACAGAAATGCCCTGGCACCCTCCCCGGTACCCCTGAGCACCTCACTTGCCCAGCGTGCTCTTTGGATGACACCTTTGCCAAAACGAAGGGGGGGGGTGTTGAAGGAGCCCCCCAAGCACGTGTCCCCGGTGCCAAGGACACACGGCCCAGAGGGTCCCCCCGCAGCCAGGGGAAGCTGCGGCAGGAGCAAGGCAGCAAGCCTGGCTCACAGCCTGCTGAAAATGGTATGTTAAATATTCTATTGTACGCTGAAATGGTATTTGTAGACTCCATCAATCACACAGGTCCTAAATGCATTAAATCGAGTGTTCTTCCAGACTCCTAAAAACAGCTCAGAAAAATGAAATCGTTATAGCCCTCACCTAAATCTCATGGATGCAGGTAGGTGTCTGATGCTCAGCAGGGGCTGGTTTACACTCAGCCCCAGCCGCTGGTATCCATCACAGAGGTGGACACAGGCAACGGGAAGCAAGCTCAGGTTGACCTTTTGTGTTACAGTGAGCAGGCCTCCTGGTACCCTGACCTTCATAAAACCAAGATTCAGCAGACAGACATCAGTAGAGAGCTAGTGTAGAATAAGCTAGAATCAGCCCCAAAACCTGCAGAACTGGTAAAAATCAAAACAGAGCACAGAGACACAGCCCCATCTCCAAGCCAAAGTGAACAACTGACCTCTTGCACTGCTTTTAAACTCTAACCTCCATGCGTCTCTGACCATAATTGGGCACAGCTGGGCTCCCTCCGCGTGCCTCCGGCCAGGAGGAACTCTGAAGCACCAAACAGAAAACATATGTGAACTACAGACCTTGCTAAATGAGCCGTAAGCAGCATTTTTCATTCCTGATGTGGTGGCATTTTAGGCAGCATTAGAGTGTTTGCAGGAGTGCAGTTTCTTGGGCAAACTCTTGCTTTTTTGGTCATCTGAACATAATTTATGCAGCCCTAGCAGATGTCCTATAGCCTAGGACATAGGGATAGCAGTGGGCAGTACTGCTATACTAACTGTGTGGTAGGCACAGTACCTCAGTAGTCAGTGGATATAGCTATTGTTATCCTGATTTTGACTCTTAAGTTGAAAATGAGTTATTTAACCTCTTGAGTTTGGGTTTCCCTGGCTACCCATGTTTTTATTTGCATTTACCAATTCATCAGTGATGCTTGCAAAAGTAAAGTAGTACTTACAAGCCGTGCTCAAGAGAAGCAGCATTTTACATTCTGAGTCTTACTGGAGCAATGGTGCTAGAAGCAGAAATGAAGCATAAGTTAGTGTGACTCGTTGCAGGAATGCTGCTGCTTATTGCCTGCATAACTCACCTACGAGGGCAGGGGAATATTAAGCACCATGTAGTCCACTGTTTTTCTTACGCATGCAAAACCTCCACTGCAAATTTAAGCAATATCTATACCTATCGTGCAACAGGGTTAGCTGTGATGCAGTTTGCTTTTTCTTCATTACTGTAATTAGGTTCTACCTTTTTGCACCACCCCCCCTTTTTTTTTTGTGTGCGTTAACTGTTCTGCAGAAAGTAAAACCACAGGCAGCTTTCTTCTACAAACAAATCCAATTAATCAAGATCGTGGACAGATTAAGATTTAAGACTCCACAGAGATGCCTGGATGGAAATCCTTTAGGTTAGTTAGTTCTTATTCAAAAACACACGAAGAAGAATGGAGGATAGCAGCACATTTAACTTGGGGACTGGTGGGTGGAGACCACCAGATAATTAGAGGGCTCTCCTTTATTACCACCCTTGGAAAAGGGAGGGCCAGATAAGCCAGGATATGACCTGTTACTGGCAAGGACAGGTATGTAGGTCACTGTGTCATATGGAAAGATGCAGAGCAGAACCTGAGCAGCAACCTGCGTGCAGTGGCCCAGATCAAAGAAGAAACTGGGGACACTTTTAGAAAGAGCTCTGCTGCAGATCAGGGAACAGCCAGAGGCCCCCAGTCCAAAGGAAAACACTGTGCCCAGCTTTCTTCTTCCTCTGGATGGACAGATGGCCATCGTGGCTGCTGTCAGGAGGTAGCTGATGAAAAAATCTTTGATGAAGAATTCCTAGAATTTTGTAGGGCCGAGAATAGGGAGGGCAAACAGGTGCAGGGGCTTGCAGACAGCTGCTTGTACAGCGTGAGTGACTTTTTCTGCTTGGTCCCATTCTTCCTTGTGTCCTTTCATCCAGAAAAACAATGTCAAAGAAAGGAGAAGGGAACAAAGATTTCTCTCCTAAGGCATGAAATACAAATGAGGCAGACAGCAGGGTGGATGCAAAGGTTTCAGACATTCATTTCTGGGAACGGGTTAGGAGATATCTGAATCCAGCTTCAGCAGGGTGAGTCATCAGCTAGTCTGCAGCTCCGCGTGAATAGCTGCTATAGCTCTTGGAAATAGAAGTTGCCAGCATATAAATGCCAATGAAGTGGGCATGGTAGACTTAGAATGATTGCATGAGGTCATCCTGGAGGATCAGCTACCCGTCAGGAGTCAGTAAGGGTCAGAAATGCTGACAGTCACTTCTCCACTCTTTCTAGTGATGACTATTTAGATCCACGTGTCTCCAGAAGGCACCACGGTTGTCACCTGCCAGGCAGTTCCCTTGATTATATGGTGTCACAGAACAATAATATGTGACTATTTCCCTGGACCATGAGGTGGGTATTTCAGGACACAGTATTTTAAATAACTGTTTATACAGTAACAGCTCGCTGCAGTGGAGTCATCAAGTATTCCTGAGGTTACTTAGTACCACAGAAAAACAGAACATGAAACCACCTGAGCTCCCTAAACTATGGCCTGGGTACCACAGGGTGCCACAAGCGCCACAGAAGTGGCAAGGGCTCAGCGCAGCAGTAGGAGCTGCTTTGGGTGCTAGCAGCCCACATTTTGGCAACCCTTGATCTAAACAGCTTGAATATTGGGGGAGAACCATAACACTGCAAACATCTCAATTGCATCAGGTCTTCTGCCATCATCAGATTGGTATTATGGTACCCAGTACTTCTGCCGCTACCAGCTCCGAGCAAAATGGTATCAGTTTATCAGGAATATTTGCCACCAATAGGGCTAACTAGAGGATAAGACCTCTCTTGTGTGAATGGTGAGTTTGAAATGTGTCTTCTTTTCACACTGGAATAAAATCTGAATGTTGCAAAACCCCAAAAAATAATTGTTTAGGATTGATCATAATGCAGAAGGAATTTTTTTTAATCTGCCTGTGGAGTTTTTGTGTTGTTATGAAAACACGTGTGTTATTTCACATTGAAAAAGGAAATGCTTTATTCCAAAAAGTCCCCAAAAGTGAAAGCAGGACACTTCAGCACCATCCAAAATTTGCAAAACATGAATTTCTGTGGAACTGTATTTTTTTTTTACTGGCCTGCAGTAGTTGTAATCGGTTATTGTTTTTCTGTCCCATTCTAATCAGTATAGCAATATCCAATAAGGGTGTGCTGAAAAAATATGTCACCTTATATCACCAAAAATGTGCTTATAATGTATTTGTAATGACAAAAGAATGAGGTCACTAAATGTAGATTATTTCACCCCGGGAGCTAATACGGGAGAGTGGCAGAAGGCTGGTGGGCACCAGTTGAGCCTGTGCTAGAAGAACTGCAGGAAGAGCTATACCATCAAACCTCTTCTAGTGAGCAGTGGACCATAGCAGAATACTAGATCGGGGGCAGAGTGGTCATTTTGAACAACTTTGTGTTTTAAAATGGCTGGGCAAGCGGCATGTTGAGAGAGACCAGGAAAACAAAACCAGGGTTCCAGTATTAGCAAGTCAAATTGTGAACTGACGTCAGGAATGCTGTGATGATTGTATCATGAATTTCACAATATTTGGTGCTGTTTTCTACAGCCCTTGCTCCTGCAACTCTGTAATTACATGAAAATTGCTATTCTCATTTAAAAGGAAAAAATGTTTCCAGCCTTGAAAGTTTAAAAAACATTAACCAAGCACTCCAAATGAAAAAAAAAATAAAAAAGCACATCAAACTAATTATTAAAACCCCCCAAACTCTCAGGGTTTTCCAGCAGACAGCTCATCATGTGTGGTGGTCTGAGTTGAGCTGATAGCTGCTGGCTGCTCAACTGGAGAAAATTTGGTTTTCTTGAGGGAGAGGCGACTAAGAGGGAGTATCTGTTTTTAAAAGATAAGAGAGTAAAATACAGTGGCTGTGGGGTTGGTAGGAAGGAGTAGCTGTCGTTTTCATGTGGGTTTTTGTGTCTGAGAGATGGAGCTAGGAGAAAGACTGAAAGTGGATCCTGGCTAAATCTTTACTGACAATCTTTGCACTTGCTCCCTCTCTCTTTGTCTGTGTTTCTTACACACCACTACGGAAGTTTTCAGATACCTGGGAAATGCATCACTCACGGGGATATATATACACATACACATGTGTGTATATATACACATATATATATGTGTGTCTTAAAGGCCTGCAAGCCTTTAGCCACCTAAGGCCTTGTAAGAAGCAACAGCCACAACACGCAAGAGTTACGAAGTAAGAACGTAGCTGCCGCAAATCCACCTCTAATCCTCCTTTAATTACACAGGCGAGCGGGGCCGTAACGCTGAGGCAGCTCCAGGCTGCAGTGTGCTCCCGCAAGCATCAGGGAAGCAGCAGCACCTGATGACGCAGGACTGTACAGTACGGAGAGTGAAGTGAAGCCTATACTTAGGAAACCACTTTATTGTGAAGCAGGCAGTCTAATGAAAGCAGCTGAGGGACCAGCTGACTGCACCTACATTGACAATAGCTTGCTAGCATTAGTATCTGTCATCTTTTTTTCTCCCCTCTCTGGCACATCTCTGAATGTTTAGAGCGAGGTAATTGCCCCACACCATAGACTGAAATTTTTCTTTAAATTGCTCCACTGAGATCTACCCGAACTTGTACGTTATGATGGCCGCTGTGCCGGGGGGAGAATTTCACCTCTGGGCACACCTATGGCAAACAGCCAAGAAAGGGTGGCTGGGTGGATGCATCCTACTCTTGCTTCACACATGCTCCCCTGTGCATGAAGGACACAAAGGAAATACAGAAAATACAACTAGGCAATAGCAGATGCAGAGGAGTAGACTAGGTTAAATCCCAGCAGAAAGATAGATAACAACAAATGCAAGGCATTACCCAGAGCTCTTCTTCACGGAGCTCAAAATGCTCTTACACCCTTTAATGAATTCATCACTCCTGGCTCTTGTGAGAAGGGGTCAAAGTCCAATTACCTGTTGTCCAGCCAGGAAGACTGGGGCAGAGGAAGAGGGCAAGCGGCTTGTTTGAGGCCTGACACATGAACAGAAAATGAGTCTGCTAATTTTCAGTGCTTAATTCTGAAAAAATTTGCTTACGTGCCTCAAAAAGGCCTTTGGAGGTCCCTAATCCATCTGTCCCTCATGTCTGGTACCCAGTACTTTTTTCCCCAGAGTATTTTGCACAGTTTGGCTTGGAGAAGCTAATAACTTCTCTGTGTATGCTGACTGGGCTAGCCCCTTGCTTTTCAGCCTAGCTGTAATGCAAGTGGAAATACATATAGGAAGAAACTCGCCCTTTTGCTGCCCTTGACGCACCTAGTCTCAGCCTCCAGGATTTCAGATCTCCAGGGCGCTCTGTCTAGCAGCTTGTAAAAGCATTCCGAATTTACTACTCTTTTAACCAGCAAAGAAAATAAATCTTCCTTGCCATAAATGCTAATGTTGGTGCTCGGAGAAATTCAAAGGGAGGCTGCAGAGAGAGAGAGAAACATTCCCCATGCGATGATTAAAGTGCCAGTTCACGAAAGCTGACGTCAGCGCGTGCTTTCAGGGTGGCAGAGCACTTTGCATTTATCCTCTCCTTGTTTGTGCTCCATCTGGATGGGCTCCAGTGGAAAAAAGAGAAAAAAGGAGAAGCTAATGCCTTTCTAATACATTTCTGAATTCCTTTGGTTTCACACAGGGAGCAGGCTCTGAAGCACCTCACTTTTGCTTGTCCAGTTCAATGAGATACAAGAAACCGAAGGCAGCTGGTGCTCACGGCCAAACTAAGTTATAATTAGATTGTCACAGCAAACAGTCAGTTGGGGCAGCTCCAAGGAGGACCAAAGGAGAGCACCCTGGTAAATAACATAATCTCGAGATTCGGTAATTTGCAGAGGCAACCCTGTTTCCCATCAAGCGGATTCAATCCAGCTCACGACTGCTTTCATACACAGTCACGATGGTTCAAAAACCAAAAAAGCTGCGTGAGTAAGCTACAGGTTTCTGCTAAAAATGGCCCGATGGGAAGATGGGAGGAAGCCAAGAGCAGTTCCCTGACTCCGTGGCTTTGTTTGCAGGTTAGAGGATAAGCAGGGCTGGTACTGGGCTTCCTACTGAAGCAGATCTCCCTTCCCTGGAATGGAGCAGCACAGGGAGTGCCGCACGCTCCCCCTTTCCATAACCCCTTGTCCCCTGCCCGCGGTGGCACTGCTAATTAGGTCAAGCAGAGCAGTTTGTTGAAGGTGTGAGCCGTGAGCATTCCTGAGGAGATGCTGGCTGCTGGGAGGCAGCCTTCTGTGGAAAAATACCTTTTTTTTCCCCTTCTTTTTTTCCCCCCTCTCTTTTTTAATTCTGGGCTGCTGTTGGAGTCAGTGGGAAAGGCTCACCCAATCGGTATGGTCACACACATGCTGCAACTGCTACAATAATTACCTTGCAGGGTTTCTTACTGGAGATGGCTACTGATAATTTGGTTTCAGAGCTGCACACCAGTACTGTCAAGCAGCGTGGATGACGACTGTGCACAATGGCGGTTTTAGTCTGTTGTCGTTCTCACAGCTGGCATGGTTACTTTGTACAAACAGCTCCCATATTGATCAATACAGGAGTTAGCTCTGCAGTGAAGCTGCCTCTCAAGCACTGAAATGGTGAGGTGGATATCAGCCTCTTCTCCCAGATACCAAGCCATAGGACAAGAGGAAACCTCAAGTTGCGCCAAGGGAGGTTTAGATTGGATATTAAGAAAAATTTCTTCACTGGAAGGGTTGTCAAGCATTGGAACAGGCTGCCCAGGGAAGTGGTTGAGTCACCATCCCTGGAGGTATTTAAAAGACGTGTAGATGTGGCACTTAGGGACATGGTTTAGTGGTGGACGTGGCAGTGTGTCCTGGTGTTAGGTTTACGGTTGGACTTGATCTTAGAGGTCTTTTCCAACCTAAATGATTCTACGATTCTATGATTCCATGAAATAACAACTTTGAATTTACTGGAACTATTCAGAAGAAACAACTTTTCTTTCTCCCCGGACATGCTGATGGTTTAGACTTAGTTCCCATTTCAAAAAATCAGGATGGCAACATAAAAAAATTAAAAGGTTCCAAATCAGCAATATTTTTCAACGATATGCTTTCAGCTGGAAAATAAGTCAAAAGGCAGACATCCTGCACTTCTGAATATTCTGAAACTAAATAGTCTTTGAAATAGCTAAATAGTCTTTGAAATAACATTCTGAAATGAAAAATTTTACTTAGGTCCACTTTTCCCCATTTCTCTTCCACCAAGTAAAGAATGAAAGACAAACAGATCAACGACGGAAGAAAAAAATTTCCATTTCAGCAACATAATTTCCTCTCAATAGGACTTTTTTTTTCTCTTCTAAAGGACATACCTTCACCTTGTAAACAGATCCGAGATCAAATCCCCGAAAATCCCAACCTTTCCTACTCTAAGCAATGCGCAAGGATCCCTTCAGAGGCAAGGAGAGGGTGCAACCTGCATCTCGCAGGCTGGAGGTGGAACCTGGCGAGCTAATTACTGGGTGTGGATAATGCAAGTGGGAGCACGATGGGAGAGCAGTGAATTTCTCTCTCCTCTCCATTCCCCACCCTGTGATAATCACAGCCTGGGTCTCTGCCGAAGCGCTGCCGAGCGCTCAGTGCCCCTGTATGGATACGGAGCGTCAGGGCAGACCTGATCTTCAGTGACCTGCACACCCAGAGCCTGCTGCTCCCCACCGCTCTCTCGCCACTCGCACAGACTGCCAATGTTTTGCCGTATTTGCATTCAAGCTAAGGGGAAAAACAGGCATAAAATTGGCACAGCTACCAGTCTGGTGATGTTAGCGATTGAGTGATAAGTTGTATAGTGGTTACACAACTGGGCTGCGTCTGTGGAGCCAGGACTTCTGGGTTTAATTCCCTGCGCAGTCACTGACTCATCACGTGGCCTGGGGCACATCACTTCACCTCTCCGCACATAAGTTTCATCATCCTTAGTTGGGGGGTAATAAGACTATCTCACAGGAACGTTAGGACACACAAACTACCCTCGTAAATATTTGTAAAATGCTTTAGATGATGCTTCAACAAAGGCATTGAGTATTTCGTTGTTGAATAAGTAACAGCCAGGGGAATGTCCTAATTGCCAGGCTGGCTCATTTACTTACCTTGCACCAGAGGTTTCTGGCAGCAGTAGCAAAAGGATGTCTCGGGTAGGGGAAAGGGTGAAGAGGTTGTTCGACTAGTGCAGCAGGAGCAGCAGCAGAAGAAGGTCAGCTCATGCCACAAGACAAGTACGTGATAGATAAATGTTATGCCAAAGGCTGAGAGGCATTTGCGTCATTTTCAGCCCAGATGCACAAGAAGCTTGTGTAGATGACACTTACAGTGATGGAATACAGATGTCTAATCCTGTTAAGTACGGTCCACAAAGTCCCATGTCATTTCTTCAGAATACATGGTCAACTCTGTTTTCGGCCTTAAAAAGCATTTAGATACCTGAAGTTCTGCTTTTGCACCTTCCCAGAGGTGTTATCTTCTTGCCCACACTGAGCATCTCGCTGTCTGTCCTCCACCTGAGGCTGTCTGGGAGTCACAGCCTAGGTGTGTCAGCGCCTCAGATCCCCAGAGGGTCTGGGAGGAATACTCAGGGATATTATATGATTCATATAATCACTCAGTTTTGCTGTGGGATGTTAAAGAGCTGCTGCACTCCAGGCCCTAGAGGCTGTATTTGCAGAGAGGTGAGCTTTCTGAGGGTCCCAACGTGTTACTGAAGTAACACAGGGTGGTTGCTGAGAGAGCTAAGCAAGAGCTAGTCTTAGAAACTTCCAGAAGATGCACTCCTGATTGCTGTTGTCTAATCTATCCCAGCTGTGTCCTCCCCATTTATTCCTAACTCCTGTGGTTTCCTGTGATCTGAAAGCTGATTCAGAGGATACCTGTGGGCAACCTGGCAAGTGCAGGTAAATCCCTGGTGGGTGGAGAGCTGCTGCACTGACCAATTCCTGTGACTTTAACAGGAGGTACTGACTGCAAAACTGCTTGGTGCAAGAGCACGGAAAGTACTTTCTGCCTCATCCACCCACTGTGAAGCCGTTACACGTATTTTTCTGAAATGCCCAAGGCCCAGCTCCCCTGCTGTTGTTAAATTGAACAGCAGCCCTGGCCGCTGTTTTACTTTGGGGATTACCTCCTATCACAACCTAAGCCCATTGGGGCCCTCAGGTGGTGCTTCCAGTCACCTAAGCAACACAAATAGTAGCTAAAGGGTTTTTCTTCATGGCTAGTTTTTAACACTAAAAGGAATTTTAAAAAATCTTTGATGGTTATGATACAGATGCTTTAAAGGTATCAGGTCACTTTCCTTCTTCACAGCCATAATCATTTTACGCTGATGAGAAAGCACTCTCAGATGTTTGGAAGCAGCTGGTTTCTCCAGCTGAAATAACTCACTCCAGGGTCAGCCTATGGATCAATTCCCAACTGCCTCTTACTGAACCATGTTCCTGCAGCACCACTACTCCAAAAGGACTATTAAATCCTTCTTGTAAGGAAGCAGAAGGCCTGGAGAGTACAAGCACCCTACCACTGAAACACGTTCATGGATCCCATACTCCGTCCGACAGAGGACATGAGCACGTTTCCATACCTGACTTCTAAAAATCCTGCTGAAGGCCTGCAATTAGGGAAAACCCACACAGTCCAGTGAATGAAGTTTTCTCAGTAAAATCCACATAACTTAATCTAGTTAGGACTGCGTTATGAGTGACAGTTACATAGGTCACACAAATGGAAAGACGTACGGGAACTTCTTCCAGCCGCTAGCCAGTGAGTAGTTGCAACCACTCTGAAATAAGCTCTCCTGTGTTTTGTTGGATTTCTTTCTAAAATTGCTCAAGCCAAGGGCTCACTGTTTTTTACCTTGGGCGACTGTTCTCTCTGATGAGCAAAACAGAACAATTTTTGCTTTGCGCTAGGAGGTTCATCAAAAGCAGCTAAAGTTAATAAGCTTCCCCCCAGTCAGGTGTGTGTTGATAGTGTTGGGATTCAAAATGCCTAAGAGAAATCTACTGAACTCAGAAAGGAATTCAATAGGCGAAAGATGGTGTAACATCTGGTGTTCACAAAAGCTAAGTGGTGGCAAGGACACTTGCTGACAGTTAAATGGAAGATACTTAGCATGTGCTAAGTTAAAATGTGCCAGCCTCTTTCCCCTCTTCCACCACCCCCTTTTTTGGATACAGACTCCTGGGGCTAGAAATACTTCTCAGGTCCCTGGATAGGCAAACAGTGAACTCAGGACCGAAATAGTTTTAACATGATAGTTCTCAGGAACACCCCTCCCTGTCATGCTCAGAGATCTACGATACCCAGAGAACTTGTTTCATTTAAGTAATTTGTGAACTACTTTATGGATAGGCTTTTTTGTCTTGCTTTTCCCAAAATCCCAAATACCTTCCTTCGAAAAAAAGGGTAAAAAAGAGCAAGCATTGCAAACCTGTGGCCCTCCAATAGCAAATTCTTTAAATACCTGAGGGAACATGAATCATGCAAACGCAGAGTTGTAAAAATCCAGGGCTTTTCCATACTCCTCTCTTTGGGCTGGTGTTGTTTCACCTCAACATTTTAGCTAAATACCCCTGAAAGTAATGAAATTCTTGCCCAGATGTCCCAATCTATAACATACTGACCAGCTGTTAAAATGATATCATTTGTAATCAGTACATCTGTATCTCACCATCCAGAAGCTGGTGGGTGGAAACATTTAGCAATCCCCAAAGCCACACAAAATTCTTCTGTGCAGATGTTTTTCTGAATTTTCCCTCTCTTTCCTAAGTTCACTGAGCGCCTAAACTTTGGGGCAAACTGGCCCTAGATGAAACTCTTTTGTGCCATTTGACCTTACAAAGCAAAACACAGACACTGTATTATGACAAGAGGGAGGTCCATCAGCAGCAACAGAGGAGGCCAGAACTTTAACTCGACTGCTGCCTAAGCTGTAGACAAACGATTTGCCAACATTTGTCAGGGTCCATCACTTCCGAGTTTGAAGAACAGATTACTTCTCAAGACCAGGCAACAGCGTAACACTTACCCCCAACGCCCTTCACAACCACCTCAGCCAGGCAGCAAGGCCAGTACCCACAAAGGTCCTTTGGACAGTACTGCTCACGCGGGCGGAGCTGTAGCCCTTCTCCAGAGGAAGAATCCACAAAGCCTTATCCCTTTACACAGAATAAGTAAGAAATCACTTCACACGGAAGAGGTAGTTTTCAGTGGTGGGTGAGACCACCACTGGCCAAAGCAAAATCCTGGGCTAAGATAGCATCCATTTCATGCATTTTTCCATACGAACTTGAAGCTCCTCCTAAGCCTCTCTTCTTTTGTGCATCAGTAGGCAATCTGGCCTACTCAGCAGTCCAGTGAGGAAAAATGCCATGAGGGCATTTGAAACCAAGGGCACGTTATTAAATAAAAGAGAGGGAATGGACAACTGACAGATAGTATGTACAGATTACTTTCTGATTTAATGTGATGCTGAATGCAGTCAGACTAAAATCCAGACCTAATCATTTGTCATTCACTCCAGCTTAATGCTACCTCCGCTTAATGAGCACAGAGGGAATGCACAGCAGTAATATCTTCACGGAAATAATTTTGCTTGTGGAGCAGCTGCAAACTGCATGATTCTTGATGGTTTTTTAGATGTCAGTGCAGTTCATCACAGACTTCAGTCTACACAAGAAAGACGCCAGAAGATATTTCCATAGACTAAATAAGAAGCCCGCCAGTTCATGCTCCAGCTCCTATGTGCTCCTGCCGTAGTAGTGCAGTAGAGCTACACCACAGCTACGAAAACTAGGGGAAAAGTCTCCTGCTGCAGAAGCAGCACAGAGCCAATATAATATAAGCTCAATGGCTTCTCAGTTCCCAAAAGCGTCAGTAAAGGCAGCATCTCCTACCGAGCTGAATGCTGCAGGGAACTGGGAATCTGCCGTCCAAATTGTAGTCACCCTGGCTCCTGCGCAAGAATTATTTACACTCTAGCATCCTTCAGCATGCTGGAGGAGCTAAGAGCCATCTTTCCCCTCACTTCCCAACTGGCTGCACCTCTTATGTTTTGGCTTTCAGAAGCTCAGAATGAAATTTAGCTTTCTAAAGGAAAGGGAATGTCTAGTTATTCTAGCAGGGGGCACCAGCATGAAACTCAAGATGCACTTGTGCCCATCTCTAGGCAGGACAAACCTGATGTGAGAAACTGCGGTATTTTGTACCTCCAGCTCATGCTCTAGGACCCCCACCCCACTCCCTGCATGCACACATGATTTAGAAAGGTAAATCAGCACTGAACTACTGTTTTGAGTTTCCTTTGAAATACCTAGTACTGATGAAAGGTTCTGCAGAGAACTATATCTTTTTATTCCTTCCCAAGCCAAGGCCTGTATGAGCAGTGGCTATCCAAGCTCCCAGGAGGGAAGAGGACTCGCAAGAACAACATTTAGGGATGAGAGGGGATTGTAGCCTTCATGATCCACTGGGATATTTGCTCAGGTTCCTCACTTGTGGGGCTTATATTTTCCAATGATGTGTCTGAGGTGAAGGTGCTGTGGAATGGACTGGAATACAGTAAATCTTGTCTCCTGCATTGCAGGTTTGAGGCTGTGTTTGCTTCCATTTACTGAGGTAAATAAATACCAGCAGCTGGGATATCAGGTAGATAGTTGATGACCCACAGTGAAGCCAGGGTCAGGAAGAGCAGCAGAGATGCCTGTGCTGCACTGAAACAGGATGCAGGTGCCTCTGTTTTGCATTCCAAATATAACCCCAGCTGGGGCTGCATGTAGAGCTCCCAGACACTCATCTGTGGGTAAGATTTAGGCAAATAAAAGTCCTACTAGTAATAGCCCAACCTTTGAGTGCAGATCAAAGGAAAGGTGAGTGGAGCTACAGCCCCTGAAACCTGACTAGACAACTTGTATTTTACCCACCTCTTTTTACCTTAGCAAGGACAATGACAGGAGTGAAATGGAAAAAAGAGGAGTCTGAATATCTTCTGTGTGCATAATAAGTAGATTTAGGAACCCCAGAACCTTTTCTTCTCTGAAATATTTTAATTTTCTGCTCATTTGTGTTTCTGGAGTGGAAATGTAGTACACCTCACAAAAAAATTACACCAGCGAAACCACACTTTGGCTTCAATAAAATCAAAATGTAAAGTATTTGACGTAGGAAATAAGAAAGATACTGGAAAACAAGATCAGAGGGAACCTGTGAAGTATTTTCTGTACTAGTAGATCATATGAATTGACCTGCAAGTATAAAACAAGGAATGTCTAATTTCCAGGAAAGATCTCCTCTGAACCCCTGATCAGAATTTAAAAAAAAACTTTGCAAATTTTTCCTTGGGGAACAGCCATGGAGACTCCAGCCTGAGAGACCTGAACACACCACAGGTCCTATGAGAATGGTTAAGCCAGGCTAGTTTGCCAATCAGGTACCTCATTTTTGTTTAGACCCCCTACTGCATGCTAGTGAAGAAATTCCTTCTTCACAGGAAAAGTCATTCTGGAACCCGCTGCCGTACAGTGGCGGGCAGAAGGCTACCTGCCACTGGGCTATTTAGCCCTAGAGGAGAAGTGATACGCATGGCCCACCTCCACGTCCAGTCCCAGACGGATGGAGCCTGGAGTCCAAGGCAGTGGAGAGGGTGCAGTTATTCTAGCTGTGCTGCCCAGCACTGCACCAGGGATGCCACATGGATGGTCCAGGTTGCTCAGAAGTTGGCTTAAAGATGTTTCCATGGCATTCTACTTGCCTGTGTAGAATGACCTTAGCACATTCAACGCAATGGTCTTGCTAGAATCTACCATGAAATTGCAGCTTTTCTTTTTTATCTCACTTACCTTGCTGTTGGGGAATACCAGGTCATAATCATGGACTTGTAGCTAACATTTTATATACAGTTTTATAAGAAAAAAGGGCAGATGCACAAATTAAGGTGCCAAGGTGCATGAACAAATTTTCTCACTTCATGCAAGTGATTGACATCCTGAGTAATATTCTTGAAATGGAGAATTGCATCCCAGAATGAAAAAGCTTTAACACGTTGAACTTCATCCTCCACTTGACTGATCTGCAGAAGCTAATTCTACAGTACATTTCTGATCAAGATTATTTGGCCCCAAAATCCCTGGCTAACCGAGAAGCTTCATGTATATCCAACAGGTTTTTTATTCTCCTGCTCTCTGTGTCACACCAGAGAGCAGCCTCAGCAGAGACAGATGTTTGTTCCACTTGCTTTACAGAGATGTCGTTTTAATGTCCTTTTCTGTGTCAGTCTTATGTTGGTGCCTCTTGGCTCTTCTTCCTGACACAAGCCAGACGAGTAAAGAACCCACCAGGACTCCAGCTACTGCAGCCACAATGACAGCCCAGTAGGGGACTGACAGTTCGGTTTTCTCCAAGTTGAGATCTGAATTTCTGAATCCACTATTTCTCAGTGTGGAAAAAAAGGGTTTCTCCTACAAAGGGAGAACAAAGGTTTTACTGACCACACACCACTCAACAGGCAGCATTCAGACAATATGCCATCACTCCTTCCCAGAGAGGAACTGTCAATCTTTAGAGAGACTATCAGCTGTTGCTGCCTTCTGTCTATCTTAGCTCAAAATCTTTCCTGCTCTATTGCCTGAAAGTTCCTAGAACAAAAAAAGGAGCCATCTCAGAGAGTGATGGCACCATTTCCAAATCTGTTTGCTGCAGACAACCAAATGGAAATACTCATTAAAACTGGCTTAAATGAGAGGCTTTCCACTGCAGTAAGGATAATTTTTTGGCATTAAATTTTAAGTAGGTTTTCCTGTATGTAACAAATCAGGAGTATATTTTAGCTATTTAAAGCCTTCACAAAGATACTCTTTTAAAGAATTTTACCAATAAGAAGAAAGGAGAAAAATAAAAGTGGTTAATGGGAAATATGGACATCTTGGCCTTTACTTACTGGGTTTGGACACTTGAGTTTTGATCTGTCATGGGTAAAGTTGTTGTAAGTCTGCTTTTCACCAACTGGCTCCAGCTGAAGAAGAGAAAAGCAATAGTAAACATAATGATTTTTTTCTTCCTCAGACTCTCCTGACTTGGGTGGTTACAACTTTTTATCCAATCTTTTGGTGCTTGCAGCAATGAAGAAATGTGGTAGAAGGTGCATCACAGGAAAGTTTTCAAACATTTTAACACTCATGAACTGAAGAGATTGAGAATCTGATGTACTGTCTGCAGAAAAACTCCCTTAGGAAGCAAGGAACAGGAGAAGCCTTTCCTCCCTTTGCACTGAGTGGAGGAGAAAATAACTCTGAATACCACATACTTTAAATACTCTGCTAAAACAAAGTGGTTCGCTATACACCCAGTTCTCCCACGTACACATCTCAAATGACAGTATAAACCACAAATAAAAAAAAACACACAACACGTGACAGATGTTAGTCACATTACTTGGCACAGTACTGAAAGAAAGATGCTTAGGTGTCATGGTGACGGAATTGACTTCAGAAATGATGTAGAGTTACAGAGTCAGGACGAGACGGTGCCAACCTTTGCAGTCTTCACTCAGGCAAGAAATTCCCTGGGAGTTTTAGCTGAGGCTAAGTTCACAAGATTGCAAGGAGTGAGTTAAATAGAGCTTTCTATACTATCAGTTGTCAGCTAAGTTGCAATAGCTGACCATAGGCTCACCCCAAGTCCATTTCAAACTCAAAATATGTCCAGGCTGATGGCATAGCATTTGTGGTTGGCTAGGAGTGCACATACCATCGGTTACCATAGTTAAGCTAACAAGTAGAGGCTTGCTCAGTCATGTTAACTGAAGTGTTTACAACTGTGTATGGACATGCCTGAAGTAATGACTTCAGAATTGGCCCATAGAGAACCGCAGAGTTGTCATCCAGCACTTCTGGGAATACAGCACAGAGGAGTGCTGGTGCTTCTGCTATTGTCTATACGTGCATTTACTGTCCTCAAGTGATTGAAGTGTCAGCTGTATGTTGGAGAGAAACAACACCACAACAAGCCCAACACGGAGAAAACAAATACTATTCATAAGATTCCCGTACGGAAACACTGGGAACACTTTCTCTCTCTAGCTCAGTTTGGAAAAAAAAAAAAAAAAGAAGAAAAAAAGGAAGTAGAGACTAAAAAATTAAGAGAGAGGTGAACCATGGCAAAATGTGACTAGGGAAGGGAAGAAAGCTAACAAGTGGGGAGAAGATGAGAAGCAAAACAGAATGCCAAGTTTTGCTGATTGTTGTGGGGTCCTATTGGACTCATGTAAGAGTCCTAATCACTTGGCCTTCCCGCCAGCTAATGATGTGAAGACTGAATTTGGTAGTTTTGTTGCATCTTAAAGGCAACAACTCAGATTCTGATGTGGTTATTTGTAAGATGTGTGGCTCATATCCTGTAGTGTTCTGTCTGCAGTACGGCTGGTTATTTGTAGATAATTGTAATACTCCCAGTGCCAGGGCACTTGGTAAGGAGTCTGGCGCAGAGCCCAGACAAAGGATGATAAGGTGCAAAATTCTGTAGCCAGCCGTGCTTGCTTCATCCCTATGCGATCTGTTCCTCAGCAGCATTAACTTCTGAGCTTTGAAGATGACAGTATCCCCAGGTCCATGAGTGTACAGGGCAACTTCTGGAAGAAACACACAGCTCCTCTAGAGCGTGTGGCAAACATGGAGGCAGAACACAAGCTAAACACACTGTCCGTGTGCTCTTCTCCTGGGCCAGGGGACCGATAAGGTGGATTTGGGACCAGTGGGGGCCCCTTAAGACTACAGAGTCCTCTGACTTCAGACAGCAGGAGCATGCTTTGCTTTGCATGAAGCAAAAAGGGCAAAGAACATCATGGTGAGGGAGAGGCTCCTTAAGCCATGCCAATCCCTGCATAGCCACGCAGTAGCCAGGCACAGTCTGGCCCTTTTATGTGTACTGACAAGAATCGATGTCATTTGGCCATAAGCCTACAGCCTGCTGAGCTTTTCAGGGAACAGGGAAACAATACGGCCTTACAGTAAGCTTGCACAGCCATGCCGTACATGGACTGCGAATGAAAAGCAGGGATGTGTTACAAGAACTAGATTTAAATAGTAAACAGTAAAATCTTCAGTTGGCATAGACTGACAGATCTCTACGGAAGGGAATAGTTACGCTTTGCATCAGTAAGAACCTGATCCTCGCCATCCCAGTAAGAAAGCTTTGTGTCAATATCCTTACATGCGTAGGAAATGAGTGACAGTCTGGACAGAATAAAACTCCAGTGGCATAGAAAAAGGACTGATGGTGATTCAGGAATGAGTAATGGCCAACAGAAACACCATGTGGCAACAGAAACCCAATTTAAGGTTACCATATGTCCAGGTACTGACTCTTTTTCTTCTTGAAACCTGCAGCCATGCTCACTTTGCATGTTTTCTACATTTGCCTGGTGTTTCTGGGCCACCATCAGCTCTGTTCAAGCTACCCCATAATGAAGCCTACCTGCTGTCATCTGGAGTCCCAGACAGGGAAGCCTGACGGAAAACAGGGAGATTTGCTGTGCATGCACAAATCAATTACTCAGAGCATGTGCATGCAGTGTACGTCTACTGCTTTCTATAACACTGAACCTACACCTCATATGCTATTCTGGGCAACTGCACAGATTTCTGCCCTGCATTTCCCAGTCTTTGTGCTCAAGTTCATTCTGGAGTATTGTGTAAGTTTCTTATCTTGCTCAAACTTTTACTTACACTGAAAAGAAATTCCCCTCCATTTATGCTTTCTTGTATAAACCAGGATAGGATCTGCTACCACAATGTGTTTGGGTACTGGTGTTTATGAGACAAGAGGAGGAAGTGTTGCTGTTCCTTTCACCATGGGATACATCATGGTTCTGAAAGCAACTGTGACCTTGGAGTTATCAAGTCCAGCATGTGCCTCTTACACACTCTTCCAGCACTATTCAAAAGCTATCATTTCCCCCAAAATGACAGAAGGAATGTGACTGCAAGCAGAGGCATCATAGGTGTGATTTCAGCCCCCCATTAGTTTCAGTGATTCTACTAGAATTGCTTCAGATACTAGAGTGGGTGGTACAACATGTCCACACTATTAATGGCAGCAAAAACTCAATCACATGTATGTTTTCCTAATAAATCTAACTGCATTCACAGAAGAAGGGCAAGCTCATTCAACAGACATTTTCAGGAAACATACAGGACTGAATGTTTAACTAGGCTGATTCTTTGCTTTAATGCAAGTTATTTACCGAATGAGAAGGGAATTTTTCATTACATTAAGACTCTCAGGATTTCTCATTTTGAATGAGCAAAGACTTACACTGTTTTATGCCACATGATCGCTTTGGATTGTGTTCTTAAGCAATGCAGACTGAGAAGAGTCTCAGAGTTGAGCAGCCCCCCTCTTGTCAGGATATCAATTTTATTTCTTGCTTACTGTTTTGTTTCAGACAACTTTCTCATGATCTTTTGTAGGGACTGCTACCACAAACACATAGGGATCTAGGTCGTAACCTCTTACCATATTATTCCAGAGAGCCATGGCCATCTCAGCGTAGCCTCTTACACTGAAATGAAAGCAGTCTGCAGCAAAGAAACTCAGATCTGGCTTGCCGTTCTGCGATAAAAGCAAAAATGTATTTCTCAGCACATTTCAACCTTTGAGATCTGACATATTATATCTAATAGTGCACTGTACTTGGCATACCTACTTCACAATTTTGGTGTGTTCCTAAAGGCAATATGCTAATATTATATTGCCAATATTTTGACACTGCAAATAAACTTAAGTATTCCTAACTGTGGGCTGATTACTGCATCTTGAGACCTTCTGTGTAATGCAGCCTGCTCAACTTCACACAACAATTTTCATTACAAACCTAAACTTACCATTAAACCAAGGCACAGCTCTTACATGGACACTGCCATTGACCTACAATCCACCTTGTACAGAACTGATAGAAAACTGCTTATTTGTGCTTGTTAAATTTCCATTACTCAAACTTACAACCTTTCAGGTGGTGACATTTGTGCTGAATTTCAGGCAACATTAAAAATTGTCGGCTTATCCAGCTGTGGCAAATGTCTGTCTGAGAGAGAATTTGCCTCATCACTACCTGTATGGTGACCATTCTTTGGATTTGAAGGCTGCCAGAACAAAATGGGGACGATATGACAAAAGGATCAGTATTATGCAAAACTGTGTGGTTTTGACTAGGATTCATGCTAAATATTTGTAGCAAGTGCTGATCTCCGTGTGAAGGAAACCTGAACATATTCCATAATCTAGATCTGAAGAAAATTATGGTGAATGCCAACAAAGACCCCAACAGGGGAAGCAACATGCAGTTTGGAGGAAGCCAGAGGGTGCTTAGGTTCAATGTGTGCACACTACGAACGTTTCCTAAAGAAATTTTGATTCACAGGCAGCACAGTCTTTCCTGTCTTCTCCTCTCCTGTCACTCTTATCACAGGTTCCACCCTGTGCCGCTAGACTGTGCAATGAGAAGAAAGCACAGTCCTTGTGGCATGGATCTTACTCACTTAGGGAAATCAAGATACTGGTCCTTGTGTAATGGGAAAGAAAAACAGGACTCACGCTATCCAGGGGCAACAAGGTGTTTCGGAAAAATGGCTGCATGACAACTGCAAAGTCCTCACGCTCCTCGTACCGACCGCTGTTGATCAGCTGTAAGGCTTCAGCCTGTATGGAGTTGCATGGTTGGAAACAGAAAAGTCACTTACAAGGTTCATCTAACATTTGTCAGCTATCAAAAACATGCATATTACACTTTTTTCAATGTAGGAAGCCATAAATGATTAGTATAAATTCAGCTGAATAGTTTAAAGCAGTCCAGAGAATGGCTAAGAAAATAATTTGGTTCATTAAGAGATTTTCATGAGGAAAATGCACAGAAGCTAGGATAATTGGAAATGTGAAGTTGCTTAATTTAAAAAAAAAAAAAGTAGTTTGTAACTTACTTATAGAAATCAGTGCTGCACAATCACGAGATTAAAATTTACAGAGAATTAAAGAAAAGGCATAAAGCCAAAATTTTTAGAAGTGACAAATGAGTCCAGAAGGCCAACTTGAGACTGAAGTGCATTTGATTTTTCAGAAAGGTGTCCTTGCAGTAAAATAAAACTTAAGCATTGAAGAAATCACCTGCCACTTTTGAAAAGTATGGCAATAGACATTCATACAGATAATAAAAACATCTCATTATTACTTGCCAGCTTATCAGTATAAATTCTAATGCTCCTGGTCGTATCTCAAAACATTCCTAACCCCACTTCCTTAGTTAAGGAAAACACCCCCTGTATACAAGTATTTTCCAAGATGGATTTTTTGAGCATTGACAGATTCATCAGACAACATCTACTGCCAGAGCCAGAATGGAGGACTGGAGAACGTAATGTGAACTGATACAGCGATTCCTGTATTCATAGGAATAATGATGGAAAAACCTTCTGCTTCAATAGCTATTTATAGCCTTTGTTAAATTTAAGTCAATCTTATGCCTGAGGCTATGAAAAGTTACTCTCAGATAGCAAGCTCACCCATGGTAAGCTATCTGTGTGCATGCTCTCAGTCCATAGCAAAAGAAAGGGATATCAGGTTGGTTTAGTTCATTTTCTCTGCTAAGAGTTACCACAAAACAGCTGATGCAAGATAATTTGTCACCCTTGCAGTGACATGTTAATTCATGTGAGCGATTCATTGGATTCATAATGGATAAACACATATCAACAAAACAGCCATCACCAGTAACTCCTTTTCAGCTGTTGAAACAGCAACTGGAAACAGAACCAGTCTCAATCTGCCTCCAGCTCAGAACCGAGGTCAAATTATGAGGCAGTGTGGAAAGACTGGCACTGCTGCTAACTGGTTAGCTGAGTAGGGGTTTAGTTAGACTGTAGCCAAGCTGTTTCTCAGTCATCTGTCTCTGTCCTGCTGAGGACATGCATGAGAGGAAGAGAAGCAATATAAAAAGAGACACAAGTGAAGATGACCAGTTACAGAATCAAGGTATTACCTGAAAATCTCTGTTAACTCTCTTAATTTCTTGTAGTTCAGAAGACTTTTCCTCAGGATTTAAGAAACATGGGCAAACATTCCTTCAACAAAAGAAATACTAGAATTAAAAGCCAACCTGGAAGAGCCTATGCAATTCTTCAGCAATGTGTGTCTGCTTGAAGAAGCTCAGGATAGGTGCTCAAAGCTCACAGGCAGAAGGAGAGCCACCTCGTTGGCTTAGAGATGGACAGATACTTCAGAAAAAAATCTCTATTGACTTAGTTTTCAAAGTGAACACCTGTCACAGCCAGTAAGAGCTGCAGGATCCACAACTCTGAGTCAGACACAAAAGTGTTTAGTATGCCACACATTAGCAGGAAATCACATGTATTAGAATTAAAAAAAAACCCTACGTATAGGCTTACAGCAGAGTTTCAGAAATCTGGGGGTTTAAAGATAGAAAAGACAAATTGTTCATGTAGTCTGACTCTTCAGACCACTATGTTTCATTCTATTACCCCCATATCAAGAGGTAATAACTTGTGCTTCACTGAAATGCATCCTCTAAGAATGTGCCTGGAATGAATATGAAGACATCAAGCAATACAGTCAATTCACTATTTTCCCTTCCAGTGTGTTCCAGTAGTTAATTGCTTCTATTATTAAAAATCTGTGCCTAACTTCATTTGAATTCATTAGGCATCAGCTTCCAACCTCTGGTCTTTGTTATACCTTTCTGCATCAAACTAAAGAGCCTTTTCACGTCCACGCTGACTTCTGTAAAGGCACTGCTGCTTTCTGAAACAAGTCCCTCAATCTTCTTTGAGTTAGGACTTTGGTCTCCTCCATTAGGTGTGAAAAGCAGTTCTTGGTTGTGCACTCTGCTGTACGCAGCCCAGCCTGCACCATAGGTAATGCAGCACTGAATACAAGGAGAGGCATCAGGGATGTCAGCCTGTGCTGCTGAGCAGGGAATGGCTGGGCAAAAAAGGCTCTGAAGTTCAGTAGTACAGCAATTATATGGTGACTTGTGCTGTGGCATGCTGCCTTGGAGCGGAGAAGAAAAGTGACGACTCTGCTGCCTACAGCTGCATGCCTTTTAGCTGAAGTATTGGAAGAAGTAGTAGAAAGTTGATGGGAATAGTGCATCAAGTAAAGCAGCAATGAAAGTAGCTTGGAAAGCTCAGTGTAGATGTCCTCCTGTAGAAGCAATTTAGATTGAGCCAAAAAAGTAGCCCTTTAAAGGCAAGGACCTGTTTTGCTCACTTACTTTGCTGTCAAAGTGCACCCCGAAGAGCTTGCTGCGATCTGACGCAGTCCAGAAATCTCTAGTATCTCCACCATGTTGACAAAGACTCTTGGGAGCTGCGGGGATTATAATAACCAGACATACCAAATCATAGAACATGATACCACTACAAAGTGAGAAAGAAGTGCCATCCGTAGGTCAGGGAGTCAGTGCAAACTGCACCGACTGCAACCAATGGCATGTGCAAGGATTATGTATAAAGGGAGGGGGAGGGAGACATACAGTGGATGTCAGCCAAAAAATTCCCGGCAGCTAGTACGAGCTAGCCGAACTGCTGCTTCACTCCCTGGGGCATTTCCATTTTCTCTAGGGTAAATGAAGCTTTGTACAGTTGGTTTAGCCATCAAAACTGGCAGTAGGGTCATGCTATGCTTGGTCCACAGCAAAAATACTGTGAAACACACAGTTTTCCTCAAACTACAGCCTACTTTCTCAGGGCATTATCCAATACAGTTGTTGAAATGCAGCGCTGAGGAGCAGTCTGACTCCAGCTATTTGGAAGATGACCTTGAATGAAACATAATCACTGACAGTCTATCAGAGGTGAGAAAAACATCAGTGTGCTTGCCAGGAACATAGCTTGCTAGGGTATCTTAAAAGCTTACCTCCTCATAGAAAATATCCAGAGTGTCCTGAAGGTGCTTTACATACTTTTGCGCTGAATAGGTTTCCTGTGTAATTTAAAAATAAAATAATAAAAAAAAAAATTTGGATCAGTCTTCTTTCAGGAACCAAGAAGTTTAACTGTTTTGTCTGAGCAAAGGAGTCCACAGACTCTCTAATTGCAAGGCAGTCCATGAGAAGATATACCGACTTGATGCTCCTTTTTGCCTTTGTTGGCAGATATATTTTCAGATCAAGAGGTTTATTGCCACATGCACACAGGTTATACAGTGCTTGTGTTTCTATGTCACTAATATATTTTCTTAATCTCTGTAGAAAATCCTGAGGTATATAATAGTTCTTGGCAGAGGCTTTGCCTGATGAATGACTACATAAATCACATCTTTGGATTTCATGTTGTCTTTTATGGGACCCAGACCAGACTAGTTTGCCTTATGAACAGGGCAATACTTTTTTTTTTGAACTGCCAATCTGGGCAAAGTGATATGGAGGCAGTCAGGCCCCACAAAACCCATAGGCAAAACAACTTTGTGACTGTAGTTTTAGAGGTGTAGCTGTGGGGGCAAAGGCTCCAGGCAGCAGCAAAACTGAGAGAACAGTCCCCAGTCATTTCAATGAGCTGGAGTCCAGACCCCTAGTCTGTGCCACAGGAACCGTTTCAGAGGGGATGACCACTGACAGCTAGATAAAAGACATCTTTTTCACTATAAACTGATATTATTTCTTTTGGTGTCATTCTGAAGCAAGAATCAGGCATTCTCAGTAATTATTGCGTGGAGACGCTTTCCAGAATAAAACTTCACTTGTGTCCCCATAACAACATGCCTAAGACACCACGCTGTCTTGATTGCTTTGTCCAGTTAAGCTGGGAGAGCTCTTCAGTTTACCCTTGGTGTTTTGTTCAATATGGGGCAGGTTGCTGGTTCTTAAATAATGCATTACTCCAGAGCTACAGTGCCCCAATATTAAAAGCTGTGTGCTTTTTTCTGATACAATACAGACGAAGGGAACAGGACTTCTAAGTGCTTTTTAAACAAAGAGGAGCTTTGGCTCACTGAGAGAGAGAAAGGTTAAATTTCCAGGGCTGGTCCCTTGCCAAGTGCCTGCATGAGCATGCCTAATTCAGAGATACAAACCTTGTTCAAGCAGTACTGGCATAGGTCGTTGCCTCCAATGAGGACAGTGATCAGCTTCCAATCTTCCTTGAAATTAATTTTCTAGTGGCACATAAAATAAACAGATTGCAGCATCCATTGCTTAGGCATGCAGAGGTAACATTCACAAAAGGGGCTAAACAGGTTACAGACGGCATGGCAGAACAGAGAAAGTAGGCATGCTGAGTTAAGATGGCAGAAGAAAAGCATCTTCTGGGGAAATGTGAACTGTTTGCTAGTCTAGCTGCAATTCACCTTGGCTTTCGTAAGGAAATCCCCTTCAGCAGACAAGATCTTTCAGGGCAGCCGAGCACAGAAATGTGTCTGTGGCAGCAAGCGTGCCTAAATGAATGTTAGCTTCAGGACAGGGATGGACAGGAGAGATTTGCCAGCCATGGCTGAACACTGCAGGCAGCGTGGGGACAAAGAGATGTGGGAATGGATGCTGGAGTGACTCATGGAGCTGTGGAACTGGAGCTGCTGGGGATCCCTGCCAGCTGGGCAAGTATTACCCCACGGCCAGGAGGGGCGAGGGGTGCCCCAGGGAACAGACAGCTGGATTAAAATAGAAGAGTCCAGGAGGCTGGTGACTTCACTGAGCTCATACAAGGGCAGCTGCAGCATCCACGTCACTGCAAGCTAACAATAGGCACTGCTGAGAGCTGGATCTCATCAAAACATTTTGTAACGTTCAGTACAAAGAAAGGAATCAAAGGCAACTATTTTTAGTGTGGTGCATTTACATAACAAACATCTGTGAAAGGATCCCACAAATAGAGGAAGGTCCTGGGAATCACCCACAGGTCTGAATTCTCCTCCTTAACCAGCGCTTTGTTCCGAAAGCCTTTCATAAGAGGCAAAGTGTGGCAGAGACTCCCCCCCTCCCCTTTTTTAAAGATGCCTAAAAATCAGTGAATAAAACAATGCTCTAGAGCCAAGTACTATTTTATTGAAGAGCCATGCCAGCTCCCTTCACTCTGCCAAACAAACGGTAATGCAGAGTAACTGACAGTGGGACTAGCATGCAGCATCCATCAAGAGTGCTGGCACAGAGGGACACATGCTTTGACAAATCCTGCTTATTCAGTACCTTCCTTTCCCATTCAGCCTGAGCCAAGGAGCACCAGGCACTCCCATTCCCTTACAGGGTGCTCTCCCTGAACCAACAGCTCACACCCAGGCATCTGCTCAAATTCAGCCAACATGTGGAGCAGGGCAGCCTTCATTTTTGCCCAGATTTCCTCCCCCCACCCCAAACTGCAGCAGCAGCCACTGAATTAAAAGCGAGTCACCTTTTTGATGCCTTTTGTAGCCCTCATCGGAGCTGGCACAGCAGGCTGGTCCACAATGCTAGATCCCCTACTAATTCCCTAAAAGCTTGTGGCATGACAGGGATTCACCCAACCCTGAGGTTTCTGGCCACTGATTAATCACTTGCCTGTTCAGAACCAGAGTTTCAGAGGGCCTAATCTCCTGGGAAGACTTCAGTTGTCCCCCTTCCCAGTATTGCCATTTCCCGGACCCAAGAGTGAATAGTGTGATTCATGTTGGTCACCAGGTGCCTGCTCCAGCAATTTTACACTCAGCCTTTATGACCTCCACTTTCAATGCTACTGTTCAGCTAAGCAGTCCTGTGATCTCCCCAGAGCCTTCAGATCTCTCCTCTTCCTCACTACCATCGTTCCAACTCCTGGACGCACTGCACCCTATATTAGTCTCTGCCTTGTGTGTTTGCATCTTACCTGCATGGATTTGTATAGGTAAATTATCATCTCCTAAAGGCTAATCGCCAGCACATTCATCTTGGGAAGCATACTAGAGACAAGGACACTGACTCTTCTTCCATCAGTAAAGCACTCTTCACTACTCAAGCATCCCATCAATTAAAGTCATCTCCCAGAGACCACAGGAGCACTGAGGGGTGGCCCAAGTTCCACTTACCGAGCTGCTTCTCATTAGCTCCACCAAGTCACGCGCTTGGGCTGACATATTGCTAGAGAGAGAGGACAGAAGCATTTTAGATGCATGCTCTGAAAGCACATCATCTTCTTGATCTCCAACTCCTCATTTCAGGGAATCTTAGAATCAGCAGAAATCAGTACAAGGAAAGTGATGCCTCAAAAGGATGAGCAAACATAGAAGGACCAAGATCAGCAGCAGTTGCACAAGTGAATAATCTGATCTGAAAGGGCTTCAGCTAGGATGGCTGCCAAGTGGCAGGCAACTGGGATGAATTCTTCCCATCTCAGAGTTGGCTTAAGTGTATTTTGTTTGGAGAAAACCACTAATGCCCAGATGCATAGAGACATTTAGTTGCATAACTCCCTTCAAAATATAGTGGGGGAGTTTGGTGCTTACTCAGAAGCTGGGCACCTAACCAGCCTTCCTGATCTGGCCTTAAATTCCTACGGCTTGTCTTATGGCTGGAAGATATTGCTTACACAGTGGAACTGCCAGGCTGCAGGGTCCCAGTCCAGCTCTGGGCAGGATGCAACATCCATGGAGTGAAGCACAAACCATGCTGAGACACCAGCTGGAAACTTGAGCTCCTGATACACTAGCATGAGACTGTGCTTGAGCTAATAAGCCCTGCCTCTCTCCAGCAACTACACAAATGCGGTTACATTATTTGCACTCCCACAACCACACTGGTCGCCCTGAGTCTTTGCTCAGGGCACCCATGAAGTATTTAGTAGCTGCACAGGCTTTGCTAGCTATCCTGAAACTCTCTTGCAGTAAATTTAATGACTGTTAAAGGTGTATAGAAAGTCTTGGAAGCAAATTCCATGAGTATCCATAGAGCAGGCACAGCACATGCAATACAAACTCTTACACATTTTGGTTCTTAACGGACTAATAGAGTTTTTCTTCAGGAGGAGAAAGGAATTAATTCCCAGCTGCTCATTCTGTTCTTTTTCTTCACACTGCACACACGGATAGTTTTTAATGCCATTAGGATAGCAGTGGGCTTCTATTTGTTAGTTTGAGGCCCATTTCCCAGAAATCACCGAATAAATGAGAGATGCTCATGAATTTTTTCTCATTACAGATATGGTCTGACAGTGAATCAGGGAACCGCATACTGGAGGCTGGGCAGAAAAAGGTACTGGTAGAATAAGAAGCATAACTAAGGCATTGGCTCAGAAATTCTGGGCAGGGGTCAAATGAAGAAAGGAAGTTTCTCTCTGTCCCTAATTTAGAAAAAGATACAAATAAACCCCCCAAATACTGAATTTAAAAAAAAATTAAAAAAAAAAAAAACAATTAAAAACATCAGATCACAGCAACATGCTCAGTATAAGTAGGTCATCAGTATTAACTCAACCCTGACATGCGGTTCAAAGATAATCTGCCAGTCCATCAGTTCTCACCCCTTTGCCCTTCCTTGGTTGCGATTGTGCTTACCGTGCTGTGGCGCCTCTCTCTGCAACGTTGAATCCAGCTGTTTCCTTAGAGCTGCCAGTGGAGAAGCCAAAGAGGTTCGGATTGAATTTTTTCAAGATATCTTAAAAAGAGAAAACACAATGTTTAACCATCCACAGTACAACTGGCAGCATTGCCTCCCGCAGAAGCGCAAGCCACTCGAGTGGTGAGAATATGGAGCTGGGTTTTCCCCTCATTCACTGTGACCTTACAGAAGCTATAGACACACCTGCCTTGGAGACCCTAGTTACTATCCAAACTTCAGCACTGCAACTATTTCTCCCCGTGGCCTTGAGGAGCCAGGGTCTGGCAGCCCAGGAGATGCACAGGTCTTAGGCAACTCACTAGTCTTGAATTTGAGTGCCAGAGTAATCACGGTCACTTTCCTTCATGTACCAGGAGCAGGTGCTCCGAATATGGCCCTTTACCTCCCACTCGTCCAGCTACCCATCAAGATAAGAATATTTATTGCAGAGAAGCGAATTTTATTCACATTTCTAGATTTCACTGAAACCCTCAGTGGGGAAGCGTGATGTCTGAAAACTGTTATTGTTACTGCGTCTGTAGTGCTGTCTGAAACCTCTTTACAGAGTCTCATTTATAATGCATAAATGAAATGCACTTTCTATTTTTCTTTAAACACAGCAATGTGTGTGGTACAAGACAAAGCATATCAGATTTTAATACCAAGTGCCAGGTATTGTCAAACTGCTCTACAGCGTGGATCACATACAAATAGATGAACCATTATGAACCAAGTCCCCTCCAATTTATGGTCACACTGACCACTTAATGGTTTCTATGGCAACTACAGGGACCGATTACACAGAACACTAGGACAAGAAATTTATAGTATTTTTAGATTCTTTTTCAGTGCAGTGTAGCAACTTGAAATCACCAGGAGGAACCATAACCTTGTCAACAACCCTCTCTAGATGGACTGCTAATTGTTTCATAACCCTTCATTTATCCACAGCCATTACAGTCAGTCACTGGAAAGCACAAAATGAAGTAAGGGAGGAGCAGGTCTGCCATGAAATTCTGTCAGCTTCAGCACATCTACTCCTAATCATTTCTGTCAAAAGGACAATACAATCATATGCAGGTCCTGTGATGTGGAGGGGCTGAATCAACTTTACAGCTAGTCAGGTCAGTCTGGGTTTCAGCCTTGACTCACATGAACTGCTCATATCCACAATAGATGGGCATCCCCCACTGTTCGCAAGGAAAGCATGACCGTTTCCAGATGTTTCCTAGCATCCACTTAGACTACTTTCAGAGTAATAGTCGCCTTTTGCTTTTCTCAATTGATTTTCTAGGATACTCACTGGGTAAAGTAGTCTGGGTCTCCAGGGTCCCATCACCTCCAATACTACAAAGGGAAAGAACAAAATCACCAGTTAATCCTACAACCATCTGTCTTATTGTCACCATATGTTGCTGTAGCAGCCCAGGAAGAAAAAAAAAAAAAAGACTAACCTCAAACAGGACTAAAGAGATAAACCACAAGAATTCAGGGAAAGTACTGAAAGGAGACTTCACATTAAATCAAGCAGGGCACCAGCTAAGATAGAAGCTATGCCTCCAGACTGGGAATAGAGCATACTGGCAGAACTGATTTTTCGTATAGACATGCTGGGATGCCCAGCATAGAAAGGCATATTTCCTCACCAAAGTTGCTCCACGTGACCTTGCTGAAACTACATTTGCATACAGTTATGCATAGAAGAGAGACTGCATTAAATGCTCATTAACCACCTATCTGGGATTCTGCAATGTTGATTATGAAAAGAGCCTCTGTCTCTACCATTGAAAACTTGTCTGTGTGCATAGCCAATACATGCTTATACCATTTCTGTCAGCCCCTCCTGAAGACATCTGTGCCTGCAGATACATACAAGGGGGGAAGAAAGGATGAAGAAAAGAATGTATACATGCACACACGCTTATCAACCATACTTCTGCCCATATGAAGCACGCAGTTTCCTTGCACTCTAGCAAGGATATTGAGACTCACACCCACTCTGACATGTATTGTCTTTGTCCACTTTGCAATAGCAAAGACATTTGGGACATTGAATATGCATGCAGTGCTCTTGCCGTGTTCATGCCAATCCACACTCACTCAGACCCTCTAACATTAGAGACTGCATTCGATAATCACAGCAATACCAATATTTTGAATAAACTCCAGAGATACTAGCAGGAGGCTGAAAGAATTCACTCATATTAATAATCCAGTACTGTCAGACGCACAAGACTATGCTGGTAGCAATCAGGTCTGGTTAAAAAAAAAAAGCATCAAAAATCCCACAAAAACTAACACAAAAATCCCCCACAAGAATCACTCCCTTTCTTTTCCAGTCCTGACTCCTCCAATCTTTACCCAGCAATACTTGCTCTCAGCATCCTACCCCTGCATTTACATACTTAAGTACGTAACGACACAACTAGGTGACCCACACTTTTAAATGTGTCTCTGGACAAAAATAGAGAAAGAGAAATTTGAGCATTTTCACCTCCAGGAAAGTCCCCTCCAGTCTGTTTGTTTGTCAGTTGTTTTGGCTCCTACTGCAGTCTGGAAAGGATGGAAAGAATCATTTATAAAATACTAGAAGGAAAAAGTGCTACAAATTTAAGACAGACAGACATCGTGATTTGAAAGTGCTAAAGCATTTTGGTAACTGTACTCTGCATCCAGCCAAGCTTTTGCAATATCCTAGTTTTAGCATAAATGGTCCATGTCCTTATTCACCACCACACACTGGCCTCTGGGCAGCCCTGCATCTCCCGTGCTTCAAATTCATGAGCTTCCCCTCATATACAAAAGCAGCTCATCTAGGTAGTAGACCATGGAACATCAGAAGAGATATAGTCCAGCCAGAGAGCATCAGACTGTAAGATCAAGGACATAAGGCTTTAAAACTACTTTAAAACTACTACTACTACTACTAATATTGTTTTAGCAAGCAACGCAATGAGACCCAGATTAACATCAACAGCTTTGTATTTGTTTCGATTTTTCCAATGGAAAATGCTTCATCCTGGCATTTCCTGAAGAAAGCTGATTTTGAGAGACTTAATAATCCAGGATAAAAAAAAAAAAAACCAAACCAAAAAACCACTGATGAAAAATTCCCAGCCAGTTTTAGCTGTAAATAAATCAGTAGAGGAGCTGCTTTTTTAAATCTGCCAAGAAAACAAATCTTTGGTATAAAATCCACGTTTCCTCTGCTGGACCCGGTCTGCTAGTCTAACACACAGACTTGATGAGGTGTAGGCAGGATTTTTTTTTGCTAATACAGATAAGGATGTTGGCGTATCTATTGCTTTCACTGTGCATTGATGCTAAGAAGTCAAACAGATGCATTCTAGCCAGTGACATGACTAAATTGCTCAATGTTTCATTAATCTCCAGCTGCATCTAGACTGAGAACAGCCTTCCTGCAGTATGAACTTCAATATCTTTGAAAAATAAATAAATAAATAAAGCCATCAAAACAAAGAAGTTTGTGTGAATTCGAGTAGCTCACAGGACTGGGACAGATGTCTAGCAAGGTCAGCACCCTGACTCGCTTTCAGGACAGCAGTCACGAAAACAATAATCAAGATTGGGTTCTTCCATAGCTTTATAATTTCTTAGTGGTTGCACTTAATCTTGTATTCTTCAAAAAGCCATGGTATCAATTCAGCCATAAACACTGACTGCATTCAGGGCTCTTGTGGGAAATACCAGGAGGAAAATCAAAGCCTTAGTGGACCAAGGCAGATCTTTTCTGCTGCAGTGCCTCTGTGCCGGGGATGGTTAGGCGGTACAAAGTGTGCACTGCTGCTGGCTGTTCTGCACTTTGTGTGCGTGTGTGTGCTTGTGAGGGTGTGTGCGTACGCACGCAAGAGAAACACTGTCAGCAATAAATCCCTTAATAAAACCCCCAGTCATATCTTGCTGTGGCAATGGCAACTAATAGGAACTGCATGAATAATGGCAGTATGAAAACTGTCTTGCTCAGCTCTTGAGACAGGGACGTCAAGCATCAGAGTCTGGCCCTTATGGCTAGGGCTCTCTGAGACATTTTATATACTAAAAGAATTAAAATTTTAAAAAGAAGACATGTGTGCTAGTGCATATGTCTAGGACTAGGTGTGGGGGAGGAAATCAAGCAATTAATTTTAAGAGTCATGGCAATGGATAGGAGGGAGACTTGCAGGGTCATTACTGAGGTCTTCTAAGAAAAGCTCAAAGCTCAGCGTGGGGGAAAAAGCCAGGATTACATCAGGTCAAGCAAAATCAGTTTCAGAGCTAATGAGGAGGTGAGGACATGAACACCTGCCTATAGATAAGCCTGATCATTTAAGGGCTTCAGTCCCTTCAACTCCCTCTGAATTCTATGGGAGCTGAAGCTGCTAGAATGAGCACCGATTTAGCTCAGGAGTTAAAATTCATGGGAACTGTTGACACGAATGTTTGCTTTCATCCCATGCCAGAACAATTCTGTAGTGCTGTGTAATTCTGGAACTTTTTCTCAGAAAACTCCAGTGCAGATCTGCAGTATTCCCTGCTATTTTTTTCTGGGGCCTTTCTTTTCTGTGCCCACTCTTTTCTTTTCAGTTCGCATTTCTTGGTACATGAAATACATCAGAGTTTTAACTAGAAGATGCTAAACCAGGAAGCAACATCTGAAAGCAAAATTCTGAAATACAGAAGTATCAGAATTATCTCAAGTGAGAAGCACTTCACTCTGCAATCAATTATTTCCATAGGAATTTTCATCAAGATTTCTCATTGCATGAAAAATGTCAATTTCTTGCTCTTGTTTTTATGTCAGAAAAAGTCTATTCTTATAAGGCAGACATTTCCCTTTTCAAAAACACTTGAATAAACTGTGTACAATAGAGAATGTGATCCCATTTCTGTTCTGGCCTGAATTATTCATTACTGGATTACACAATTGCCAGTGTCACTCATATCCCTTCAGGCTATTTCTTTGCAAAGGGACACAGGTAGATGAGTTTTTCTTTGCCAAGCCAAAGCAATTTGCTTTCTATCTGATGATGCCTGACACGACCACATCTAGGAAGAAATCGACAATTGCTCTTCTCATTCTATACATGGGAACACAGCAGTACTCACAGTCAGGGAATCTCCCAGCGCTCCTATGACTTTGATGTCAGCAGGTTGTAGCTCATGTACTAAAAAACAGTAGAAGAAGAAAAGCAGGCTTATTGACAAATGACACAAAATACTGTTTAACAAAATAAAGATCCAAGTCTTTGGTTCCAACCTGATGGTATTTTTACGGACTTCTAGGAGGAAGTCTATGAGGAGAACGAGCCTCAAGTTCTGTGTGTCAGCTAGGCAAAAGGCCTAGCTTGCAACAGTGTACTCAACTAACAAGGAAATAAATGGACCTTAAAACAGCTTAGGACAAAAAAATGAAAACAGATTAGATCTGTTTAGGGGTGCATACATTCAATCTCTTTGGATTGGTTTTCAGGTTCAGGTCATAGATCAATACTTCCCATTAGCAATCTCCCCGCGAAGCCTTCCAACTACATGCAGTGCTCCTACTTGCAGCGCTGCTTATCAGAGTAGGCTCAGCGGGTAGGTCAAACTTGCTGAGCCACTAACCTACCTGGGCAATTTTAATGTGCCATGTTGCTGTATATGATATACATGATAAATGATAAATGTGATCATATTTATCCACAGAGAGCACACCTGCTGCGTTGCAGAACTTGCTGTGTATGGCAAGACAGACTTTCTTCCTTTGCTGCTAAATATATCAGCTTCTGTTTCCTTTCCCTCTAGGATTTGCAACTTCAAGATCTTATTGTTTTTAAAAACAAAAGGTGAAATCTTTCCTATTTGTGATTTTGGCTTACGAGTTCTTTCTCACCTGATGTTGGGACATGACTGGATGGAGTCTGTTCAGAACATGACAGGTCACTGCCCCAATTCTGAAATGGCAAGTTACAAAATTGCATCACCTTATGGTTAGAAGATAATATGGAATTCACATATGGTTTAATTGTACAGTGAAAGGCAAAACCAAATTAAGACATAGATCCTAGGTTGGTGCCTATATAGCTCAACAGTCCTTTCCTCTTCTTTGTGGAATGCTGTCCAAGCATTAATTAGTTTTGGTGACATTTTCTAGCTAAAACATAACATTTTTGCAAAGGCAAAACATTTCATCTAGAACTATTGCTTATGACAAAGTTCCATAAGGAGGATAATTTTTTCCCCTCCTCTCCAGCCTGGAGATTTTGTCCATGACCTAGAAGGTGGGGTCTTCAGGTTTGAAGTCCTGCTCTGTCTCAAGAGACATCAGATGTGAAAACAAACAAAACAAAAATCAACAATAAAACCCTCTGCAAAGTTCTAATATTATATTAATGTATCATATTATATTATTTCCCATGTACCTCACTAGAAACCTATTCTTTTCCTAGAAACTTTCAAAAAAGGCTTGCTTTCACTCACTTTCAATTTTAAAAATTTTTGAAGCTTCAGAAGTTTCAGTAAAGAGAGCTGTCAGCCTCTAAATAGTTAGACTACCATACATTTGTAGATTATATCATAGCTATTACGCTTATTCCACCAGTTGAGGAAATTGAGTCAACCACACATCACAGAACAGCTTGGTTCACCAACAGAAGCAGCTGATGAATGTGCCACCCACACTCTTCGGTAGTGAGCAACAATATTAGCTGAGAACGTAGCGAGGGAAAATTTGCAATTGTCGTAATGGGCAGTCCCCGTGAGAGCAAAGGCATCTGCTTACGCTGATCTAAGAGCCAGCGCTTCTTGGAGTGGGATGTTGGACTAGCGATGTCCTGAGGTCCCTTCCAACCCGAGTTATTCTACAATTGCACAATTCTACCATTCAGAGAAAAACTACATGGACCAGTGGTCTTCAGAAAACATGGTTAGTGCTAAAAAACCTCAAGACAAATTCATCTCTTCTTGTAAAAAATGGTGTAATAGGCTCTACTATCAGCCATCTAGTTAAAGACTGGTTGCAGAGACTAGAAAGGACAGCTGGGCTTATTTTTAGATCAAAGAGGAAACTATTCCTTTACTCACTCTACTGTTTCTTTCCTTTAGCCTATCATTTCAAAAGCTATTGCTGTGGAGATTCAGTGGAAGTGCAAGTATTACCCATTAAAAGTATAACTCTAACTCTACAGATAGATAGAAATTCCATTTCAATATTGCAAACTATGGCTTGCTGAAAAAATATCAGCTGTTGCTCTTTGTAAGCCCTCAAGGCACACAGAGATTTTCATAATTTGGCTAGGCATGAGGACCCCCCCGTATGTCAAACTAGCCCAGCCCATTTTGACTGCCATCTCCAGCCGCACTTGTATCACTGAAACACAGCATCCCTTGCAGGAAGTCTGCATGCCTGCAGCCATTTGTCAAGAGCAAGTTACTGCCCCATTTCTTCAAGTCCTACACCAAGCTTGTTTCTGCACTTTGTTTAATCTACCTTGTAGTAGTTGTTCTGTCATGGTGGAAGGTGAATCCCTTTGAAAATGGATTCCTATCACCTCCTTTGTATCTGGCCGCATATCCAACACGTAAAGGTGACTGCCCTCTACAGGTTAAGCTTACTTGAGTGCATGGAAGTACAGCGGCTCAAGAAAAGAATATGTAAATCTTCCTCAGATCATTTCGGGGCTCAGGGTTCTAAGTTATCTTCTCCCTGTTGTGAGGAACTTGCTATCTGAATTAATGATGCATCCCAGGTGACTTACTGTTGAGCACAGTTTTGATACAATTGCACCAATTAATACAATTCATTTTGTTTGGCTTTTAGGAAAAGATGAGTTTAACATTTGTTTACACAAGAAAAAATGCAATGCAAGATAGACTTCCCTTTCTGAAAACTGGTAATAATTTATCTCATCTATAAATTCAGGATGATGTGCGAACAGTCACCAGATACAGCTTTGCATAATTTGCCTAAAATGCAGCAAAAAGTGCAACAATTACCTCTATTGGCTCATTAGTGGGCTCCACAGGTGGATATGTGTAGTTGCTATTTTTGTATGTTCGCAGGAATGGTTTGTTCTGGAGAAAGAGGAATACAAAAGTAGGAAGAATTAGGCAATAAACACATGGCACAGACCAAGTGATATCAAGACATCATATCACCAAGAAAGTAATTGCCTAATCTGCAAAATGGGGATCTGGATTTTGAAACCATATTCCTTCCTTAAATTTCAGAAGTAAGATTTCTGTTTAGCACCTTATGGCAAAAATGACATATACTAGATCCCGATTGCCGTTTAACATTTTCCTCTCCTAACCTTCCACAAATTACTTAGACTTTATTAGATGTCTAGTCCTTTCAAAAGACACTGATGTAAAGTCTAAAGAAATCTGGGCAGATCTTCCTGTGTCAGCAGAGAGGAGATGAAAGGTTGATTACTGAAAGGATCACTCTTCCCTCGCAAGAGAGGCTGTATAAATTGCATGGTTATTTTTGTCCCCTACTAATGCAACATGCATTCAGAAGACATGCATATTGTATAGGCTAAAAAATTTCACCAGGATGCCCACTTATCTCAGTTAAGAGCAATTCTAGTATCTGCATGAGGAGGTCTTACAAAGCACTAAAATCAGAAGGCATATTTAATTGATTAGAAGACCCACTGTTCTTTTATTTGCAGGGTTTTATCCTACTTTAAGTTGCCTCAATACAAATAATTTTCCTTGGCTTGTTGGGCCCTTACAATCTGGCACACCTGATATTTTCACGGACATGACTACCTGAAGTAGGATTTTAAAACTGTAGTGAGAAACTGTGGGAACAATAAATGGAATTTGTGGGTGTCAGAATCTGAAATAATTTACTACTCCCGTTAGTAACACAGAAGGTGAAAACCCCTGGAAACAGTCTATTTATTCCTTTGTAGCACTGTTTCATAGAATTTATCTCAGAGCTTTCTGAGCAGGGAAGGCTACTGGCACTTCTATCAATGACTTTTCCAAAGCACTGTGGGCTTACCATTTCTGAAAACAATGGGCATATATTCTTTGCAAGGGATATAAAACTTTTCTATGCCTGCTTCTGAAAAGCAACATCTCTGAATAGGAGTGGACAAAGGGAAAGAAGTATAAAATCCGTATTATTTGGCACTGAAGAAGTTGCTAAGTTAATTTAAGCTGCGTGGAAAGAATACTGGGTAAATGAAGTAGGATCAATTTAAGTGAATATGAGGACTTTTGAAACATGCTGATTAATAACTCAGCACATCTTCCTTTTCTGACAGGATGGACACGATATGGACAAAATCCTCCTGTATGACTTGAATGACTGTCTCCAGACCCAACAACTCAGCTCTCTGATCTGTTCAGTTCTTTGGCTTCCTCGTTGAAACTGCTGAAGAAAGGGAGCCAATTATTGCTGACTGCAGCGGCCATTTCCACGTGCTGATACCTAGCAACTGTACTGCAAGTTCAGCAGCTTGTTTTATAACTGTAGAAGCAGCTTCCAAAGAGTCTGAAGTGTCCCTGTTATCGATCAGGCCAGGAAAACCAACCTGCCACTAATTCAAGAGATAGCAGATACTGGGGTTTTCAGAGCCACTGATTCTGATGGGAAGGTTAATCCAGCATATTCTGTTGTTTGCTGCTTGAGCTGCCTCTGTACTTCACAAACATATCAAAACACAACCTCTGCTATCACTGAAAACACACGAATCAGCATGTTCTCAATCAGTATTCATGGCACAGTAAAAGGCCAAGGACACCAGAGCAGGTACATGAGAGCACCTGCTCATTCAGAGCTAAGCAGAGAACAAAAGTTTTCAGTAAACTTGTTCCAGACATACCAAACCCCTGCTGTCTGCAGCAAGCACAAGCACGTGCAGCCTCCTGATACCCAGCTTCCACAATGTGGGTATATTTACCTGAGTTGGACAGTCGAGGACGATGTCAGCCATGAAATCAAATGAGTCAGCTTTCTGGCCTACAGGCTGCAACTAGAAAGGAAGACAAAACCCCCTGTTTTGTAACCATGTCAGCTCATCGTACATTTGTATAACAATTCTAATCCAAAAGATTCTAAATATACTTTCAAATTTATATAAAGCTGCCTGTATTTACAGACCTTGATTTACCCGAGGCTGAAATGCATCTACTTCTCAGAAAGAACATGGCAACTGCGTAACAAAACAGCAACTCTAGAAAGAAGCTTAAAATGGGAAGTGGAAAGCTACACTGGATCAGTTTAAACTCCTGGAGGATTTTGGCAGGCACATGAAGTACCTTGAAATTTCGCCAGAAGGCAAGGTCGTAAACTCTTTTCTCTTGCAAAAAAGACAAGACACTAGGAGTCCCTCAATTTTTATAGCTAAGCTGCATGATGGCATCTCCAACAAAAGGCTGCTTATGCGTAGAAGACTAAACCAATTTAATTAGAGGTACTGCTTGCTGATTGCAAGCAATCATGTCAGCTATTAAGACATTACCCCGAAGTATATAGAAGTTACCATCCAGGATCTGAGATACCGCCTCTGACTGCATGCGTACTCCCACTGCACTGCAATGCTAAGTAAAATGAGTTTGCTTAAGCAATCTTTAACAACACATTTTTATTGAGCTTTACTCATTTCCAAAGGTAATAAAACTAAACTGAATTAAAGCCACTTTCATTCCTAATGTGAATGTCTCACACATGGATTTAAAACAAACTTCTAAGTAATCCATTTTAAATTGACATATGCAGTTACAATTCTTTATTTGGTGGTTTCCCACATCAGCTCATAGAAACACCATCCTTACTGAATGCTGTCCTGCCTTTCATGACAATGGGTGAAGAAGACTTGAAGTTGCTCAGCTCAAATCACGAGTGACTGTGATCGTGCACTTACAGCACCCCTCTCCTCCCCACACACTTTAAGAAGCAAGAGATTCTAGGCTGAGAGCAGTGCCAGAAATTTGAGGGTATCTGACTAGTAAAGAAGAAACAAACACAAGCATTATCCAGGCCTTCACTGTTACAGAGATTATTTTAACGGTAGTAAGGTCTAGGTAAAGACCACATTATATGCAGAGCCTGTCACCTTACCACAGCATTCCAGAGAGCCTTGGCAAGCTGAGAATGGCCTTTCTGGCTTGGATGGAAGCAGTCAGGTGAAAAGTAGGAGACATCTGGATGCCCATCCTGCAAATGAAAGCATAAGGGACATCTGAGTGCAGAAGAATCCACACAGCTCCAACTTGGGGTTGCTGAGGCCAAATCAGAGCTAGTAATGAGAGGTTCATGCTACTTGTTCTTGCTGCTCCGATGTGGAAAGTCTCATGATTACTGGGTGATGCAAAGTGTACTTCAGCAGGTCCAGCTACCAGAAACACTTAACTAGAGATGCTTATGTGCATCCAAGGGCAGATCCACCCAGAAGTAGCAAAACCACCATTTTCAATTACGTGTCTAGTCTCTCGTCGGGTTCTGCAATAAAGATGGGTTCCTCTCCTCGGCACATCATCAGAACTGGCACCACAGGCACCTCTCTGCAATACCTTTACATGGTAACAAGCATGTTACATATGCTTTACCAGAAGGAAGACAGCCCATCTGCTTTTTCACAGCTGTGTCAGTTCTGCAAGTTTGAAAGGAGCAAGAAGCAAGTAAGTGTTCGAGCGAAGACAGCTAGGCTGACCGAGTACACCAGTAGTGTTTCCTTTCTGAGTAAAGCTGTACTTTAATACAGATACTACAGCATCTGAAGGAAACGGAGTTTGGGAATTTAAATATCTTGACTTTCATGTGAGTATTGAGATGAGAAAGAGTTTAGGTCACAGATGACTGAAACAACATTTTTTTGGTCAGTGCAGTCCTTCCTCAAAACTTGAGCAGGTTTTGATTCAGTGTGTTTGGGCTAGCTTATTAGAGGACTACTACCGAAATTTGCATCTATATCTGATCTTTTGGCAAGTTTAGAGACAGACTTTTCAGTTCAGGAACATCTGAATGTTGTGTGAGATAAGAAGAAAAAACAGCATCCTGAGCTTTCTTAAAATCTGAACTAATCCTTGTGACATTATAAAAAAGTTCAGAAATATTTTGCTGCTTCTGTTTTTATTTGTGTTCCCTACCTCAGTACCAAAACCCCTAGGGATAACTTTTCACAGGAACCAGCTTCACAAACAAACAAAAAAACCCTCCAAAACATAAACAAAAAAACAACAACAACAAAAAACCAAAAATCAAAGCCTGTTTTTCCTGGGAAGCTTTCAGCCAGTCTTCCAAATTTGTCTGTAGCAGCATCTGAACTTTTCAAACTTATCACTATTGCCAGCATTTTCAGGATCACTCCAGTTCAATTATACTAGAGTAATCCTTGCTCAATATTTTGCCCCATCTGCTCTTAGTTCCAGGTGGGATGAGGAAGTGCAGATGCGTGTGAAAACTAGCAAATGGATTTTCAGTTTCAGAGAGGGTTTGGGTCATTTCCTAGTTTACTAAAACTTCCCATTCAAGGTACTGAAATATAATTGCCAGTAACAGGAAAAAGGGCTCACATAAAACTACTACTTCCATCAGATCATATGTAAACTTCGTCTTCTGTCAGACATAGGACATGAAGAGGAGGTAACGCTGTAATCTCCAGAGAGCAATGCAGCTATGTTGCTTTAAGAACTGTAACTTAATATCTCTGTCTTTTATTAATCATGTTATATTTTCAGAAAGAAAAATATTTATGTACCCTTGAGAACATACACAAACAAACCTCTTAATTCAGATTTTGATTCATTTTCCAAAACAGTAATTCATATTGACAGCACAATATGTAAACAAAGAACTGCTAACTATATGAAGAAATCTGATATACTATACAAAAAAGCAACAAGTTCTAATACGAAAAAGCACAGAACAAGCTGAAATTATTTTGCATATAGTCTCTAACGGTTAGATACCCACACTTAGTCCTTTCCATGCAGAAGTCTCTTTAGACCATACCTGACCAAGAGGAATCTTGGGATTTTGAAGGAAAGGCTGGATGACCACTGTGAAATTTTCATGAGTATCATATCTGCCAGACTCCACGAGTCTCCAAACGCCAAGCTGCAAGAAACAAAAAAACGACCACCAATAATCCATCAACATCTCTGCATCATAACTAGTTGGTTTTTTTTTTTGAGAGCCCGAGAATCAGAAGGAAGCTTTTACTTCTTAACTGAAGTAGCCACAGATGTTGGCAAAAGGTGAGCCTTGCAAAGTGGCTGAGAAGACTGGAACACAATACTACAACTGTCTGCGGGGGACAGGATTTTGGTGACTAAACTCCCACCTATCCACCTGTACTAGAAAACAAAATTTTTCTGGAGAGTTTTGCTGCTGGTTTTGGTCATATGGTATTTTAGATAGCATCAAATTACCTCCTGCTTAGTTCATAGGGCCCATTTGGGTAAAATATTGCCACGATATGTTGCTTGGTAATCAAGAGCTCACCTCAACTGGAAGTAAAGTAATTGTGCCACTCCTGATAAACATACCTGGTAAGCTCTGGTGGCTTCCCTCACCATAGTTAAATTTGGTGAGTTTTCTTCTCCTGTGAGAACACAACTACACAGATAACTGTGGGAGAGGTTAGAGGAGAAAACAGGAATAGAGAGAGTTAGAGATCTGAGAATGCAGAAGTCACCCTTTGCCACCCAACGCCCTCCTGACATGCGAGGAACAAGGAAACCTGTACAGTCATGTTTCTGGGAAAACGTATTATTGTCCTTACCACCGTTTGTCATTTGAACCCTTAATCTTATTTTCTGCCTCACAGAATGATACTACTCTAAATAAGTTTGCTTTCACCCCCAGGTATATCAAAGTGATGTACACTGCACTATGATAGTTTGTCCCATTCATTACACCCTGGCATCCAAAGGCCCTGCAGCCTGACAGAGGTGCATACCAGTCCCTCTGGAACTAGAAAACAGATCTTTGAAATGTACTGGCTGCATTACCTCTGAGCTGATACCTTTCCAATCAACAATTCCTTTTGCATTCCCAAGACACAGAATTTGTCCCTGTCTGGAGGGTCAACAAAGAATGGAAATTACCCATTGCAATAAAGCCTCTGAAACAGGAGAAACCTGTCTACTCTGCAAATACTTCACATTCCCTTAAAAGGCCTGAAAATCCAAATGCTTGTGGACTTCAACCGCACCTTGAGGAACTCTGTATCAATAACTTTAACCCAAGCTCGTTGAGGTGTACATTACGTATCACAGGAAACCTTACTGTTCTAGACATGGACAAAACACACAGGTCCTCTTACAACACTTAGGTCAAAGCCAAGAGAAGGCAATGCCATCAGGCAGGGTGATGTCAGCACTGCATGGGATGTACGTAGGACTGTAGGCCTTTGAACATCAGTTCAAATGATGAGAGAAGCATGGAATAAGAACATGCTTTATCATCATGGACAGTAAGCTCAGGTACAAAAGGAAGTCAAACAAGCCTTACTCTGCCATGTAAGTGGGGCACTGAACTTGAGTATCCATAAACAACTGTCTCAGAGGGAGGAGGTCCATCACTTCAACCAGACTCACTAGAGCTTTTGGAACCTGAAAGGTAAGTCAGACTTTAGCTTAGAAGAAACTGGTTACGCAGCCCACAGCGCATTTATTTAACCCCAAGGTCCAGCTATTTGACACCCCTTCCCTTTCTCCATTGTTGGAAGAAAGAAAAAACCACAACAACAAAAAACCCCACCAAACTCCCCCGACTCAGCTTTTGATTCTTTTCCAACATCATGGTCCACTGTTAATATCTGTCATTTGAGACTGCATCTCACTACTCTCAGATAGACAAGACAAAAGAAAATGCTTTTGTAGAAGTCAATGGAATATGTTTGGAACCAGAATGGAAAAAAAAAACCAAAATCAAGCAAACGGAAGAACTAGCACCAGTCAGTCATGTACCAGTACGAGCTAGAATGCCAGGACAATTTCTCAGCACTTGCCTGCTTGTGCAGAATATCAAGAGTTTCTTGAATCCTTCTGACGAAATTCACAGCTGAGTAGTGATCCTGATAGGAACAGAAGAGAAGAGATTACTGCTAAATGGAGACACAGGGCATTTTGGTTGGGAGGCGGGAGGATCACATTAATTCACTTCCTTTTCTGCCATACAACATTCAGTAGAATGTTCTTGCTTCTTTCTAGAGACCAGGGATTTTAAGCATATTGATTAATCTAAAATGTAGAAAGACTCGGTGAAATTTTACATTTAAAATAAACTTGTTGAGTAGCAATATATTTAACCTAAATCCACTGGGTCCTTCATGTAAAGACGCAGGAAGGAACCCAATCTGAATGCATGCTGAACAGATTACTTTGTTAAATCTGTTGATTGAACAACCAAGCAGCCATAGGCGTGCTCACAGCCAGCTGATAAGTTCTCATAAAATCAGGTGAAATCATTGCTAGTCAAGGTCATAGCTATAAATAAAGCTATAAAACTTGGCAGCAGCAGCAAAGATGCCTAGCGAGGCTCCTGCAGAAGCAGCAAATTTCTCAAGCACAAGGGGTTGCAGGAGAATTGAAAATGCTCGCAAGAAGTTAGCATATTAAAGGCAAGAGAGAAAGAGCTGGCAGAGAAAGGTGGCCTCTCGCTGCCACCTGCCCACTCAACTCCCATGATCTCCTTATGGCAGCCCTAAAGGCTTCTCCACAATCCAGAGAAGCATAAAATTCAAATGATATTGAGCACTGCAGCAACTTACATACCTCACCTGTTCCTAGCACCTCCCTGTACTGTGCATTATGGGGTGATGACAATTGTAGGATTGGACTAGTGGTAGTTCAAAGCAGTATAATTCTTTCTTGGATATCTAAAGAGGCCATGCTAGCAGTAGAGCAGTTACCACATCAGAGGAGTGAAGCTTTTCTTCCCTTCTACTTTTTGCTCATGGTCAAAAGACAGTGGTTCTTACCCTGGAGTAAGCCAGAGAGAACACAACCATCCTGCTCTGTTGCTGGTAACTGTTTTTATATCAGGGCACTGTCAGCAGCAACCACCATCAAAACATAGCAGCACATACAACTCATGCTATCTCTGTGAAAGCTCTAAGGATCCATGGATTTCCCTTGACGTGTTTCTACACTGACATCACAGTCCCACTACAGTTTCAGTTAACCAGTTCTACTACTCACAGGGTCTTTGCAATAGTTGCACAGATCGTTGCCTCCAATATGCACCGTTATGAGCTTCCAGTCAGCACTGAAGTCAATTCTCTGTGCAATAAAGAAGAAAATAATGAGCCTGAATTTCTTTGGCTTTGTGATATGCACATGGTATTGTTGCAGGTGGATCTATCATGTGATGCAACACCTGTTTCTTTTCACGCTGTAAGATTAAAGGAGTCCCAGACAACTTACAGGATCAGTTTTCATTAGTCTCAGGAGATTTCTTGCTTGGGCTGGCAAGTGCCTGTGAAGAAAGACAACTAGTGAGTGAAAGAAACACCCTTATGGAGAGATCAACATTAACGTTCTTCAGAAACCTTAAATGAAGTTGTCATTTCAGAAGGGTTGAGTGAGGAGACAGTACAATCCTCACGTTGCTGTGATCAAATTACACGTTCACATCTTTGCGGAAAGTCAACATCAAATTGAACTTGCATACTGATTTTACTCAAGTTCAGTAATTAATCTGGAACCATAAATTTAGCTTCTATTACAGTGCTCAGCACCTAAAACAGCTGAAAAGGCACAGAAACATGTTTGTAAGCAGATGGCCTGCTTAGAGCTAGTCTGCTATCAGTCTATTCCTTGTGGACTAAAACAACAAGGGAATCCCAAGTCCCAATATTTAACTGATCCCTTGAGCAACGTTTGTGCATAAACCACAGCTTATCCCCCTGCAAAGCTGAAGTGTTTCAGAGTTCACTGTACACACCTCCCTCATTTCTATAGCCTTCACCCAGAGTCAATACTTAATTTTCAATTACGTAAAACAGCTCTGTGCACACTACCTTTCCGGGGTAATTAAAAACCCAAGAAACTTTCAAGATTACTCAGACAAGTTAAGATGACAGCCTCGCTGTTTTCCAATAGCCAGGTGAGCACTCTCTCTTTTTTGTATATATACACATACATATATATATATATTTAAACTGCCATGAATTTTGAGTTACCTAGGCTGAACACTTCAGCCTTGTTTGACTGCCCTGACATGTTGATCCCCAAATATGCATAGAAAAGAGAATGTGGTCGGAAAGCTTTGGCCTTCCAGGCAGCTCTGTAATATGGAATGAGCTGCATCTCCCTCCAGGCTCTTGCTAGAAACACTTCACTGACTGTCTATCATTTCTGGAAGCATATCAGCTGATATTAATAAGCATGACACTTGTTTTGTATGGCAACCAGAGCTTAGCTCTCCTTTGAAACGCTGTGTTTACTGTAGGAACAGGAGATATCTCTCACCACCCTCCTCCAACTGAATACTGATCTAACACTAACATAAGAGTGTTTACTGGGGAATGAGACCTGTCATACATCTACTTGTGACACAGACACTGTATGCATGTAATAGTTCTGCTCACCATTACCCTTGTCCAATGTCATAACCTATTTATTTATCCCAAAGCTATCACAAGCCACAAGTGTTCACAATTTCCTTCTGTTCTTACTGTGGAAACCCTTAAGCTAGGGCATCGACTTCAATATTGATCCACAGGAAAACACCACTTACTGAGCTGACAGTCTGCAACACCTTCGATTTCTCACGCAGTCACTGAAGTGCTGATGCATCCTGAGCCAACACAGTCAGTAAGATCTAACAACATCTTGAATGAAGCAGAGCCAGCAATCACCCATCCTTGAGCTGCAGTTTCCACCAAATTTAGATCTTGATCAACAGAAACAGTTTGCTAATGGGAAATCCAAATATTCACAGTTCCTGTCACCTGTTCCCTCCTCTCAGTCTTAAATTCTTAACCTCCTTTTTTTCATGTGAAATCAGAGATCTCAGCCAGGCTCTGCTTCAGCAACATGCTTCAGATCCATCCTTAACTCCAGCATGTACGTAAGCACTTTGGCAATGAATGCAGATAGGCTTAGGAACGTTTTGCTGAATGAGACCTGCATTGCTAAATTGCCATCAAGTTCACTTAAGAGCTCTTCAAAGCAGCCACTGATTTTATTTTAAGAAACCCTTACATTTGGTTTCCAAAAGCTGGTAAGGGTGCAGAACTACCTGATTTCATAAAGGTCCCAGCACTTCTAGAAAGCAGTTTCCAGATTAGCACCCAAAAGTGAGACAGGGCAGGTAACGATTCTGAAATACCAGCATTAGCTGGTGGACTCTTTTTGCCCTCTGAATCATAGGAAAATGGGTATTTTTGGCTGATGAAGAATAAATGCTGGATTGCATCATCATTCCAGGGCCAAATACCTAAAGCAGGAGAAACATTTCCGTATGTTGCAATACATTTCAACACTCAACTAGGATGCATTCATCTTCTCAGATGCATCAAGAGCCACAATGTGACAGAACAGAACCCCAGAAATAGTATCTCAAAGTTCAGGGATATTAGTGTAGTAGTTTACAGGACTTTACTTTTGCACACCTTTCTACAGAGAGTTACGAGACAGAGAAACAACAGAAGACTAGCAGAAACCTGCAACAATTGTTGCCTGCATCTCCTTGCTGAATGTTTACAAAACACGGTTGCAGAACATAGATAGCTCCACTTCATCATGTTTATCCAGTCCAGCTGCTTGCACGACAAGAGAGAAGACTAATTGGTATAGATGAAGCAGACAATTTTTCATTAGATGAACATCCATCAACTCATTTCATACAGCTAACAAATAACTATTTAATAGTAATGCCTTGGTTGCTACTGATACAAACTGCTTTAAGTCATGTTGGTGACTTAAGCAGTTGTGTATCCTGTTTTAAGTCCTCCCACCACTCCAAAAAGCCTGTTTGGGATTTAACTGATACAAAATACAAGACAGGCACCTATCTCATTCTTTCCTATAATAAGCAAAAGCTGAAGCTAATCTGGATATATGCTGCATATAGAAGTATGTTAATAAATTCTCATTAATGGCTGAATCAGAGCTATAATCCTTGCACATGTTTTACTGACATACACAGATACATTCAATCACTAGGAAACAAAATCCCTTCTCTCAGATATGGGGGGCTGTACGATATATCAGGGCACCTAGCAGACTATTTCTGTCAGGAAATCCAAGCATTTACTGAGATTGCTAGTATGAGTCGGAAGTTACTCAAGGCCCCCAGGAAAGCAATAATAATACCTGATAAATCCTAACAATCTTTGCTTAGATACAGCAAACTCAAACACCTTACTTGACTTCTGAACTTCACTTCCAAGACCTCTTTGGGAAGTAAGAGGAATTTTTCTTCAAACAAACAAACAAACTGAGGTCTGGGTAATATCCACTAACAATGTCAAATCCAGGCATGGTCTGCCAGAACCTGTGCCCAAACTGTGACTGAATTCCAGCAGCCATCTGTTTGTTAATTAAACAGCACTGACTCTTTCAATATGAAGCCAGGGATTTCTAGAATAAGCAGTATAGCAAAGCTCAACTCGTGCAGCCTCCCAGGTGTGACTAAAAGCAAAGAGCCAAATTCAGATGACTGCAAGACATTACAATCCCTAGGTCTGCAATGCACCAAAACCCATATATGACCATCAGCAATTCTCCTTTCTTCTGATTCCAGACTGTGGCTGGTTTTTTTCCTCTCTCTTGACCACTCTTGCTTGCTTATCCAGAAGCCTGAGGCCAGAATTATGGAAGATTTCATGTAGTTTTTCTCCTAGTATCTCTTTACCAATTCACTACATGCTCATTTTCTGAAAACATCCATGCTCTCAGAGATTTATTGACAGATAATTAGATAAATGAATTAGGTGTTGAAGGGGAAGAGTAGAACCATCACCACCAAACAGTTTCTGCCAGTTTCTTGTTTGTGGATTTCATAACCAGGAGTGTTGGCTTCATTTGAAAGTTCAGCTATGAAATAAGCCCAGACATTTAACAGGTTTTGAGCCAATTTTTAATTCTAACTAGACTGGTTTTGCTGGCTGTTCAGAGCAAGTTGTGACAGCACATGAGACTGTTGAAAGGGAATTAGGTGAAGCATGCATCACCTGCAAATGTAAACCAAAAAGCTACATACTCAGCCTGTGCTCCAGGAACTGCCTGGTTAAGGAATGCATTCGAATCATTCTCACTCCCGGTGCCAGTCGAATAGCCCATGATCGTAACATTGAACTCACGAAAGATGTCTGAAAAAGAAAGATGGCAATGAAGGGAAAATGCCTACATTTGCTCCCTGCCTACAGGGACTACCACACACCAGCACTGCCACATTTTTTCTTTCTGACAGCACAGGACAGCTGCTGCAGCTTCCACTCAACTAGTTGCATCTACCAAGCAGTGGCGAAACGGACCACCGCTGGCAGCAACTCAGACAGCAGCATGCTTGCTGTCCCCTGCACTGCCACCGGCGGATAAGACGAGCAGAACTGAGGACTACTGTATGCAGTTATCTCTCGTGTTGTAGTGGTTAAAGCCTAAAATAAAATCCTCAGTCATATGATGGTGACTTTGTGAAGCGAGCCTGAAGGGGGGCTTCAGCCCAGCAGGAGCTCGTTTTCAGCTAGAGGATCTGGGTCTACTTCACAGCTGTGCAAAATTTCATACTACTGACAAATATGAAAAAGAAAGCCTCAGATGCATGGTTCATGATGAAATCCCACTACGTTCTCCATTACCTCCATAGTAGTTTCCAAAAGGAAGTTGACAAAGTAATTCACAGCTGATAGTGAAAATGGTCACATTATAAACTATAAAAGCTACCTTAATCTCGAAGACTGAATTTAACCACATTTTAATGTCAAATGTAATAGCATCCAGTGAATCAATTAATTGCTTATTCTAATTATATTCTTGTTACATTCTACTTCTAATAAATGGGCAACACACAGAAGGACAGTTTACTGGCCCTTTTCAAATGGAAGTTTATTATTACAGCTGATCCAAACTGAAACTCCAGTGGCTTTACATTAACAACAGACTGATCTACAAGAAATTGCATGTTTCAGTGAAGAGAAAGTTGAAATTATTCCCTTCAGGTTACATGTATGAGTAGTCAGCTTTATTTACCAAAGAGGTCTACTCTATGCAAACATCTCTTTTTGGAAAAAGCTGTGGTGGAATAGTTATTAAAAGCAAATCTTAATTGCATCACAAGCATGGACATAGCTAACTTATTTAGAAATTCAAATAACACTCACCAAGCAGTTGAGAAGGGAGAGGGAAAAGAAAGGAAGGGAATTTCTAGCTGCTTCTCAGCTTCCCTGAGAAGCCAACTTCTTATTCATCAGTCCTAGGTATTGTTTCTTTGAAAGGTAGTTCTTGTTAATTACTCTAACACAGCTTTGAGATACTTAAGAGCTCTCTGTAAACATATCAGAAATCAGCCCATTCCCTCTCTTCAATCTTGCCAATTAGATCTAGCAAAGCATTTACTTACTAGGTAGAGTTGTCACGTTCTCTAATGACGCATCTCCTCCAATACTAAAACAAGAAAGAGAAATCCCAATCACTCATCTCTTAGCTGGACACAGACAATAAGCAAAGTGAAAACCTGCCACACATCATGAGAAAAAGTGAAGGGTGATTAATTTGGTAACTATCAATCTATCAGATTACGTGGAGAGGACAGAAGTGGAAGTGCTATTGGGGAGAATGGCTGAGGTTTCAGTGGTAAAGATGCTTGTCAGAAGGATTTAATGATCTTGCAGCTGTATGGGGGTATAGTCAATCATCATGAAATGGCAGAAAAATGCCTGAGACAGCTACATACTCAAATGATCGAGCCGTAAAGTACTGCAGATTAGAAGGTCAACTTTGAGGCCAGTTCCAGCGTCATGAAGCCACTCTAAGGCAGCACCAAACAGCCAGATGCTGGGTGACAGGAGAGCTGCAGCAGCGGCTCCTCAGTCTCTTCTCCTGCTTCCTGCACAGGGGTATGCTGCCTCCAGCTTTTCAATTGGTGGGACACACTGAGGCCACATTCTGGCTTATGGAGAGGGGTTAGGACAGCACAGAACTGCTTCAGTCAATGTCAACTGAGCTACATCGTCTACGACTGTGTGCTGCATGTGGTAAAAGTTCTCCAGTTAAACAAACTGTTTTCCATGGTGCTACAAAAAGTTCAGAAACAACAAACTTCGAGAAGTCGTCCCAAAAGCAACCAGTTCTGACTTGTTTGTTCCAGTGATTTTTCTCCAATTTTGTAGATTTCCAACTTGCCATCCCACCAAAATATACAAACTGTCACAAGCAGCCATAGATGAAAGCATGAGAGAAGTCAAAAGGCTAGCTTAAAATCCATTGCTGAAAACATTTTCTGTGAAGCCACCTTTATGACAAATCCTGGATCTTGATACATCTTCACAAGAAATGCTAGCCTGAGAAGCAACTTTTTTTTCAACTTTCTGAACGTTGAAAAGCCCCAAAACACGTGGAAGAGAATAATATTCTTTACAGGAGAGAATACACATCTCCTCATCACCTTGGCTGAAGACTTACCTCCAAGACAGTCCCCGGTATTCAGTGTCCAAATCCAGGAGATTATCTGAGGCAATTCCTGTACCAGCCTGGACATTATTTTTCATTAACCAAATGAAATTAAAGCGCAATTACTAATACAATAGTCATTCATACATAGTCATTTTATTTACTGCATCTCTTCAACAGCTTTAGAAGGCATCTGGCTTTTCCCCAACCTTCCTCCTGAAGAATGCATTAATACCTTTGTAATTACTTATGAGCATCATATTTTATATGATGCACAAAATATATGATGGACCATGGAACAAAGACTTTCTTCTCATGGGTCTAGATAAGCTGAATAACTCATTTACGGTTGCATTACTCAAGAATGATGAAAACATCCACAACAAACACATAAAACTTTTTGGCTAATGATAAGAAACACTATATGAACTCAACAGAGAAAACAAAAATACCTCAGCAAGAAGCACCATAATACCTCTACACTGATTTGAAAAGTATTGTGCTAAATGGAGAGACTTATAGTAGTACTACAGCAAGGAGGAAAGCACTCTCTACACTTACCCTGAAGAAAGAGGCAAGTTAGCAACTACATCCCTCCTAAAACAACACCAGAATTCAGAAGCAGAGTGCCTGCCAGCTGTTGCACTACAATTTCATGCTAAATTTGGGTACGAGGTAGTACTTCAGTACAGCACAAGACCAGGCAGACTATTTGCTGCTACTTCAGATTAAACCACAATACTACATTTTCTCCTATGTATTAGCTTTATTGAATTAATGGAAGACTGGCGTTCAGAATAACTATACATGAGCCAAGTACAGCTCTGAGACAGCAATGCACTGCTGCACTTTCTACGAAAGCAGATTTTATTCTCAGTTCCTACAGACTATACTTAGAAGCAGAAACACCTGCAGGGTCGTGGATATTATAATATGGCAACCACAGCTATATTCAGGATATCTTCCATTTGTCAATATTGCAGGTTTGCATTCAAATGCCTCTATTTATTTCAGTAGCCTCCTGTGTGTAGGAGTTTTAGCAACATGCCTGCCAGAGAGTTGTAAAGGCTTCATGGTTTGTACTCACAATGTCTTTGTTGTTAAGGCTCAGATTCAGAGAAACCTATGTTCCAATTATGTCTTTCTACCCAGTGTTTCCTTTGAGCTGGCTGTAGGGTTTCAGTCTTTGACCAGTATGAAAATGTTAGGCAGAAAGATATAATTGGAATATAGGATGTCTGGATCTTGAGACATATTCCTTCTAGGCTACCAAAGATAATCATCCTCAGCAAGAACTACATCTTGATAAAGAAATTAGCTATGAGTTAAAACAGGCACAATAAAAAGACTGAGTATCTTCTGAAACGGATAAAGTCAGAGGGCTCTCACCCCTGTACATCCTTATCTCATTAATGCTAAAATGAATAAAATGCTATTATCCAACATCCCTTAGTCACACTCTGTTCCTGAAAGAACTGAGACGAAAGAACTGAGGCAAAAGAACAGGTTCACCAGTCCGTTCGTATTCAGAAAAAAATTTGAAAAACACAGTAACCTAAGGCTTGTGCTATGTCCCATTAATTTCAACAGCATCTGATCTCTTCTGTCTCAAATTCAGCAAACTATTTAAGCACCTCTTTAAAGGATTTGCCTGTGTTTTTGCCTGAGTTCAAAAGCATGTGAATATGTGCGTGGGGGGAACAGAGTGCTGGAGAACTGACACTTTCTTTCTTGTTCTAGCTGCTAGATCTATTATCATCCACGAATGAATGGATCTTTGCTTCTAGGTACAACAGCTATTTCCCCTCTACCAGAGCAGGCACATGTTTGTAGTTTTACCAAGAGAACAGTAAAAATACTATCTTCTTACCGTCAAAGAATCCCCAAGGGCTGCTATAATTTTCACATCAGCTGGCTTTAGGGAATGCACTGCAAAGGAAAGAGATGCAGCTGAACCTGGATAGCAAATAGCTATTCTTTTTCACCACTGTATATGTGAAACATGCCATTGTGCATTCTGATGCTCAGACATGTTGTTTTTGCAATACCCAGGTGATAAAACAGGATCTCTCTCCAGCTCATCTCATGTGGTTGTAGCAGCAGCATATGCATATTATTCAGCATTTCAATGGTTAACATTGCTACCGAAAAGACAGAAGAGCAAGGAGCAAATAACAATAAGCTGCAAACAATATCCATACCAAGATGAAGGTAAAAAAATGCAGTATTAGACAAAGCAGGGACAGCATATTAAAGCTGTAAGAAGGCACAGAAGGACTAAGGAGAAGAGAATATGAAGTTATTTGGAAAACTGAATAACTGCTATGTCCTAGACTAACATGCATGAAGCTGGATTTCCAGTTTCCTTCACCAAGATTTAGGTGGTATCACTTATACACTATCTCAGCACACAAATTTGGATTTTATCATGAGATATTTTGAAGTTGTCCACTGGCAGTGAATTAAGTGGAGCTACTTAGTCAGAATGTTACCTTGAGTGACAGTATGGCATTGAATCTATTAAGCAGCTGCTGAAAAACATGACATCTTTTCTTAGCAGTATTTTTCACAGTCCAGCAGTCATTTCAGCAAAAATAAAACCTCATCTTGAAGGACAGTTGAAAGCAATTCAGCCTCTTAACACAAAACAGGCAAGACTACCTGAAGTTTCAGGAGGGGAGGATGGAGACCTGTCCTCACATAGCAGTTCGCTTCCATAATTCTAAAGAGAAGAAGAAAACTGAATACCATTGGGCTAGGAAATACAGCCAGTAGTAACTAGGATCTTCCTCGTAGAGACCAGGTGGATAAACCAAAGACTGTTTAGCATGTAATTGAGCAGACAGATCTTGGTCATACTCAGCATTGCTCAGATTAGAGTAGCATCCTGTACTGATAACCATGCTGTCTGAGCATGTGTTCTTACAGGTGTTTCTGGATGCATTTTGCCTAACTCAGGGAATGCTTTCCTGTTCCCTGCCATGCACTCAGCCTCCCGAACTCCTTTGGCCAAAGATTGATTTCACCTGTGGTGCAGAGTGTGACTCATCTGGTTACCATACAGGAGCACATGCAGCAGAGTAACAGTGGGATGGTGATGTTGACACTTACTGGAGTTTGTTTAGGGTACGTGTAATTACTGTTCTTGTATGTCCTCAGGAATGGTTCAGCCTACAAAACAAGGCAGTCTGAGTCAATGCAAAGCATCAGAAGAATACATAGAGATTTCCATTCCCCAACCTTCAGTTCTCAGATGTCTGTAGATGATTAGCAACTTGATGCAGATGAATCCCAGGGATTAAAAAAAAAGAAAGAAATGGCAGTTTTAAAATCCATACCGTAACAGTGTAAACCTGGGGCACTATTTTTACATACCCAGAACTTACAGAATACGCTTGGGACCCTGCTGTGTGTGATTAACAAGAAGCTTGTGGTCCCACTGCCAGGTAGCCCCAGTGACCTTTGCAGAGCTGTGCTGACTGGTGCCATTGTTGCTCTGTTTCCCCCTCTGAAGCTCTGTCATTCAGTGTGGACATTTGACGGTCTTGATTAGGTAGGCCAAACACCCTTCCCTTGTGTTTTGGCCAACCGTGAGGAGTGGCTGTGAGGAAGCTTACTTCTAGGACGAGCTTGCCTTCCATCTCATGGGGGAGCGCTCATACTGCTACCAGTGGCAGTGGCACAAATTACGCAGGGAAGAGTGAGACCCCCCTTACGGAAACAGCGCTCCAGGCTCACGCAGACACCCAGCCACCCCTAGCACCTCTACACAAACACAGATACCCTTGTAACTTACCTCACTTGGACATTTGAGAACAATCTCATCTTCCATTTTCTGATTATCTGTCTTTTCCCCTAAAGGTTGCAGCTGTGGGGAAAAAGGGGGCAGCACAGAAGAAAAGTGAGTAAGTATCAGAGAGCAACGGGTAATGCTGTGCCACCAGCCACTGGAAACGACCTCTGCAGCACAGCAAGACAACTGCAGCGCACTGCACCCGTGCTGGCGGCTGCCTCCATGCACTGCTGCTTTGTGTGCTGAAGAGGCCAATTCCCATACACCATGAACATGACCTGATGATCAACGTGCCAGGCAGGCATCATCTCCCTGAGAGAAGTCCGACACCCCCAGCCTTAACATACCCTGAGATTTACTGGTTTGATATGACTGGTTTAACAGTTCAGGTGACCTTTGTTCACATGATCGCTCTTTTCCCTTGTAAACACATTTAATGGCCCAGAAGAGATAGGGCTAGCTACATAGTATCTGCCTGGGGTTTTTTTGGCTGCCAAGGGCAGGATGGAGCAGACAAGGAGCGACCAATACAACCTTTAAAAATCTTACCATATTGTTCCACAAAGCACGTGCAGCCTGGGAATGAGACTTCTGGCTGAAGTGGAAACAGTCTGGGGCAAAATACGAACTGTCCGGCAACCCTTCCTAGAGAACGAGAAGGATGCTGTCACAAAGGCAGTAAATGTGCAACAAGCTGTGCCTTATCCCCTCTCTCTTCCAGTGAGATATCCCGGCTGACTTCGAAGCAAAGTAGCTGCAAAGGCCTCTGAGGCCAAGAGAATTAGACCAGGCCAGAGAACGCTAGTAACTCAGAACTAAGAAGCCTTTTAAAGCTTTTTAGTATAGGATTTCCAAAATAATAAGGAATAGAGACCACTATGACTCTGGGTACAGAATACCTGGGCACAGATATTGATTGTATTCTTTATTTCCCGTGAGATTCACACATTATAGTCTTTTGAAGCACGTGGGTTTTCGTACTAAAAGTCATTTACCAAAGTACTGGAAGGGACTTTGTGATGCGTGGGGGATATAGGGCAAGTGCTCCCTGGTGAAGACTTTGAACTAAATATCTACTGCATTGTTTCTGATTGCAGTGGAGTGGACTCAATGCCCAAAATTGTGTCTTCAAGGTCTGTATTCCTGTTGCCCATTATCTCCAAGTTATTCCATAAGCATTTTCTGCAATTTTGGATGTTAACTCAACTGAATATAATAATTATTAGGCCAGAAAACCGCTGGTCACATTTACAGCCAAGACAATTTTGAAAAGTCAGTGGAATTGCACCAGGACTTAATGTAGGGGTGGGTTTTTTGGTTGTTTTTACCTGTGTTTTTGGCATGTTCACATTCATCAGAAATGGCTGCATAACCACTGTGAAATCATCCGTAGCGTCATACCTTCCGCTCTCCGCTAACTGGCGGGTCCTCTCCTAAAGAGTCAAAGAAAAGTTGTCACCATTCCTTCTTTTGCATTCAGCTCATCGAGTTGCTCTGTCCATTTACATCTCACCCAGGGGTTCCCCCTCGCTAGTGCAGAAACCCAGGTGTGGCCGTGGTTTCCAGCTTGCGCCAGGCAGCCAACACAGCCGTCTTTTTGAGACATGTGTCCTGGACTTCTTTGCAGAGAGGCAGCCTGGGCATGGCTGCCTGACTGACACAGGCAGGCAACCTGCTCAGTAATTAGATTTTCTGTCAAAAAGATGTTCTTCCAGAACCACCGAAGTGGTTTTGGTTTGGCCGACAGCCTGTGCCTGAAGTTTGTTCCTGAGTTATCATGTTCTTTGACTTAATCTGATCTCCAACAAGATAAGTGATCAAAAAACTGCTGGCTCTCTGACATACTCTATTTTCTATGGCTCTTTAACAATTTTTTTCCTCATCTGTTTTGTTGTTTTAGTGAATCAGAGTTGCAAAGATCTTCAGCCTACTCTCATCTCGCCCTCACCTTTTTTTTTTAAAAATCGCAACTACAAATATGTCATTAAAATAAGTGGAAACTGTTCCCCACCTCCAAATACTAGCCCCTCTGTGGTCCCTTGATCAATAAGAGAATGACATTAAACCTGTAACAAATGCCACATGCCTTACCTGATACCTTCTGTTAAAGTAGACCAACTTCTTGAACTCATTGGAATTGTCCTCAGGGTTTATGACACAAGGGCACAGGTACCTGTGGGATGAGAGCATGGCTCTGAGATCCGCTCCTCTTTTTTTCCCTGTTACCGAGCTGACAAGCTGCAGGGTTAAAAGCTTCTCCGAGAGGGATTTCTCTGAAAGGCTGCTCAATGGGAACATTAGCTCTCACCTCTGAGTTTCTGCACAGCCCTGATTCTTGAGCAGAAACATATTTATTATGGATAAATTTATGAACACAAAGTGAGGAAAAGGCTCCATGCAAGCAAAAAACTGTACTGGGTGCCCATGGCAAGGCTTTGGCAGCAGGAGTGACCTCTGTGAGGGTAGACCAGGGCTGCCTGTGCCCAACACAGCTGGTTCCAGACTGCTTCAACGGACCCACCACAGGGCACAGCTGAGCCTGTCAGCCAATATGGTGGTGCCTCTCTTTAAGAAAGGGCAAAAAACTCCAGAGAGGGAGAGGAGGAGAGAACAACAGTGGGAATCAGGAGGAAGTGCTCCATGGTAGAGCAGGCACTCCCCTGAAGGGACTGCAGCCTGTGGATGAGCCCACGCTGGAGCAGGCACATGTCTGAAGGACTCATGCCAGAGCACAGGACAAGAGGGAGAAGGAAGGAGCGGCAGAGAGATACCACTACGTCCGGACCCCGACCCCTTGCATCACTCATGCCTCACTGAAGGGACTGAGGGTACCCTGTGGCAGTAACAAGGCGGGAGGGAGAGGTGCTTGGAGTGAAGTTGAGCCTGGGAATGAGGGAGGATAAGTGCTTTAAGTGTTTAACTTTTCTGTTTGTTTGTTTTCTAATACCTGAATCAGTAATTAAATATTCATGCTAATGCTCAATAAATTCAGTTAAGTTCCCCAAATCAAGTCTGTTTTGCCTGCGATGGTACTTGGTAAGTGATTTCCCTGTCTTTATTTTGACCCACGAGCTTTCTTGTTCATGTTCCTCTTGTTTTCTCCCCCTGCTGCTGGGGTGGGGTGAATGAATGGCTGCGTGGGTGCTTGGCTGCCACCTGGGGCCAACCCACCACAAACACTGTTCATAAGTACACCTGCGCAACATGTTGCTTCAGCAGAACTATGCAAGCATCCTTCAAGACAGAGTAACCGCAAATTCGTTCTAATCAACTGAGATGGTCACAAGTTGCAGGACATTTCACATGGAGGATGGTAAAGCACCAAAACAGGCTCCAAGATTGATGCTGGAATATCCATCCTTAGAGAGCCATTCCAACATGAGCTATTTTAAGTTTCTGTGAATTCATGTTGGCCACCTTTATATCCCTCCCTGAAATTTTGATCCTTCAGGCACGTCAATTTTTTCTTCTGATGCTCCCCCTTCCTGGGCACACCTCATTATCACTTGAGAAACCCAAATGAGAAAAAGGACTCCTTTTAAAAATCTGGCCATGTGATCATAGTAAGGCATCCCTGAGAGAGCTCTTAGAGAAATACCTCCTATAGAGTTGCAGTTGATGTGTATAAAGAATACACAGACCTCTACCTCCAAACTTGGCTTAATGCAGAGCAACTAACAAAACAAGATTTTACTTCTCCAGTACATCTATATGAAATGTATGAAATATTGAATACAAACCTAAATTGTATTTTCAGAAGTGTAACAAGGCAAAATTAGTGGAGACATAATCTCTTCTTAGGTTATTTGCTACTCTCAGGAAAAAAAAAAAAGAGACAAGCTTTCAAGATCAAAAGTCTCCTTCAGGTCCTTCTTCGAATCAGTAGCATGGCATGTATTATCCCACATAGGGTCTGCTTAGTACCCTGTAAGTCTGGCTTGCTGCCAGACAGGCAAATATTAAATTCAGCATGGTACCTGAAGTGATGGGAAAAGGTTACAGGTATCTTGAGATAATCTAATCTTAAAGGCTCCACTAATTATCCTTGTCCAACGATTAGGGTCTTGAGTTCCATGTGCGCTCTAGCCAGTAACTTTGTTAAAAAGAAAAACTACAACTCATTATCGGAAGCACCAGCAGTCTGAGTTTAAAAGCTAATTTTCTGTTGATAGCCAGCAGACAGCCCTTAAATCAGAGCAAAAGGGCTGCATCTATGTTCCTCCTGTAAAACCAGCTTCTTTCATGGGGCCCTTCAGGTGTCCGCACTTCCCCTGTCAGCAGCTGCAGAGTCCCTCGTGGCTGAAGGGATCCAGCAGGATGGATTCAAAGCAGGTGTTTTAGCGAGGCAGCTGGGTACAGCAGACCCTGTAGTTCTCCTATGATTCTGGCCTCCAAGCTAATTCTTACATTCCGTGCTGATGGTATATGGTACCAGCTCCTTGGCCCAAGCAGCAGGAGGAGCAATGGCTGCCTACATTCACAGGACAAGGTTATTCTGCCTGTCTGTCCAGAAAAGGAGTGATTTGCTTTTCTGCAACCAAGCAAGTTCTGCCGGGAGCAAGTCTGGGGGGACACGCTGGACCCTACCTGAGTCACCAGAAGCTCACTGAAGCGCAGACCTGCCACCTCAGTGGTGGATTCACGCTGACCTGGGAGGATTGTTGAGCCACGAGGCAACAGGTAGCGTGATTAAGCATCCCAGACATCTACTTGAGAGTAGATAAACAATAAAACTAATAATAAGCAATGAGATTACAGGGATCAGAAACTACTCTGCAAGAGGCAGAGTTTTAAGAGTTTAAGAGTTTTAAGACTGCAGAAAGGTAAATCTGTAAATTAAAGTGATCAGCTAAGAAAACCTTGTGTCTTAATCTCTTCTCTGTCTTTGCCCAAAGAGTGCACAGCTGAGCTCTTTCTGCTCTGGCTTGAGCTCCCTCACAGCATAAGTGATGAGTCATTAAAATGGCACCTCCACAAAAAGTGGTAACAGCAGGGCTCAGATACAGAGACAGTGACAGACAGACAGGTATTTCTAAATGCTGTGTTGAAATCAACATGTAGGTACATGTGCATACACAGAGGAAGGTATTTGGTGGTCTGAAATACTAGAACCTTTTCCCTTTAAGAAAAAAAGTTTCCCGAGAAGACCTTGCAGCTTCCTGTAAGCAACAGTGAGAGCTCTAACATAAATCATCTTCAAACCTCATAAGCAGCTTTGGGCAAGTATTGCTTTCTGATGCATACAGCTCCCGGAGGCTTGCTATAGAAAACATTGTCACCAGGTTCACAAATGCCCGTGGAACCTGCCAAGAGAATAAACAAACCCACAGCCAATGCCCGGAGTACAGAGTGCCATCTTTGCCCCTACACAGCCACAGCAGACCTCAGGTAGCAGCCTGCTGATTCAGGCAGCTTGCATTATTTATAACAGAGGTGTTCAAAGTACTTTCTCAATAATTAGTCCCCCACACATATAATACTAAATTACAGCCCCTGCCTGCGCTGCCTACTTCTATTTTAAATGCTGATGGCTGGTCACTTGAAAATGACGACTTCAAAAAGGTGCAAACAAGTTGTTATAGGTCTCAGCATGGCTCAGATACCTGCTAACTTTTTGAGTACTCTCATCATCCTCACCCTCATATGGAATATCAGAATCTCTCTTAATGACCACAAAAAATATACTTATTTGCAGTATAATGAACGAGCAAAGCATTTTCTAACCATTGAATACCATATGTTTGTTCAAATTTATGACAATACTTTTTACGTTATTTGTCTCGTCTAGCAGCACGTCAGCTAGAACCGAGCACATCCTTATTCCTTTGGTAAAATACTTCTCCAGCTCTTTCTGCCTCTCACAAAGATTTTCTTGCAAGCAAGCATCTCTGCATACAGCAGTGCTCCACAGATGAAAGCAGGGAACTAAATTCTCAATCAATAATCAGTGACTGCTTTACAAACAGAACACAATCCCCACTCCCAATATTAGAAAAGTTCATTTTACCTCTCTGTGAAGTATGTCCAAAGCTGTTTGTAGATTGTAGGTGTAGTTTTCAGGAGAATAGTGTACCTGTTAAAGCAAGAGGGTTGAATTCTATTGTCAATCAGTTTACTCAAGCAGGCACAACAGTGACGAGCTAGAGTCTCTCACAGCAGCATTCGTGTTTCTAACTCTTAGGTCAAGAGTAACAGAGTCTTAGGCAAAACTGTCCTGTCTCTGCTTTTCTTCTTTCTCATCACAGCTGTCTCACTCACAAGATCTAGCGGCCACTAGATACCAGTGAGGGAGCAAGTTCAGGGGGCATTATCAGACATCACAACATCCTGCACCCCTAGGCTTGCTCAGGCCAGTCTTAAAAGCATGGCTTACACCTCACTAACAGGGACCATCTTTGGGAGAGATCAGTTTGTGTAGAAGTAAGTTTGCTTCTGCTGTATGGAATATTAGCAACATGCCTCCCATGTGCTCCTTACCTGCCACAAATAATAATTGGCAAAGCTTAGGCGTTTATCTGAGAATGAAATCACTTTACATACTTGCCTCTCAGCAGCGAAATTTCCCTGTTCCGTTTAAGTGGTTTAAACCCTCTAATTTAATTGTCTTAAGTAATCCAATTTTTATTTCTTCACTTGTGGAACCACTCAACAGTCAAATAAACTTCCCTATGAGAAACGTCTGTCTTATTTTCAGCCTTAATTCTCTTTGATTTAATTTCAAGCAGAAGTTCATCGAGCGCCCCACTGGCCTAGTCTACAAAACTGGACAGCTCCATTCCCTTATTCATTTCCTAAATCACAGCTCACCAAGAGCATTGTGGTTGGCACTATTTGTAGCTGTGCAACATAAAGGAAGTATCACTGCGATCTTTGGATGCAGACGTGCTATCTCCTTGCCACCCACACTCAGGAGCAACTGCCATTTTGTGTCTGGGTCAGGAGCAGAAGGGTAGGAATGGTTAATTTGCTCCTTCCTTGTTTTATAACCATCTTATTGTGCTGCTTTGCCGTTTTTCCTGATCTGAAATTAATCATGCAGAATTAAAAGCATGTGCTTTGCTGGTTGTAAGTAGGTAAGACTCATCACTATGTGAGGAGTCTGCCACAGCCTTTCACCTCCTCTATACTCACACATACCAAAGGCTATATACAGTATGTATATACATTTTATACATATATACAATATATACTATGTTATATATAATTGCATCAGCATGAGCTGTGGGTAGAACCATTCCCATAGCACTGAAACTGGTAAGAGTGCACCGAGTGAGACTTAGGAGTGTGACTGTGCACAAGGCAAAGAAGAGCAAAAACCCTTGACCTATTATCGACAGGTGGTAAAGTGTCTAGATAACAGAAAGTTATCGTGGTTAACAGCAAAACAAAGTAGCTACAATTATGCAATTTACAGGTGTTCTAAAGATATAACTTCATTTATCATAACATCAGGTTGAACAACCTGAAGGTCTCCGTAAGTTACATTACAGAGATGCTGTTGTGGTTTAATCCAGCCAAAACCAGGACAGCTGCACAAATAAGAACTACCTTATTTTGGTCTCACCCCCTGAGTTCTGCCCTCTCACACACTGCAATGCATAGAGACCCTATGCCCAACCTATTCATGCTGCAGGCAGCAGGGGACTTACTGGATTTTTGCAGAATTTGCATAGGTCATTTCCTCCTATGAAAAGTGTTATGAGCTTCCAGTCAGTCTGCAAATTTATTCTCTGCACACAGAAGGAGATGGAATTAAAGTTATTAATTAAAAAAGAAAAAAAAAGAAAAAAAATGGAGGAGAGGGAAGGGGAGGGAAGGGGAGGGAAGGGGAGGGAAGGGGAGGAAAGGGGAGGAAAGGGGAGGAAAGGGGAGGAAAGGGGAGGAAAGGGGAGGAAAGGGGAGGAAAGGGGAGGGGGGCAGGCAACATACTAAACACAAATTTAACATTTCTCAGGGTACCTGGCTATAGTTCTCTAAGCATCAACAACAAAAATGAATTCGTAGTCATGACTGAAGATGTAGAAACTACTAAGATCTAAATAAGATTTACAATATCAGTAGTACCATGCAAAATTCTTTGCTTCGGAAAACTATTGCTCAAAATCCATCTGTATGCTTTTCTTAGTAATATCTTGTGTGTACACTGAGTGACTCCTCCTGCAGTTCTAGGAATATATCTTCATTGCAAAAATGATGGTATATGTTTTACTGTGTCATAAGTAATGCAGCTATCCTGCTGGAAAACCCTAGAGGGCAATATATTTTGGTCTTGCTGTGAGACAAACTGCAAAGAGCAGAGGGCCAATATTAACTCTATCTAACAATACTGGTAAAAAAATATAGCACTTTTTCCTCTGGAAGGATTTTGCAAAGGGCTAGCTAATGCAAGGTAATTATGCTTCAGTAAACACACACCTTCTTAGCTTTGAGGAAAGCTTCAGATACGCTTAGTACCATGTAGCTGATGTTGTACTCAATATCTTAATGCTTCAATTTCCATGCAAAACACTACTAAGAAAAGCAGCAATAGTATATCAGCCTCAGGTGCTTTATAACCATCTATCTTTAAAGGCAGAAGGCAACATATCCCAGCTGGTAAACACACTGTTCAGTAGTCTGGTCTCAAAATGTATTTATCCAAATTAAAAGAGGGGAAAATTTTCCTCCTGCACTAAAAAGGTGTTTTAAAAAGAGAAAAAAAGGAGCTCTTAAATCAAAGATATATGACCTATATGATATATGAACATTCTTTCTAGTTAGAAAGAATTTTATTAGTTAAATAAAAAAAGAAGTTTGTCAGTTAAATAAAAGGTATTTGCATTCATTTCTGTGGTGTGATGTTTCCAAGCTGATAAATATGACAGAGTAGTACTTAGAAGCTTTGAATGGTTTGAATGAAAACCATCCAACTGCTTCATTGTTAGTTGCTATCCCTTTTAATCTCATTTCAGATACAGCCATCAGAGTGAAACCTTGTTTACGAGAAAGTGAACCAAAAAGGAAAGTGTTGCAAATATTTTTGCCAATATGTATTCACCAGAGTATTTATACTATAACACACAGTTATCCCGAAGGCTTTTTGGCTGCTTTCCAAATGCACAATTAGAAAGCCAAAATAATATCATGTAACTTAGGTCACTGATTGCATAGCACATTTGTCAAATTAAAATAGCAAGCATTCAAAGCAGTAGTTGAGGTGAAAAATATGCAAGCAATCCTCAGCCTAATATGTGTTTTACAGACCATTCCTAACAACAAACATGTAAGTCAAAAATCAGCTGATAACTAAGTGAAAGAAGGGACTAAATTGTTTTTAAAGAAAACAAGTCCTTTCCCCACTTCACGTGTTTACTCCACATGATTTGCCACTTGAAAATCTTGCCCTCAACATCCTAGCACGTATCATTACTGCTGGCAAAACCATGTGCTTACAAGACAATTACTAGTACCACAGCAAAATCCTAGCAGAGAAAAAGTTCTGTCATCTTACAGGGTGACGTAGGTTGGGAGGGGAAGCAACAGCACTGAATTTACCTGCCACATGTCATAAAAATTATGAGAAGATTACAATTATCTGGGTTTGATAGTAACTATCACATGCTGGTACAAATTCATTTAAGACAAAGCTATAGATTATTTGTACTGACTCACACTCTGCACTGGGGAATATTACACGGTACACTGCTGTAACCATAGCTTTAATGTTTGGCATCTGCTGTTGGTCTGTTAGAAATTAATGAAGCCACATAACTTCATCTTTCTAAAGATATTAATGACATATCAAACTCACAGTATCATTCTTCATTCGGTCCACCAGTCTTCTAACCTGTGCAGGAACATCCCTAAAAATAAAAGAAAAATAAAATCATAAAACTAAAATAATAAAAGTTAAAAAGGAATCCTGCATAGACAGCAAGGTAAAGAGGAAAGCTGATGAATGAACATCCCTCACATTGTGGCTAAAAAAACCTGGGAAAGTCCAATTTTCATTGAATGAGAGGTATGATACCTAAAAAAAGGCTATATTTTGAAACAGTGATGGGAAAAAAAATGAGAAAACAATTAGCATCCAACAGGCACTTGACCGCTTTGCAAATGCTGCAAAGTTACACTTTTACAGACTATATAGAAAATATACTCTGCTACCACAAAATAAATGCACTTTGCTCCATCCCAACATCAGACAGATGCTATTGATACACGTATCACTGAAGCATCCATGCATGTATCAATGTTATTACATGGCCTCAAGCCACTGATGTATGTCTCATAAGAAGTGTTCCCAAGAGAAAAAGATATGATATGAATTTCACTGAAGACTGAGCATAGTGGTCTCTAGCTAATTCCCAGCTCTGCCACAGACTAACCATAAGCAATTCACAGTTTTCTCTGTCTCAGTTTCTCTACACGAACTCTTGGTCCTACTGACAAGAGAGTTTGCTGCTAATTTATTTGACATAGATTAGAAACATTCCAAAGTTCCCATCACATTTCTTGGCCTTCACGCTAGAGATGAGCTAAAGAAAAAAATTTGGGCTTGCCTATCAGCCTTATTGCACTCCTGCCCAAGTCCAGGGTTTGGGCCTTTTTTAGCTAGAACTGAGTTGTAAAGAAAAATCAACTTTCTATTAAAATCAAAAGAGTTTTCCTCTTACTCTGCACGATCCCCTGCCACAGCTTGGTTGAGTGCAGCATTATCTGTAGTCTCCTTTCCAGTGCCAGTGGAATACCCCATCAGGGATGGGTTGAACTCACGAAGAATGTCTGCAGAAAAAGACAGCACCCTGAAATGTTGCTTACTTCAGCAGGTAACAAATGAGGTTATAAAGATTAGACCTTTGTAAAAGACCATTAAAAAGCTTTAAGAGATACCTATAAAAAAATTAACGTTTAAGTATAATAAACGTGGAGATTTGTCACCATACAACTATTTCCTTGCCTTCAAGATTTCTGAATTTCATTAATTCAGATATCTCATGACCTAATGTGATCATCTTGGTTAGCAATGCCATCTTGCCTGGTAAGTGAGGCTCAGGCAGGAGACTCTCATGCCATCATACTCTAACTGCAGATGGATTGGAATCAAATCGTTTAGCCTGATTTTCCCAGATGTATTAACCCCAAAGATCTAAGATTCCCTTCTAGATCCTAGGTTACAAACTAGCCTTACAAACACCCCAGATCTAAAATGCCCTGACCTCTAAAAAGCATGTAAAATCTGATCTTGTAACACGATTCTGCTTCTGCCTAAAACGACTTTCCCGTATAGTCAAAATAGTTTCTTTAGGCTATGACTTAAGATCTTTGATTCATCTTTCCCTAACACATTTTGGACAGAACTATAACCAGAATACTGAAACAACCAAACCCCTAGGAATTACAAAATACACAGTTAAGAAGTCATGCACAGCAAATTACAGTGTGGTTGTTATGCAACTTGTACTCAGCACTGGACATTGAATACAAAGGGATTGGTTCTGTCATGCTACAAATTGTAAATCTTTCTTCATGTTTTCTTTTATAACAACAGCTGTTTTAATAAACAGCTCCAGATATTTATCAAGTTTATGGAAAAAGGCACTTACTTGCTAGTGTCGTGACTGTGCTTATGTTTTCATTTCCTCCAACACTGTTAAAAAGAAAGAAGAAGAAAAAAGTGTTCCAAGATATGATGGACTTGGTAAGGCAGCTCCCCCTGATGGGGTTTCTACACATGTACACAGCACGTTCTCCGGTGGTTGTACTAAGTCAAAGCAAGCTCTTTGTGTGCATACCAATGGGGTCACAAAATCAGAGGCTCAGTCATAATCATAATAATTATATTAAAAGCCCTGTACACTAGCTGCCCTTTTAATTCTCTCATGTGTTTTAACATAAGTTCAAACCTAGCTGAAAGAAATGAGAATTTTTAAAAGCTTCCATCTTTGCTATTGTTGTTCCTATTAAAATATTTACTACTTCCGTTCTTAGTTAACAAATCCTTTGTATCCATAACAACAAGTTCTAAAAGCATATATTTCACAGTGATAAGTATACTCAATACCTTCCACCCCCATTTCACTCAGCTGGAAGACTACTACTAGACTGGTAAAACTCACCATATGTCTATGTGCTCTTTACCCTCCTTCATGCTGTAGAGAATGCTAGCATACTTTTCCCTCCAAATGTCAGGAGAATATGATTAAAGATCAAAATATAAAAAGTTGGACTTACAACATCTCTATAGCATCCCTTTAATTTGGAATAGAGTATTTTGAAGTGCTCTAGTATCTGTTTAAACCTCTTACAGAGCTGCAGTATTTCAGATGGATAAGAAATGATGAACAGAAAATCAGCCTGACAGGTTTGGTGTTAAATAATACAGTTGCAGAATAATAAGTGAACGTGATTGCCTTTCTTCAGAGTGGCTTTTTGACCTGTCTAATAAAATGCTGCACACATAAAAGTCTGCACTGACTCGTAATTGATAAACTGTTCTGCATGATGTAAGCAATACTGGGAAAGGGTCAAGGAAATAGATATTGTGTATGAAACAGCAGCATCTGACTTTTCATAGACCGCTGATTTTAAACGAGACAAATGGGTGACGTGGGCCACAGTGGGGAAGAGCAGACAGGATATAGAAAGAGCAGGGACAGAAATGCAGAATGCGCAAGTGATGCAATGCCACTGGGATCTAGAAGTCCCCTTTGCAATAGCTACAACCGTGAGAGGAGAAAGGACAGTCTTAACAAGGACCTCGTTTCATCCGTGTATCCAGGCCTATTCCAGCCATGCTACATTGTACTCTAGATAGCCACTAGTTTGAATATTTTATTTATCATGAGAAAAAGTACAACCGCGTGCCTCCATGCAAAACGTAAAGTCAAATTCACTCTCCACAAGCCTCCATTTGTTACCAAAAACAACTATACATATCAAAACCCAAGAAAATGGGTTCCCTCCCATTGGGGGCGAATTACTGGGACTCACCTCCAAGAAACACCTCGGTATTGAGTCAGGACATCCAGAACGTGATGGGGTTTGGATGCTGCCCCATTACCTGCCTGGAAGCACAAAAGAAGAGTTCACCTTCAGAAAATAAGAATTGCTACAGTAACTAGTTCTGTGACTGATCCTAGTGAAAATAATTAAAGAGGATATTAATGAAGCAAGCTACATCATCTTCCCAAAATATAACAGATTCTTGGTCTCAAGAGGATCAAGGACTGAGGGTATTTTAACTCTGTTCCAGTGAATTACCCTCTTCTATCAACCTCTTGATTAGATCAAGTGGGGAAAAAATCAGTTGAGAATGTTAAAAATATTCATATAATTCTAAATTTACATAAGGAATAAATAAGATAGCAATGGTCCTGATGAATAATTTATTATAATGTTCCTCACATTAAAAAGTGGTACGGTGATTTTATGTCTTCCCTCTCCCAGTTTCCCCAAAACAGGAGACTACAAGGATTTAATGTGGTAATTAACACAGAGCACATAAGAAACATGAATTATGATGTGAGCAGTGAAGCAGCCATCACTGATTGGAGAATCATAGCCAGTCTAGGGGTAACGAGTTTACGTAGCTCCAGAAGAGTGTTAAAAAAAATCCCAAGATAAGTTACACTTGACACACCTGATGATCTATTGCAATTTTACTCAAATACTTAGTATAAATGGATGTGGCTTTATAGGCTTTGGTATTATCATATATATATATATCATATCATATGTACACACACATACACACAATTAGCTGCAGAATTTGTTCTTTCTGTTTACGCTGCTTACTAATAGTTTTGAAGGCAAATACCTTGGGAGCTGCCTAGAATCAAGAAAGACAAGCAATTGTTGCAAGTCCACTCTAGCAGGCTGGTTTTGCTGCTGCACAATCTAATCTTGAAGCTCTTCCTTGTATGGCACTCTTGTGGACTTTAAGTGGGAACTGTGCACCGAGATTAGACTCATGATCTGATTACCAGTCAGTCAAGGTGGAGTATGGAAAAGAATATGTGAAAAATGCATTTGGCTCAATAGGGCATAATTCTATTTCTCAGGTAAAAATTCAGAAATGCTTTTTCATTACTTGCTTTAACAATGGTTATCCAGTGATCTTTACTTACTGTGAGTGAATCTCCCAGGGCAGCAATCACCCGAATATCTGCCGGTTTCAAATTATGAACTAATAAATAAAAAATAAAGGTAGTGTAAGGGAAAGTGGAAAGAAAGAAAAATTCAAATTGTGATTGTTATCAGAAATTTTCCTTAGAATAAGCATAAAGCATTGCAAAGACAGTATTTTAATATTCTTGACAGCATCGGCTCAGAATGACAGACACTGACACGCATCAAACAGAAATGATTCTTGGTACTATAAGTGGGCATTAGCTACAGCAACAAGGGAGGCTGTAAGATTTCAGTCTTGCATCTGTGCTTACTCAGATTCCTTTTAACCAGTGGAAATGACTCAAAAGCAGGCACAGCTCCGGTGCCAGCACAGTGTGGAAATTTTGGGACCATCGCAGGGAAGACAAAACCCATCCGGTGACAGGATTCCACGTGGCTTTTTGCACCCCAGGCTGCACTGACAAGAGTCCCTACTCCATACATACCCAGTTTTACCACAGCCGCAACTGAAATACCCGACTACCTCCTGTCTTTTCCACTGTCACTTTGTACATGGAAGGTGCAGTAGCATAAGCTTTCACCATCCTTGAGGGAGAGCTTGCATCTTGCTATACAACTACTTACGTTGTTCTAAAAAGGATCTTAAAAGTCACAGTCAATAGAGTGCACTGCTTCAAAGAAAAGTGTACCTTTCCTAACTAACCCCAGTTCCTGTTCCCCTTCTATCATCAAATGAAATAGCTCTACAATAAAATTGCATAGGACTGCACCTGAAACTGGAACTGTATCAGAGGGACTCCGGTCAAAACAGGGAATATTTGTTCCATAAATCCTCTCCTGCAAAGACAGACAGGGCAAGACTTCACATCAGACTCACTATACTCCAGCCATGATAAACCATTTATGCCTCAGAGCATTAGATTAATGAATTTCCTACATACTTTGTATACATCTACCCAGCTCAGCCTGTCCTCAGGCCATGCCTACAACTGCCCTTTGAAGGCAGACACCTCAGTCTGCTCAGAAGTCACACAGCCCTATTTGGGCAGCACAGCTCTTGTCTACCAGTGGGGCCAGTTATTTCAGACTTTGTGCCATGCTGTGTTCAGCTATGCAACATTTTGTGCGCCCATACTCCGAGCAAGGTGAGCTCACATCTTTTTGCGAGAAACTGTTCGAACACGCCTGAAATATCCCAGCATGAAACCGTATCTTTGTCAGCAGGTCATGAGTCTGCCTTCTCCGTGTGCAGCCCTCTACGTGCAGCCAGGGATTTGCCCTCCTGGCTCTTTTGGGTTGCAGCCTACTGACGGAAGCACCCCCAAGGTCTACTGTTAGTGAAGGCTGGCTGTCAGTATACTGGAGCAGACCATCACACAAGACCCAAGGACATGTGTTTGCTCCAAATCTCTCTACAGAACTCCTTAAGTAGGCTAACTTGCCTAAGGAAAAGATACTTGTGTGTCTTGTCCCATTGCTCCATTTTGGTTTTTTAATTTAAAAAAAACCAACCCACAAACATAACACCATGTTGCTTCTTGTCTCCTACACCATAACTACTACCAAAAATCAGAGCAGTAGGTACCATTGCCCCACGCAGAGGTCTATACACCCTGAATAACTAACAAAACAGATGTCATTGTATTAAATGAGAGGAGAAATGTGTATTACTTTCCAATGATGTATAGGCCATTTTGAGTGCAGATGTGGTCTAGACACTGTGTTCTGGGGCATGAAAATGAGCATTATCACCTCCCTCTGTAGCTGCTTAGGAGCAAGTTCTGCTCAGAATCAGAGTGCCACGACTAAAAAAAAAAGCATGGCTGTTTATCTCTGCACATCTAATCTGCAAATATCTCACAAAAAAGACAAATGAAAAATGCATTGTTCTTCAGTTTTAATATGGCATAAACGAGATGAAATCAGACCCACACACTGGTGTCATGCTGATCTGATCTAGTTTCCTCCACGGTCGGACTAAATAGCCCCATTTTCACCAGCTTCTTATCCCAGGAAAATTAATATTGTTATCCAGATGTTTAAAAGAGGTTCTTAACAGTGAAGGCAAGACTTAGTTTAGGCTGGCTGAACACATCTACCTTAAATCGCACTCTACAAAATCCACCAAGGAGAAAATGTGATATCTGACTATTTAGTCAAGCATGGAAATAAAGAGCTGGAGCTTTGTATTTAGTTTTCCCAGGTAGCATTGTTTAATCAGGCTACAACACACTCACCCACCTCCCTCCCCACTCCCTGGAATACACTCAGTCCATATGATGCAAACAGTCCTACTATACCTGAGATATTTCTTTGGTGTTTGATGTATCCAGGGAAGATGAGTAGTTACTATTTCTATATGTGAACAAATACGGATTTTCCTGCAGAGTGAAGAGAGTATGTTTACCAATGCTAGTGGAAACAGAGTCAGCTGATGTTAAAGTCTTCCAGATAGATTTTCCAAGAGAAGAAAAGCTTTACAGTACTAATTTTTGAATGAACATTGCACTAGTGAAGTAAACCAGGTTAGACCTGAAAATTAAGCCCTGGTGTGCTCTAGGCACAGCACCACCTCTTGCCTTAAACCTAACATCAAACAAAACACGTAACTCAATTTCTTTGATGCTTTAATTGCTGTTCAGTGAAGCTTTTGGATGCCAGTAATATTTTATCACTATCAAATTATTGAAGTCAGAGCTTAAATGCAAAAACATTCAAGAATCTGTTCTTTGAACAAGAGATGCTCAGACCTTGAAGATACTATCGGGCTATTGACAGCTCCAGGCACTAAAATAGTGAAACCTGACAGCAGACAGAGTCAAATCACAGAAAAGCTAAATTATATAAAACACACGGATTCAATTTTATTGCTGAGACAGATTTTAATACCGATAATAGACTCCTGATATCCACAATTAATAAATTCAGATTAGCTAGTTATATTTTGAATATATCTGACACAGTAGGATGATTTAACTAAATATTGTCAAAAGTTCTTGTTTTCAGAGTTTCATCTTTATAAAATAAAGAGTCCGTGTCAATGAACTTTAAAAACACTGAATTTTTAACAGTGCAATATCTGGGGTAAGTGCACATTCCCAAGAACTTCAGAAGATGACAACAGTATTTGAAAACTTGGAAATTCTACAAAGAGTAAATAAAATCTCACAGTACTAAAGAAACCCTTTTACCTGAGATGGACACCGGACCTGAAGCATTTTTGTGAAATCGTAAGGCTGCTTCCGTCCAAGTGGCTCCATCTAGAAAGGGAGAGAACAGAGGAATTGTACACATGCTGTGTTGGGGAGGGACGGGAGAGCAGCAGCAACACAAAGGCTCTAGTGCCTGGAGTTTTCCATCAGGTCCTTTTATATATTTAAAAATTTGTTTTGCTTATGATAAATATTTATCTATGTATAACATACCACATGTATACCTACAAAAGCAAGGAACTGAAAACAAGACCTCTCACATGATCAGACTGTCATCCCATCATCGTTAAAACAAGCATCCACACATTAACTCTGCTCTTGGGAATGCCGACCCTGTAAGTGTTTTTCCCACAAGGCACTGATCTCATACCACAGTATTCAACTGCTTGCAATCAAGTCGCTATTTATCAGCTCAACCACAGTAACTGTGGAGATGCTCTAGAAGAGCATAGCTCAAACCACCTTCATGATTAGTTTTCCCCCCTTATGGTATGCAGTTTAAACTTTGCTGACATTTGCAAGCCAGTTTTACTTCCCAGCTGGGCTGAGTATGAGAAAGCGAAAGGTGGTTTGCCGCAGCTCCGCTGCCAGGTAACAACTCTTTGCAGCAGTCTGTCCGTTCCTCCCGGGCCTCATCTGCCACACGGTTTTTATCTTCTCCCAGGCTGTGAAACCATGCTCACGAACATTTGAGAAAGGCTTGGGAGACCTTTCTTCAGGTTTCTACAGTTTATTGTTTCCATGTAAAAGTATGAAGAAACTAAAGACTTTTGTATGGGAGGAAAAGCAACTCTGAGTAGATTGAAACTTTGAAGTAAAAATGGTATTACCAAAACTCCTTGTAAAATGCAGCTTTGACTTAGATTATACACTGAAGGCTTGGGTAAGTCCACATCGCTTTACCTCAGAAGCAGAAAGTACAAAATCCCTAATACAAATGGAAAACTAAAAATCTTCCATTTGGTGATACATTCATGTTGCATTATCTTTTTTCCTTCTGTCTTATGACAGAAGGACTATCTTATGACTATCTTTATGTACTCCCTCTGCTGCAAATTCATTTTGCAGCAAAGTCAGAAACATGGAGTATAACACATTAAGGTCACACACAAATCCTCTAGTGGCTGTAGCCCATGCAACTAAAAGCTCGCTAATTTATCCCACCTTCCAGAACTGTTTCCTTATCTACATTTTCATACATGTTAGACAACATGAAAAGGTGCACTCCAACTCTGCACAGAGACTTGATAATATTTATATTTGTTAGGCTTCTTCTCACAAGATGGAGAGGGGATTGTTGTTAATGAAAAATCATGGAATAATTCAAAACTCAATACTGACAGCACAAAGTGGTAAATACCACGAAGAATCACTTCACCTGTTCAGGGACCTTGCTTGGTGCTAATTAAATTGCAATCACACCCAAAGGAGTTGGCCACCGTTTAAGATTCCTCAGTGAATGTCTACTCAGTTTGCACCAGCAGCGGCAGCTGCCAGAAGCAGCAGACTACAGAAGAAACAGGATTGAAGGCACTGAAAAATACAGCAATAACAGGCTTGATGTCACCGATACATTCTGGGCAGGAATGTTATATTCTGTTTTGGTTTTTCCATCAATGAAAATAATGGGAAAATTCAGAGAAATAGAGAAAAGGTTTACAGAGCTAGATATGCTTTGAAAGAAGCATTTGAAGAAACAGTCTGTGCTTTTTTGAGAGAGAGATAGGAATAAAAGGCAGGTCCCTGAAACATGCAAAATAATGAAGCTCAGAGAAAAGATACATTGGGAGCTGGTACTTTCCCATCCTCCCAGGACAAAAGAAAGTAGCTATTTAATGACATTCTTAAAAGAAAATATTCTTCTTCCAGCACAGAATGATCCCACAGAACATGGGACAAGGGTGATACTTCTTGGCTAGGAATGAATTTCAAACAAGTAGGAGACACTTTTATGTTGTTGGGAGCTGGGTGATGAGAATGAATTTCTTCAGGAAGCAATTCATTCCAGACGGCTTAAAGACACTGTTCTCCCAGCAAAGCTCCTATGCAGCAGAGCCGCAAGGTCCTGGTCAGGAAATCGGGCACCAAGTCTGCATTGTGGTCAGCCAAAACCTCTCCTGAGTTCTAGCACATCTGTCTGCAGGCTGGTTGGTGTGCAGGTCTGCTCTGGTACTGCAGCAGTTTCTAAGTCAGTGTAAACCCCTGAACGCAGAAGAGGCACGGGCAGCCTCCTGCAGTGCTGTTCCCGTTCGGGTTCTTGCCTGATTTCAGTTTCTCTGTTGGTTGCAGGATAGGTTTTTTGTGGTCTTTTCTGTTACTCAAAAGAATGCCAAACACAAGAGCAAAGGCTTCTTTTCTAAGTTCTTTACACACACGAAAGGAGCTGTGCCCCTGAATATACTTCCAGAGGTAAAATTGTAGGCATTTGCCAAAATTAATCAATCAGGCTCTCTGTGATAAACATCAAGGCTGTCCAAGTAAACAACCAACCTCTCTCAGCTTTTCCTAGCTACCCAATGTCATTTTGCTGACTGTTCTCTGATGTGCTTAGTGTATGAATCACGTTGCTCCTAGACAGCCAGAAACGTTTTGGTAAAATAAGCAGCCGTGCCTAGGACAAGTCCTTAGCACCTGCTAGCTCAGCTTCTTCTCAGCCAGACTGAAGTGCAGTCCAACTGCCAATTGCCACTAGATTTTCAAGGTTTTGCCCTTTGGCCAATAAGCAGGTAATAATTCCAAGAAAGAGGCTGGTACCAAGCCCCAGCACAAGGTAAGGGCAACCTGGCAGGTAGCAGGAGGAGGAAAACTCTCCGAATGCAGTTCTCGGGCACCTCCATATTCTGCTGTGTTTGCTGCTTGACAAGTCATGATGTTGATTTCATATCAGTTCCCAACTGATGTTTTTAAAGCAGTCAGCATAAACCATTAGCTGGACTTCCCTGTAGAACTAGAGTAACCTTTACTGGGTGAGGACACCTGCCAGTGCTTTTTATGCTGAAAGCTTTTTTACGATGATAGCTTTTCATATCATCTGCTTTCATATCATGGCAGAATACCATAACAGGCAGACAAGGAACCTACCCAGAGAGGTGCCTTTCTGATGATTGCCAGCTGTACTAAAAAAATTGCATTAAATCAAAGAGGAGGCAGGAAAACAGAGGGGAAAAGGAGTTGTGAAGGGAATACTACCATTCCTGTAGTCTCCCTTCAAACCAGCAGCAAGATGTAGTTTTGCCACATTTTGCTCTTCCTCCAGATCATGTAAGCTGTCCCCTCTCTAGAGGAACCACCTCACACTGAGGGAAAACTCTGAAATAAAGCAAAGTTGGTATTTGTCTCCTTTATGACAATTCTCTGGTTCTGGTGGCTTCCCTGCACGCTCACTGCCTGAGACTGGGTAACTGGCCCTAACACAGCCATCCTTAAAAGTACCACTTTGTTTTGCTTATAGTTTTTCACCTCTGCTGTTTCCACAAAATGCTCCTAGCAGTTAAAATGACAGGAATAGAATAACACACCAAAGAACAGGGATGCTCAAGGACAGAGACCAGGAGGCAAAAGAAAGTATGTGCAGAAAAGGGGGAAACATGGACAGAAAAATGAAGCAGAGGGAAAGAGGAAGACTCTTCTGCTGGCAGAAGCTGTAAAGAAAAAAAAATATCCTCTGAAGGGACAGAAGGAATTTGTTGCAAGCTAAGTGGAAGAATTTGAGAGGGCAGGAAAGAGAAATCAGTGCTGGGTTAACTGAGTATGTTTGCATGAGTTACTAAACTTCAGAAGATAAACCCCCTTCTACAGAGCCTGGATTTGAAGGAGGCAATGTAGCTGTTTCAGAATGGGGATGTTACTATCACATCTCCTTGTAAAAATTATTCAAGATGCCTAGTATTGGCATTCTGCATAAATTGAAATCTAAAAAGCTGGACAGTAAGAAGCCATAGGAAAAAAAAAAAGAGCTATAGTCTAGACTGGGAAAAAAATGAAAGTGAAGCCCATTAGAAGCACATGAACTCTGCTAATTGCAGAATCTGATAAAAAAGAAGGACATTACTCAAAGCTGGAGGTCAGTTTCCAACTGATAAGCCCTAGAAAACATATTAGTTCAGGCTGATCTATCGCCACAGTTAGATCGATCTCAGATTCTGACAAGTTTGTTTCAGTTGGACCCAAACAATTCCTCCTGGAGAGGCACAAAATGGGCTGGCAAGCTGGTGGCACTGTGGTCCCTCTCCAGTCCAAAGCATTCATTTTCTGCACTTAGCTGAAGGAATATTCAGCATTGCATTTCAAAAATTTGCTGATTGAAAAACTGTGCTAAGCAGATGTAAAGGGCCACTTTTAACAGCAAATTGGATGTTCATACTTTGTGTGGCTTGCTCCTGACTATCTTCAGTATTTATAATGATTAGTATCTGAGGAGGATATGCCACCGCTTTCTAGTGTCTTACAGATCATGTTTAAGTGATGGTAATTGCGTGATCTAGGTAAGTATCTCCAACACTGATGGGGACACCGAGACATGGGCAGTTAAAGAAACTCACTCAGTTTCTTAACAGAGAACTGCCAGAAACAGAGAGAATGTTTAATTCACACTTCAGGAATCTGACTTTTGCTGTCTGGTTTGCTCATTCAGCTAGTGAAACTAGTTGCCTACTGAGGCCGAGGTAATACAACAATCAAAAAGCCAACGTACATCTTATCATGGCATCTATTTTACGATAGAAGAATTGAGGTAGGAACTTTGACATCTTCATGAGGAATGTCACAGATAACAGCAGAGGAGATAACTGGATGCAGAACATCAGTTCCAAGGTTAGAGCTTCAACAGCTGATCAATTTTTAACTCTGGCTCCTACTAACTAACTGAAGTCCTACTAACTTTAACTAAAAGATAACATCTCTTATTAGAGTGACTGTAGAATTTTTCTAGCGATATCATCTCATTGAATAAAAGCCTCTTCCTGCAAATCCTGCTTCTTTAAATGATCAGGGCTACAACAGCATTACTACTGCCAGAATTAGCATAAAAGGAAACAAGAACGTGCCAATCTGCATGGATTTATTTTTAAATGTGGTTTACTAAAAGGCAGTTACAGTATAGACTTTTTTTCATTCATGCTTAGGACAATTTGGACAGACACAGGAATAGTAGGTGCTCTCAAATGAAAATCTTATTAACATGTGGACTGCAAAACAAGCAAAAAAAGTAAGCCTTTTATCTTTAACTTAATAGGCCATTGCAGATTCTTTTTAATTAAAAAAAGATTATATGTGTTATAAGAAGGTTATAAGAAAAAAAAAAGCAGAACATTTTGGAAGTTTCTAAGTCAGAAGGAACAGTAAAATCAGCATCTTATCCAAAACCACTGATATCAGGACATATCCAAATATAATATGCACTAAGCTTTAACATCCTACTTTGCTCTGGTGAGTCCAAAACGATGTGCCTGCTTTTTTGTCTCATTCATATTGAAAAGCAACTCCCATTTCTTCACTTGCCCCCATCATCAATTTTAAAATGCAAACGCTTCCAGCTGTATGTGCATCCACTCAGTCACACGCACAAATGCTCTGTGCAGGCAGCTCAAGCCTGCAGAAGGAAACAGCCTCCTACAGAACTGGTCATCACGTTCAAGCTCGAGTGGGTCAGAAAGTCTATGTTTCTCTCAGACACCCTCTCCCTCCTAGAAGGCACCATTTGTTGGCTTTCCTCAGCTGGGTAGGACATCCAGCTCTTGAGGAAGTAATAGGAGCTCCTCAAGGCTGTCTATCACCTTTTTAATATGAGCAACAGCAGCAGAAGGATGATGGTTAAGGAGGAGACAACCTTAGGAGACTCATTAGTAAAAAGGGAGATGGATACAGGACAGAGGAGACAGAAGAGTATAATTGCTATAATCTCAGGTTAGGATGAGCCTCAGTTGTCACTGTGCCACTCTGTCACAGAGGTGAGACTAGCAAAAGAAGGGTCTGTCACCCTCGTTTACTCCCTGAGGCTTCCCAAAGGGCTACTTTGGAAACCTTTCTAAAAAGCTCTTGATAATAAGTAGCAGCTACAGAACAGCAAGAAATTTGTCTTGGGACTGTAGGGCATTTAGCATTATTCGAGAGCAGTCTCTCTGCACAGCCGAGGATAGCAGTCATAGGATGTTTCCTTCCTATAATCTTCCTTCCCCTTCCTCATTGCTACTCAAAGTCTGGCTAGTGTGGAGTTGCTACCAGGCATCCGTCCAAAGTCCGGTAAGCAACAGTGGTCCATGATACTGCTCACCATGTTGTTCCAGAGGCCCACAGCCATGATAGTATAATCTTCTTCCAGAGTTTCCACTTGTGTCTTTGATGTGGTAATGAAACCATCCCTGCCCTGAAAGAGAAAGTATTTTGAGCATGAGAAAACACTTAAGAGTATGAAAAGATGAGACATTCAGCCACAAAAGGTCTCATTCTACAAAATAATATTCATATTCACAGGAATATTAATCTCTGGTACTCTCATTAAGCCACTTGTTGCTGATCTCAGTTACTGCTGGTGTGTCAAGACAGAACAGATGCTGTTCTTTTAAGTGATTGCTGTACCTTACCACTGTAAGGTAGCAGTGAAGGAACCGCACATCATCACGACAAGAAGACCAGAGCAACAGCAAAGCACGATCACAATAGTGACATATAGGGAGATCAGGGAAACATGCAGATGTGATCACATGAATGATTTGGAATAAACAACACTTCTTATAGCTAACACTTACATGCATTTAAAAAGTGGAAGAGTGCAGAATTTGTCTTAAGAGATCATACTTATTTTTAAATGAAAGTGATTGTTAGAAGAGTTTGGAAGACTGCACATGGTGGTCTGCAGGTGTACCACAAATCAGAAGAAATAAAGAATCCACCTATGACATAAGACGGTATTTAAGGCGATAACAGAGCAATTTACTAAGAGAAAAAGTAATGCCATGAAAGTTAAAAGTCTGTCATTTGCATATAGACCAACCATCAACAAAGCAAGCCTGGCATAAGAAGACCCAGCAGCAAAGAAAGATTTTGCAACACAGCAGACCCAACCTTCCTGGAAGGCAAATTTCTTCTCCCAGTCCATTTTATTCTGATACTGAGCTGAGGGGAGCAATGGAATTAGCACAAATTCAAGGAGCTGTTATGATGCCCAGGAACCAGACCACAACTTACCACCAAACTATTTTACAAATAACCACCTAACGTTATGTGTTGGATTTTAACACCTTGCTCTGAGTGAACCATTATCTAGTAAGTAACATTTTCCCTCTTCATTGCCAGGTCTCAGACAACCCTGACCTTTGAACTTCCCTTTAGAGATCACCTGTGGCAAAAACATGTCTGACATCCCAGACGACCCTATCTATATTCATTCCCCACTGGCTATACCAAATACAAAATCTGGACAAAATTCATTCCTAGGTTCCCAGACTGCATTAATCTCATTGCAGGGAGGTAACTCTACTTTCCACCAGAGTTTACAAAACCTTTATCTTTTCCCCCCTACCCATTTTTATATACTTCTTGTTACCCTCTTTTGCCTTTGTCTCCAAACACACATGAGTGTAATCAGGGATGAATGAGCTGATGACTGCAAAGATATCGAAAAATTAGAAGCACTGACAGTTTCCAGACAATCGCAACCTTATCTACAGAGGTGCCATGACTTGATTTCTCCAAGGAACAGAGCATTCAAAAAACACAGGACCTCTGACTGACACCGTTTGAAGCAAGCTCTCAGGACTTCTGTGTCTGATCCTGAGGTGTGTTCTGCATGTGCCTGACTACCCTTGTCTTCTGGCATTACACACAGCCTAGACAGGAAAGAGCCAGCTGAATATTGCTCTCAATCTCAGCAGATACAGTCCAGAAAGAATGGAGCAACTCGAGCTTACTCACCGGTCTCAGCAGCAGATTTCTTTCTTGGAAAGAAGGCTGAAGAACAACAGCGAAGTCATCCTTTTGATTATACTTCTCAGACTCCAGCAGTTTTTCCCAAGCATCCTGAATAGACAACCATTTAATCAGATGAGTATTATCAGGTAGAGAGTGTAATATATATGCAATTTGTCAGGGCTTGAAGTGAACTAAGATTATCCCCATCCCTAATAAATCCAGAACAAAGACAGTAATTTAATGAAATCTTCTTACACAATAATTGGAAACTCCTTGTAGCTACAAGAATTTACCACGATTTTCTTTGAAAGAGCGGCAAGCTTAGCAAGGCAGTGAAATGTCATGCTTATTGCCTCCCTATCGTTTTTAAAAGGAATTCCAGCACAACTCTCTTTTTCTTAACAGAAAGTTTCTCTCTTCTAAATCACATGTCATGTTACTGGACAAGATGGATCATTTCTTTGATGGGATATGACAAATCCTAGGTTGCCAAAAGCTTTATAGTTATTAGAAACTTCAAGAGATACTAAGATCACTCAGGTATAGACAGAATTTATCTCCGCTGTTACTCAACTTCCCCACTGCTATTCGTCCCTTAACTCCTCATTGCAGTCCAATCTGGAAAATGAACAGACATGTCTAGCAATATGAAAGCCAAGCAACACAGAAGATGCCATACCTGATAAGACCACCTCAATATGTTATCATCTAATGTGGAGCATTCATCAACATAATTGCACTGATTCCTGCCTGAATTGCTGCAGAAAAGAATGAAAAACGTGAAAGACATTATGAACTTTCAATAAACAAGACATACAGCATGAACTCTTTTAAGCCACTGACAAGCATATATTGAAGACTAAATTGGTGCATATATTGAGAAAGCTACATGGAACATCCCAATTTTTGATATAAACATAGAGTGATATATATTTCCATGTCCAGAGCTTTGGATTGCTTCTTGATTTGAAAACCTATTCAGATGGCAAATATGCCAGACTTGGATTAGCAAGTCTTACAAGCTAGCAGCATGCTCAGGCTTAAAATAGCAGTTCAAACATTTTCCTCTCTATAGTCACATAGGAAAATTGAACACACTCAGAATATTTCCACAGGAACTTCTGCCTTAGTATTTGGCAACAAGACCTCCATCTAGAAATGTGGATGGAAGCTCAATGCTGCAAAAGCTTATATATGCTAAAGGATGGCCAGGCACTGTCAAGCAGCTAACCAATCTCAGCCAAATTTCTGACCTGCAAGGTGAGATGTGCCTACTGCATATTTCTACAGCTAGTTGGAGAACTCAGACCTTCTCCCAAGGCTGTAGACAGGAACAATATAAGATACATTTAAGATTAGTTTGCTTCCAGCAACAATATACTCAGTTGAAAATGCCTGGATGGACTGGAATCTGAGAAACTTTTTTGTGGGGTTTGCAGATATAAGCAATAAGTACCTATCAGGATCAGACTCTCCTTTTCACAGAACTCTAGCTAAACCTATAAAATGGGAGTTTTCTGTTAAAGTGCTTTTATCACTGCTAGTGAGTGAAAGAAATAGGAACTTAGGACCAGAATCTTACCCAAGTCTAACAGAAGAACCTCAAAAAATACATGAAGACAGTTATATGCCTAAAATGTGATTCATAGACTACTTTTAGTGCAGACAACACTTCTAGTTAGTAAGAAACTAATAAAGGAAGGAACTTTAAATCCCTATTATGTCCCAAACTTCAATGCCTAAAGTTAGATACTGATATGGGACTGGGAGTGTCAGCCACTATTCTCCTCTTAGACACTTGAAATTTCATCTTTTGTTTTGGGCTTATGTTTTTCTCTCAAAGCACAGTTCAAAATGAGGACTTGGTAGCCAAATGTGGAGGCCCTTTTCTGGGAGACAATCTGGGCCTGAGGCTGAGATGAACCCAGGAGTTTAGCAAACATTGAAATACCAGACTTGCAAACTGGTGGAACTGTTCAACCAGATAAACACAGCTACAAGAGCATGCTGACAACAAGAAAGTTGAAAAGGAAATATAAAAATTCCAGAGAGGAAAAAAAATTAAATCTATTTAATTTTATTTTGTAAGGCCTTCAATATATGGCAAGGCCCGTATTCCTAAATCCATCTTTTCCACCTCTCATCTACCTGTCTCACATTTTTCCCCTCAGTGCCAGTGCAGGAGAAATAAGCTAGAATGCTTCATGCAATTGCTTTTGAGACGGAAAGCTTCTCCTCTACTTATGCTTGTTGTTAAGCATGTGGTTATGCAGGAGCCAGACCCCTTCCTTGACTGACGGAATGTTTCCCGGGTTGTATACATGCAAAGCTTGTGAAACACTTCAGGACGAGTATATTAGTACATATGGTGTCTTATGCCACGGGCACAGGAAAAAAATTACTGTGGAGTAGGATGGAGTGTCGTCTCATCATCTGTAAACTACTTCATTTTAACTGTCCATGCATGCACTCCTACTCCATACTAAATTGGGACATAGCTGCTCACGCTTTTGTTACAAGGTACTGAGAAAGGGAGATGGATGAAAGCATCTAGGCACACAGTTACCATAAGTTACCAACTGACAAGTTGGATGTTCTCCATCCTACCATACCCTAAGCCAGAGTAGTAGCTTTCACATAGCCTAACAATGTGCTTTTAAGACATGTTATTCCTTCTGTGAACATTGATACCTAGAAACTTAAACTTTTAAAGAGCCTACAGAGTTTTTGACTTGAGAGTTGCAGGGCAAAAGTAGCACTGACTAAAGAGCTGGGGGTAGGTAGACTGTGCAGGCTTGTGACCATAATCACGGTACTGGATCTGGCTGGGATGGAGTTAACTTTCTTCATAGCAGCCCAAGGGTGCTGTGTTTTGGATTTGTGCTAAAACTGTTACTAACACACCAATGCTTTGGCTGTTGCTGAACAGTGCTTGTACAGCGTTGTGGCTTTCTCTTTTTCCCCGCTCTGACACACCCAGCGAGTAGGCTGGGGGTGGGCAAGAGATTGTGAGCTGGGACAGCTGACCTGAACTGGCCGAGGGGATATTCCATACCATGTAACGTCATGCTGAGCAATAAAAACTGAGGTAGAGGAAGAAGGAGAGGGGTGTTTTGGTTTCCAAGGTTGCTGTTGCTTGCAGGCTGGCTGGACATCGCTCCACTTGTGGGAGGTGGTGAGTGATTACCTTTGTGTAACTTATTTTCCCCAATCTTTCTTTCATCTATTAAACTGCCTTTATCTCAACCCATGAGTTTTCTTGCTTTCTTTCTTCTTAGTCTCTCCCCTGTCCTGCTGGAGGGTGGTAAAGGGGGAAGTGAGTGAGAGTCTCTCCCCTGTGGCTGCTGGCCAGGGTCAATCCACCACAACAACAGTGTGCAATATTTAAACATATGCTATCCAAGCTGGCAGGATTAAAAGCACCTACTCTTCCAGGTAAAAATATGACTTGCAGAGAAAGTTTATCAGAAACAAAGTGGAGACGTAAAATCTTTGACATACTTTTCTATTAAGGGCAGAAAAACTGTTCAGAAGACTCTACCTCAGTTATAAAGTCAATACGTATACATATCTATGTGTCTGAACAACAGTGGGAGACAGTGTCAAGAATTTAAAGGAACCTCTGTTACCTGGCACTATTGTAATCTTGGCATGCAAGAGAGGAAGTCGTGAGCTCAGTGGAATCCACCAGATTTACGAAAGCCTTGGGAACCTGCAGTGATAAAGTAAAAATTCATCGTGTTATATTTGCAATTAAAGATGAGCAGGTAGTGATAATGGTAAATACATCTAAGCTTCACATGTGTTACCTCTGGCCTGGGATTCTGCCTGCATAAAATCAATGATCTAAGTCTTTGCCAATTCTGTCCTAAACCCTACTCCTATGCCTACCGTCTAGAATAACGTTGATCATCATTCACGAAGTACTTGTGACCATAACTTCTTGACTGAGACCCAGCAATTCATTTTACATGACCAAAGTGGCCACCAGCCAACTAAATTGAACTCAAATGAACTGGGAACTACCATTTTTGTGGCAACATACCAATGCAAAGCTGGGGATGAAACGTCCTGTATAATAGCATAAGCACTCGTGCATCCTGCCTCACCTCTCCCCCAAGCAGAAAGCAGCATTCCATTTACATAATGATATTTCACTTTTACAAGTGCACATAAACAGATTCTGGAAATAATAGTGGAGAGAATCTGAAGAGAATGCACAGGTGGAACTTCACCTGTCCACAACATTCGTTGAAGTCAGTCTGAAAAAAACGAGTGGTTGTGGCCTGATGCAATCGAACTGTAGCAGGTTTAGAATACCCTTTAGGCCTTCAATCCAGCAAAACAAAATTCTTGGAAGATGCTATTGAAATACTTCAGATAAACGGTTAATAGTCTGTTTAGTAGTGATATATGCGCATCTAGTCTACTATTCATTAGTAGACTAAGACTCAGTGCAGAGCATTTCCCAGAAACCATCCTAGATAAGCAGATAATTCTTAGCTCAGCCAGCTAGAAAACGTTTAGAAATGCTGAGATCTTAAAATGAACACATAATAGGAAAAAAGATCCATTATACATATTTTTAATGGGTGTTTTCCCTGGTCTGTAAAAGTCATTACCGGGTAGTTGGCAGCCTGTACACTGCCTAGGTAGCTCCACACATCCAGTAATTAGACATCAGTTATTTTCACAAACAGCTCTGCTAAACATGAATGACTTTCAGACCTAGACAGACGTACTCCATTTTTAATAGAAATCACTTAAAAAAACCCCAAAGACTGAGTGGTACATTAACTTGTGTTGCAAAACAAAGCAGTTACCCGTCCATCCTTTCCACTTGCATGCATCAGCTTTTTTAAAGCATGAATAAAACACTTATTGAAAATGAATGAAGCCCGTGGATTGAAGTCAATGAGGTTGGTGTTCTCAGTCACCTGAACAGTGGTACAAGCCCTAGTCCAGTAAGGGAGACTGGAAAAATCAGCAAAGAATTCAGGTATTCAAGGTTGATGAATAAATCTTACCTTTTTATACAAAAAATCCAAGACAGCTTTAAGTTTTTCCAGGTTGTCCAATATGCAGTTCTTCTGTAAATGAGATGAGAAATGCCATCAAAACTAGTAGAAAAAACAAAGTTATCAACTTGCCAAAAGTCACAAACCCCGTATGTTGAGCCATGTACTGAAGTGTTACCAACGACCACTATATTCTGTATTCAGACTTAGCCAGCACCAAGAAAAAAAACATGGAACTAGTCTTCTAATTTAACTGCCTATAATGAGACAACTTAACATATTAAAAAAAGACAGGGATGGGGAAGAAAAGTATCTTTAGACTTGAAGGTGGAAAAGAGCTATTCTACTAAGGCATCTCAGACTTGGGATCACAAATTAAGTACATGTGTTTATAAATTAAAAAAAAAAGTGTGCCAGGTGCTTACATCACTGGATAGAGTCATTCCAACATCTCGGAACCAGCTACTTCTTTGGTTCACTATGGCAGAGAGCAGAGCTTGGGAAAGCATCTTAACCACCTGCTTTGACTGCTAAACCACCCCATGAAAAGCTTACCAGTTGTGTGGAGGCACAAGAAGAGCATGGCTTTTCAGCATTAAAAAAAACTGTGATCAGTTTCCAGTCATTTTGGAAGTCCATCATCTGGGAGAAAAAAAAAAAAAAAAGAAAGGAATAGGATGATAAGAAACCTATTTGCTATTTTCCTTTCTCACACAAGATTTGCTATGGCTTTAAATCAGCAAGACCAAGCAGTAGTCCATGACCCAACCCCGGCCACCCTGATCACTTCCATTTGACAAACCATCCAGCTTTTCCCAACAGGAGACAGCAAATGGATGGTTAGGCAGCAAATGCTGCAATTAAAGCTCAATGTACACCTATAAAAAGCTCAGGTTAGAGCCAGAAATTGCTGCTGCCATTGGAGGAGATGGGCATGCACAGCTTAGCACAGAGCTTGATGCTTCTTTCCATCACTGTTGCAGCTTGCTGACAGGGTTAATGTTCCTGAACTGCTGAGATTGGCTCACACTAGTGAGATGAAGACTGCAGCAAGAATCTGAGAGCTAGAGCCCTGTTCAGCTGTGCTATGTTTATTAGGCAGTTCTCGCCAAACTGAAGAGCATTGGTTAGAACCACGCAGCTCCACAAAAATGTGTGCTAAATCCATGTACAAACAGTCCGATGGGCTCCCTGTAGAGCAAAGAGGCAACAGCAGAATCATCTTGGCAATTACATTTTCCCGATATGTCAAGACCATTTTACAAATAACATGCCTCGGGGTTAAGAATAGAAGAAAAATGAATGTGTAAAACTCCAGGATGGGATTGACAAAGCACTCAGCCATAAGTGATAATTCAAGCTCTCGCCAGCGTTAACCACTGACATCAGCCAAAGCAAATCTAGGTCTTAGTCCTTTTTGAAAATATGATCCTAAAAGACCAAGAGGAAACTGAAGAGACAAATACCGAGAATTATTATTTTGGGTTGGCTTCTCAGAAACACTGGCACAGTTACAAAATGTAGCTAGCAGAGGTCTCACATCCTTAACCAATAGAAAACAAACATATTGGCTTCCCTACCAAGCTCTTCAGACACTCTGACAAACGTAAACCAGGTGGGATACTTTCAAGAACAAAACTCTGTCCTTGAAATGTAGAGAATTGATTCTTATTTACTACAGAAAGACCAAAGTCCGTTAACCTCAAGAAACAGCATTTTCTATTTTGAAGAGATTTTTGAGTGCTGTTTAAAGTATTTAATCACATTTCTCCCTTTCTCTGCTTCAACACCAAGCTCTCTGAATTGTCCTGTGCTTTAAACAAACCTGATTCCCTTTCATGAGCTTCACTATTTCTTCAGCTTGATGCAGGAGGTCTCTGAAAAGCAGAAAGGAAAAGAGAAACTATGGAGGCATCAGTTAGGGTAAAGCTTTGGCTGATTTTCACCATTAAATCAAACAACATTTGAGACTTCAGGTGGGATTAATCTTTTCTCTCCTAAGTGTGTTAAGATTAGACACTTGTCTGTGCTACACAGAGAGCCTGGGGTGATTAGCTCATATTCAGGCATCTCACTTTCAGACATGTGCACTTAGATGAAAACAGCAGACGCAGCTTGGTAGGCACACCTCTAATTCTATTTGAGCCAAAAATGTTTGTTTTGCAGCTATGAAGAGGGAGACCTGATGTTAAGTCAGGTGAACCAGACCCCAAAGCGCACAGTGGGCTTTGTTCCTCCTGCTTCTGAGAGGTGACAATTGAGTCACAGTGGCAGGGTCTGTCCCTGGAATATCTGTGCAGTCTCTGCCAGTACTGAACATATTCTGTGTCCAGTGAAGTGCTCCAACATTAAAGGCTTCCATCCCCCACCTTGCCAGCTGTAAATGAACTGCCCAGCCAAAAACCCCTCAGACTTACATGGCTTGACTGTCTGATGTTGCTCCCTTTGGGCCAGGCAGAGGAGACTGATGCAGGACTGAGGGATTAAAACTGCTAATGAGAGCTGAATGACATACACAGGTTAGGCGATTTCTGCATACCAGGGATTGCTACTCTGCCATTTCATTACAAACACAACAGAACTAAAACAGCCAGAAAATGTAAAGTCTGAGGATCTCTTGGCATGCATGAGAGGTACGCCTGAGCCCCTCTGCAGCTGTTCTTACTGGGTTTGCTCCTCTGAAGAGGAGGTTTGACATCTGAGTTTGCCTCCAGAGTCAGGTCAGAAACCTCCATCCCCATCTCTTATGTCAGCCACAAGTAGTGTAGTCGGATTTAAATACTGGCAGCTGTAGAAATGAAGCTACTGGGAAGGGTTACACAGAGACAGCCTCCTGAAGCGCTGAGAGTTGCCAGGTTTTAAACCCCTTTCACAGGGAAATGGAGGTGACATTAAGACACTAGGAAGAAGATTTGGAGGGGAGGACCCTGGAGATGTCCACTACTCAACTCAGCATTTCAGTGGACCTGAAGGTTTTACTTGCAACACCCTTCAAGCAAGTCAAAGCTGCCTTCAGAGCCAGCTGGAACCAACTGGTAGATGATGATTTCACATATGTGGTGCATCTATGGCAGCCCCAGTGTAAATCCTGAATACATGGCAGCGGAAAGAGTACTGGACAGGCAAACCCACACAAGATTTCACTGGGCTAGCATGGGCAGCAAGCACACACAAACAGGGATTGTGGCGCGAGTAGTAGTAGCAGCCCAAAAAACCCTGTTGGGCATGTAAGACTCTTGCAGCAGTCTGCGGCTCCCCTTCTTCACCACTACTTGTCTACCCGGACAGTGTCTTTAAAGCCAGCACAGATAACCCAGCCTGGCTGTACTCATGTCCCCCGAGTACACCATCCCTCAGGCTTCCCTTACCCCCCTGCAGTGTGCTTGTGCTGCACCTGCTCTGCAGCCCAGCAAAGCCCTGGAGCTCCTGCTAGCGTGCCGTTCAATCAGTTTGCTTGAGTTTCACTGTGACAGCAAGACGCACCTGCTAAAGTTTCCACGCTCACTTCAAGGATGCTCTTTCCTGTGCTATAGAAAGGGAAGAGAAAACAGGAAGTTGCTGTTATTTCATTTCTCAAAGAAAAATTATATTACAGCACAGCCTCAATTTCTTATTAGCTATGCTACAGCTCGGAGTGCATATTCATGGCAGCTGCTGAAATTAAGAACGGGGCCTTTCTTTCCCCAAAACCGTCATGTCATCAGCTACTGCTGAGTAAGAACACAGTTTTAGATCTCAATTTTTTGTGTCTCTGTACACTCTGCATGTTGCAATAATTGTGCTTGTGCATACATACAGTAATGCAGGGACCTCTCTGTGTGCACCCACATAGAAGTGGACACGGATGTTTGTGCAACCATTTAAAAAAATTAGTCTTTTAAAGTTTGTCTGTGCAGGGCCAAATCCTCATCTGGAATGCCATGACTCAAAAAAGCTACACAGACTTGCATCTACAAGGTTTAGGATCACTCACTCACAAAGTTCACTCACTGATTTAGATCTGCTAAGGGGGCATGAAAGAAGAAAATGGGGTAAGGCTTGTCCATGAAGCACTGGGAATCATTCAAGCAGAGGACAGGGGTATCAGGACTCCTGGGTTCTTTCTTTGCTCTGATAAATCCCTGCTTTCTGGTCTCTAACTAGTAGATGATGATATTTACTACCTGGGATTCATCATGTAGCAATGATTCTTAATCAAGATTATTGCAACCGTAAGGTAGTTCTGTATCTTGAAAAAGTACAAAGAATTTCTGTTAACTAAGGATTCGGAAGGATCCAGTGTCTCAAAACCCTTTATATTTTACACAGGCTTTCTCCTCCTCTCTAGAAAACAATAATAAGAATTGTTTGGGCCTAATTTCTGCACTGTGATACTGTATAAATTAGTATCATTAGTAAATTAGCACTTATAAATGCTAACAATTCGTTGTTACCTTTGGAGAAAATCCTCATGATGTACACCAGATCTTGGTGTCTGTGAACAAGCAAACAATAAGAATAGCATTAAGCAAAGGGTAAACTAGCTCTACCTACGCTGTTCCCCTACCATATTCCACTCCTGTTATAAATAGCATTGTCTTCCACATACTCTTCTCCATTGTGTTGTAGTTACTCACAGATTTAAATTATTTTCCAGAGCTTCCTTATTATAGCATATTTTCATAGTCTAGTAATCCTTTCTTAGTTACTGCTTTCATTAATGAATTTATAACGTATGGCTTCTTAAAATAAAATTTGACTAGTTGAACTCAAATTCAGTCAAATGAAATGCTGTTCTAAACCAAATTTCTCTGGATCCACTCCTTTTCAACAAGGGACATGACCTGAAGTCATTTAGATAATTTACATGGATGGCACTCAGCCAGTATGGTGTCTGTTAAAAAACCCCTTAACATAAACAGAGGAACTTCATTAATTTCAGAGAGTCTGAGGAGCAGACGGTGACCGACATGTTTGCTCTAGGAAAGTAGACATTCCTTAAAAGAAGATCATTTATATGTTTTTCTATGGCACCATCCACAAGCAACAAAGGCATTAGCACAAAAAAGACTTGCTCTAAAGGGCCATGCATCTGCTATGGGTGAAGTACCTTTCCATTTAGGACAATTATTTTCTTCCAAAGAGGAAGGTACTCACAAGGAGTCCAGGAGTGCTGATTTTCTAATGGAAAGCTTTCATCCCAAGGCATCCCATGTCTTGATGAATACCACCTCAAATTTGAAAGTTGTTTTGTGATAAAGGAGAATCTCCCCCATTTCTTTGCAGTTGTAGCCCCTGCAATGGCTACCAATTTTTGCCCAACATGCATTTCTACACTTCCTCAAAGCTTGAGAATTGTGATTAAAAGCTTTTAATTGGGCCTCAAATCTATTTCAGATATTCACTTCCAACTATTAATAAGTAAAGATCATCCAAATCTGACTGTATTAGAACAGACAGGAGAACTTTACCCAGTGATTTATACATCAGAAATATATCTTTGTGATTCTTCTAGAGCTTCTGCCTTCTATATAGGAAACCAGACTCTACGGAAAACACTTCAACAGGATGGAAAATCTACTGCATTTCTCGATAATTTGTTCTAATGGTGATCACCAAAATTGTACTTTTTTCCAGTTTGAATTTTCTCAGCTTCTTCTTCCAGTTATTCGATCTGTTATGCTCATTGTTAGGAAAATCCAAGCACTCAAATCAAATAACATGGTTCTCTGCAAGAGCACTGTGATCACATTTCCTCCTGCACGAAGTCAGCTGGCTATTTTTAGACTCAGGGTATACTGGAACACTGAACAGCAGGTATTTCCAGTCATTTTTTACCAGAAGCCTTTGATGCTTGCGGAAAGATTCAAGTCCTGAACGCCCTAACTGGGACCCCAAACCAAACTACATCATCAGCTCACTTCATCATCACAACGGAGGAAATGGGTCACGTTCAGCACAATTCCGGCTTGTACTTACTCTTTGCAAACTTCCTATTGCCGTGACTGTTTTAATGTCAGCTGGCCTCAGAGCATGAACTGCAGAAAAGTGAAAGATTCCAGGTTAAAAAAGAGCAGTAACCTTGAAAGAAAATTACATTCACCAGTATACTAAAACATAACAAAATTGATTAAAACATAAGAAGTCTATACTGATCATTTCGAAGGGCAGTTTTAAATCAGTCAGAGAGGATGAGAAGCTTTTCTCAGGTGTTCAGTAAATACTTTGAGTGCTTCAAAGCACTGAAATGTTCAACCATCAAGCAAGAACAGATCACAAAACACTGCTATGAATGATTCAAGTAATAGCAGCATCCTCGATTAGCAGCTGAAGAAACTATGGTAGAAAACTAATTATGAATAGAACAAAAAACTAAGGAGTTTGTAGAGCCTACCTCCATTTCAGTCACATCACACACATATGCATCCCCTCAAACAGCTGATATCTCCCCCAGCCTGCTCTCAAATAATTTTGGGGAGGAAAGCCTCCATAAGGATAATATCAAACACAAACCTGAAGATGAAGGGGTGTCAGGTAACATCGCCTGCTCACACGAAAACTGGAAGCTTCTTAGAGCCTTTGACGTAAACAAATAAATACGGTTGATTGCTTAGATCTAACAAGGAAATTTGTGGAAGGAGGGGTCCTATGGGCTCCATTCTCACACAGTACCAAGCTCTTACTCATGTAACAGCAATTTTAAAGAACAATTACACCTCTGCTAGAAATACATGGGAACACAGATCTGGACAGCTGCATTTTCAAATCCACTTTTCCAAAAATTGACACTTTTTGCTCAGTTTTCTTACTGATTGCCACAGAACTGGGCCTAAGCAAACAAAGAAATGTGCTGAACACAACCTATTACATCCATTGCTGCAAATAGTGAGCGCTTAATCTGGAAGAGGTCATAAGGACAGCTACTGCACACATCTTCACACGCCAAGAGGCACCCGATGGACACAACAAAAAGCTACATCTCCAATATGCAACAGGAAAGGCAGAATGAACCAATTGTGGGACCTTGGCAACTGGGAAAATTCCCAGGTGATCATAGAAAGCACTAAAGAGGGGATAAAAAGAGTTGCATTTGGGGCAAGGATGTGAGTGATGTTATTCACTCAGCATGACAGACAGCTCAGTACCACTAGGAACATTATTTAATGCCCTCCTAAATCCTGACTGTAGGTATGGCCCAACATCTAGTACTTCAAAGAGAGATGAAAGACAGCCCCCCAGGGTGATTTGGCTAGGGCTTCCCTCATATCTATGACCATGTTTGGCTAGCTGATCATCGCTACTACGTAAAGATGAAATCTATATTGCAACAAGGGCCACCACAGTCCCCACGCACCCCCTGGTCCCCAGTTGGAGGACTTTAATGGTGCACACACTTTGCACAAGGAAGTGCAAGGAAGAGTTTAATCTTGCGTTTCTAAAAGAGCAACAGAGCATCTAGGAACAAGTGCTAACCACAATCGATCTACGTACAGGATATGCAACCTAATAACAAACGTTGCTCGGAGAAATCTTTATTTCCTGATTAGGTACTGTAATCTTGCAGCTGCAACATCACATTGCCGAGTCATTTGCTTTGCATTTATTCTTTGCAGAATCAAACAGTTTAGAGCACCAAGCTGTATTTTTTCTTCTTTTGCCTGCCTCAGAGGAAGCAACAGCCAGAGAGGTGATGATAGGTATTGAAAAAAGGAAAAAAAGATAAAGCTATACTGATACTTTACCTTTAGTTTCCCCTGTTCTTCCAGATGATCTGCATTACCTTAAAAACATGTAAAGAATGAATTGTGCTATTTTTTTTACCTTAGAAAAACACTTCAGAAGACGTAATATACCTAAAAACGCAGAATCCTGAGAGGAGCAACCTTTCTCTTCTGCCCTGCTTTCCAAAGGTGAGGCTCATCCCAACAACCAAATGTATTTTCTTAGTTTTTGCTATACTAGAACAAGCTTTTACTTATTATAAGCAGGTAAGATCTGTTGAAATTAGTGGAATACAATGAAGTCATACACACAGGTGATGGACTGCTTGTGGATCTCCTCAACCAACCTCATCCTCCACAGGCCTTTTCTATCTGTTTTCCTCTTCAGCACATTTCATATATTGCTGCAGTCTTATTCTGTCCAAATTTAGGGTAATTTGAACATGTACAAGGTGGAACTCCTTAGAAAGGAGCAATTCACATTAATCTACATCTTCCACAGTCAGAAAGCAACATCACACTGTTATGAGTTTGCAATAGTGATACAGAAACAGCTACAATTTCTTCTCTTAGTAGAGAGTGTTGACAGACGAAATAGCCTGTGCAGCCAGAAGTCAGGCCTGTAGCTACTTCAGTAAACATTATTCTCTTTCCTTGAGTATACATGGATTTATACACATAGATTTTGGGTTATCCTAAAATCTCCACAAAGGTAGCCACGAAGTCTGGGTCTGGATCCTCAGCTGAACTTCAAAGCATGTTCACAGCTGTCCCTGCTTGCCACACTGAAGCCATCAGCATCCAGCAAGTCTCATAACGACTCTTGCTGTGCTTAGAATAATCGTCCTTTAACATCCAGGAGCTACTTCTGCAATATTTAGTCCTGCTGCGTACTTCTGCTTGTACACCTTTCTTTCCATATCAAAGACAGAGTAAATGCAGAGCCAGCTCAGCCCGGCAGGTGAGATACGCTTGGGCGTAGGGCAGCTGGCAGTGCTTACACTGCAAGGAGGTGACGTGCCCGACATGAGCAGGGGGCTCTGGGCAGCCCCAGTGGCCACGGGCACCAATGTACAGAGGTCAGAATGGTGGCAGAAAGCCACTACTGCTCCCCATGACCACCTCACCTTGTCTCATGAGCTACACTAACCATCTTCAATAACTATCAGTGACTTCCATATGTTTGGGGTTTTTTTTCCCCACTTGGGTTTCAGCCATGAGATATTTACAAATTTATATTATTTTTACTGTACTTAGTAGAAAGTTGAGACAGTTGCTGCCTGGCTGTTGTGTGACATTTTACTCAAAATTTATGCTTTTTCAATTCACGTTTTTAGATGATGCTTTACTCAGGACAATAACCAGAACCCCAGCTCTGTTGTTTGAGATACTGGAGGCACACGCAATGAGGGACTTGTCTGCATCACACAAATCTGTTGCAGAAACTCAGTATCTTTGAGAATTTTAACACTAATTTAAACTATATTTGAGAATAGATCTATAGGTTACATTGAGGGAGAAAGAGGGTCCAATCCCAGTTTCCAGGATTTTGGGAGTTGGGGGGGCGGGGAACGATCTCTCGATATTTCAAAGATTTAAGAACAGCTGTACTCTGTCAGACTGAAGGTCCATCTGGGATTCTGCCTCTGATAACATCCAAATGCAGCTGCTTAGGGAAAGAATAAGGAAAACACAGTTATACTTCCATGCTCTATCCTCCCAACTCTCTGTGCTATTGGTCTCCCCGAGCAAGCAATTACTTAATGTTGAAGAACTCCCTGAGACCTTTCTTCCATTAATTTGCCTTCCAAGAGTTTTGCTAACTCTTTCACACTTTTGGCTTTCCCCCAAGTCCTGTGGCAAAGGTGCTTCCTCATTTAATTACGTATTGAAAAAAAAGTACTTTCTCATTCGTTAATAACTTGATCTGTTTCCTTGTTGTTCTTGTGAAGAGTAGTCATTCCCCTGTTTCCAAAAAATTACCATTTTGCACATGTCTGTATGTTTTTATCATGTACCTATCCATCCTTCTTCCAGGCTGAAGAGTCAGTCTATTTGATCTCATATGGAAGTTGTTTCGTAAGTCTGAGCACTCTTCCCCTTTATCTTCCTCCTAGGTTTTTCCACATCTTTTCTGAGATGAAAAGTCTAGACAACCGTCAAGATGTGGGTGAACTATGGACCTATACACAGCAGCAGAAATGTGTTTTCTATGCTGTTCTCTCCCTGACTCCTGAAATTGTTTGTCTCTCTGCCTGTTGCTAACACTGAGCTGATGTCTTCGGACAGCTATGTTCTGTGACCAATATCTAATTTAGAGTTCACTATAGCATACGCATAGCTAGAGTGAGTTTTCCCCATGTATATTACTTTTAAGTTTTCATTCTGAGCATCCTGAATAGTTTTGCATCAGCAAGCTAGTGTGCCCCCTTATCCAGATCACTTCCGCATACGGGGAGAGCCCACGTCCCAACACAGATCAATGCGAGCCTCTGTAGGTTCACTCTCCCCTCTTCTCACAGTTTGAAAATTTGCAGTCTGATTCTTCAGTCCCCAGCTTTTAACCAGGGGCCCACGCCATTACACTGTGAAAGTTAGCTTCCTTAGGAGCTCTTCCTCAAAAGGTTTGTGGAAATCCAAATGCACCCCAGCTGGATAATCAATCCGCGAGCATGTGCCCATTGTCATGGATTTTCTTCATCAATTCCGCAGGGAAGCTCCCCTGTTATATCATATTTACCCCAAGTCAGTTCACTCTGTTCTTTACACTGCTATCACCGATTTGACTAGTGCAGAAGACAACCTTACTGCTTTTGTACAACTACCACCGCAGTTCCCCAGATCCTGCTAAAATGGAGGCCACCATAAAAACTGGTTTCACATTTGCCAGCTTCCATTCCTGACACCAATACTGATTCAAGAAATAGTTTGCACCACAGTTAATACAATGGACATGTTCATATTTCTGCTTGGCTCACTCCCTTGGGTGGATATAATCTAATCCTGGCAGTTCTTTTATTATTTGTTATCAATTTGTCCAAGGATTTGACCATTCCCCCGCTTGTCCCGTGCTGAAAGGCTCTGAGTGCAAGGTCTTTTTTAAGCTCTTGTGCAGAGGACACCAAAGAAAAAAGAAATTAATTTAGTTTTTCTGTTGGGTTTCAGCTTTCTTTTATACATCAGTCAGCCCTACAGACTCCCTGTTTCAGATATACTTGAAAAAGGATTTATTAGTTTTTGTTCCTTCAACAATGATTCATTGTTTCCCTTCGGATTCATTTTTGGCTTGGCTGATTAAATTTTAACCTCTTTAGTTTTTTTTAGTTTGCTTTGGATTTATGCTTTCCATAGGATGATTTTTTTTTAACTCCTGCTGCTCACAATATTATAGTTACTCCTTACTCCACCATTTAATAATTGTAGTTTGTATTTTCAATTTTCTCAACATCACAAAGTAAAGTATTTTTCTGACAATTTTCCAAAAATATGGGAGAAAGATTCTACTCCTTCCTCCCTTGCACTTATAGTTAACCTGTTTCAGCTAATAATTCTTATAGGCTGCTATCAATCAACATTTTTTCCTGAATCAAATTTTCACAGGAACTGCAGTCACCATGCATCTTTTCCCCTAAATTAAAAAGCTCAGATGTGATCATTTCTTCTGTTTATTTTAGGAAGCAAAACCTCGTAACAGTTGGTTAGTTATCAGAGCACCTTATAATCCTCTGAAGATACTTATCCTCACAGCCTACTGCTAAGGTAAAGCACTATTACTATTTATCATTACTTTCTTACAGGCAGACAGCTGAGGCACAGAGCCAATAAGGCCAAAACATACACAGCATTTTTAGTCCTAGAGCATCTACAAAACTGGCATCTGGCATCAAACGTGGACTTCACAGACCCAGTATAGAGAACAAAGGCTCCCCTCCACCCTGAAATTTGCAGAAGTCTGAACAACGATGCCCTGAGTGCCAGGATGCTGCCTAACCCATTCACACAATCTTCTATCACTGAAAAGAAGACGATCATAGATATGAATTCAGAGAAAACCTCTGTCCCTTGCTTGAATTTCTGCACCATTTGGGGACAGATCTCACTGTTAGTCTAATTATTTTGATGATGTTTTTCTCATCAGAAAGCCTTAGTGCCTGCCTAAAATGCAGTCCGTCCCCAGAACAGTGCAAACCAATGCATGTATCTTTATCGAAAATGATCAAACATACCCAAAATTTCATGCAAGATCACAGTTTTACTCACAGATTTGCTTCATCCTGCTTCTAAGATTCCTGCTATACACCCACCTTGCAACAACTAAAAATATAGATTCCTAAATACTGCATAACTTGAATTTTCAAAGGGCCTTTCAAAACTTACCTTCTGAGGAGAGCAACCAAAGGAACAACAGGCCTAACAATATCTTCATGGTAAGTGCCTCTATGAATTGATAATCCTGGAGTGCTGCCTGTTAGATGTTAAGGCTGTGAAGAAAGAAATTCTCTTCTTTTTCCTCCTTTATGTTTTAAGAAGTTGATAACTCAGCAGCCATAAAATTTATTAGCCTCTTTACCTTGGAAAGCAAAGCAACAATGGTATCTTATTTCAAAGACACGTGCAATCCCAGTTTATAAATTGACTCATCCAAGGGTCAAAGGAGTGCAGAAGTGGCACAGCTTCTCTCACTTGTCCAGAGACAGCTGTGCGCTTCTCAGGGGGACTCTCGGCAAATATGAGGACCTTGATCACATGAGTCAGCTTCCAGCAGGGTCAAGGCTCTTCCAGGCAATACATAACACATTAATTTGGCATTAGCCTGTCTCTACCAGGAAGGGAAGAAGCCTCTGTTCCTGAGGCAACAAGGGCAACCGAGCCCTATGTAACAGCCCACATCCATCCAAAGAGGAAGGTGGTGCTCTTCCTCCTGTCTCCTTCCCTGCCTTCAACCAGCCTCATGTTGTGCCTGTCTCTCTTCCACTAGCTCCAGAACCACCAGCTCCTTCCCCAAGCTGATTTGACTCACTGAAACTCCAAAAACCTACATTTAACTGGCTGCCAGAGGGGTGTGAAGAACATCAGACACAGCACAGAAGAACATGGAAGGGTCGTGATCTGAGCAAGGCGAGCGAGCCTCCACCCAGAGCAGCAGTGAGACGAGGTGTAGGGCAGCACAGCTCTGCCTTGTGCTGTGAAACCCTGTCCTAAAGTGAGACAATGTAAGGGATGTCACCTATCCTGTGTCACCTGAGACCATAAAGTTCCTTGATAGTGAGAAAAGAAGCAGAGGGGCGCTGAGGGAAGTAATGCAAACCTTTGAGTACCACCAGTCCTGGCAGCAGGCATGTTAAAGATCATCTCTACAGCTTCTGCCCATGGGATGTGAGCAGTTCTCCTCCTGTTTCAACAGAAAGCTCTAATTATCAACAAGTCTGAGAAACAGACTTCTTAATGAGTTGGAAGTGTTTAAAATCCCAAAAAGTCTCTTCCTCATTGTACACCAAGCAAAACACAAAAAGGAAGATAGCATTAATTCATACATTTGCCATAAACCACAGCTCCAAGAGTAAGAATTTAGTCTTTAGACACTGTGACATGCTCCAGAAGGGAAACAGCGTTAACTGCAAGGCTTGTAAATCTTCTGTAAACATTCCTTCCCACCACCCAAGCATCAAAATAGCTCCTAGATTGAACAGCAAATAGCTAGTGGCAGCAAAAATCAAAGTTGTTTGCAAAAGGGAGAAGAGAGAATTTTCTCTTAGATGTAGAAGGTGTCAGAGACAAATTAAAGCTTTTGCATTACTGCAAAGGCAAAGCTAGATGCAGCTACAGAAGGCATGGAGAGCTCCAGACCATGAGCCAACCCTCAGCTGATAGTATTTAGGAATACCCTAGGGAACTGCAGCCATGTAGCTAATTACCTAATGATCAGCACAGAACATTTTGTATCTTCCCTAAAGTGCCTGCTTCTGCTTAGGTGGGGCAAGGAGCTAGCTGGACCTGGTGGCTAACTCTGCCTGAATCGTGCGAGTCTTCTTGTCACCTGCCCTGGATGGAGAAAACTCTTAACACAACCGGCACAGAAGAGCTTCACATGGGAGTTGGTGGTGAAGAGCAGAAGTTTTGTGCCTTGGTACATTCTCAAGCAAAGGACCTGTTTCACACATCCAGGCCCAACAGTGCAAAATACCACAAAAATGAAAGTCAGGTCCCAGTTACAGCTTTAAAGTAAGCAACACCCAAACAGATACTCAAACATATGCACTAAAACATATAAGACAAACTCTTGGCCCATTGCTACATTTTTAGGTGTCTTATAATACACTTAGAGCTTCACCTCTTATACCTGATATGGGAGCTATAGCTGGGAAAGCCAAGGGATTTTTCTACCTTGTCTATAAGTTTTTCCTTATCTGCTCACTTAAACAGAGCTCTTTCCTGCATGCCTTTTACTTATTCAGAATACTGAAAACAGAAACTCTGACAACCTATCTAGGTCCTCACCTATAGGACCAGTGTTTTAAAATACAAATAATGACTCTATAGCTGCACATTAAAAGAAAAAAGAACCCCAAACCAGACACAAAAACCCATAGCACTCAACCGCTCATAATTAAGCCCAAGATGTTTGTCACCAAATGCACAACCTTTTACTGAGTAAGTTAAGGAAGTAGCTCAGTCAGCTGCTAACAAGCAGAGGCCATATATCAGAGGATAATGTAATTGCATCCACAAAACTATCATATTACGCCAGCATAGCAGAGGACTTATTGTGGAAATACAAAGCAGACTGATTCTCCATTTCATTTGAAGATACAGCCTGTCTGTGACTTGTCAGTGCTTCAGCTAATCCTACTGCCTAGACAAGGCCTTAGATCTTGAATTTTATATTTAGGAAGCATATCCCTGAATTCTTCCATCTACATGATAGTGCTGTGAGATAGGTAGAACATGATAGTGCTGTGAAACCGTTAGGAGAAAATCATATACAACAGTAAGACATTTCACGTTTCCTCATGATGTTGTGCCAACGCCTCCTGTTGCTGTGCTTCAAGTTGCTGGTAAATTTAGTGCACGCTCTGGACCTAAACAGCAGATCTTCCTCCATAGGAGAGTTCAGGTATGCAGTGGAGGGTGAGGAGATGAAGTGAGGCCAAGGGCAGCCAGGGACATGAATCACAGGGCAGCAATTCTGCAGCAGCAGGCAGGAGAGCTGCACAGCTTGAAGGAGGCTGCTACCACCTGCTGGAGAGAAAGCAAATACTCGAAGAAAAAGGAGAAACCAAACGTTAATGTAGCCGTTTGGGGCAGGAGTTGGAAAGTACCGTTCTGCGTATGTTCAGGTTACTGAAAGTGGGCAAAAGGCCTTGTAGTACTTGGTGCCCTCCTTAAAAAAAATCCAACCTTTTGGAGTTGCAGACGAGGAGGATCTAAATTGTTTCTAAAATAGCTTTCAAAAAGAAACACCTGTAAAAATAAATGCAAACACAAAGCCTCAAATATACTTCTTTAAAGTAAATTTTTCTAAGCTCACCACATTGACTGGAGCACTGGACTCTTCGCTTGGATATTTGGGATTGGCAGGGCTGCTATAGAGACCTGAGCTGTGGCGATAAATAACTAAATAAGCAAGGCCACCGCTGAAGTTATACCCATGTCTTGGATGAACTATGAAGCAGCAGTCAAAGGCAGCAATATTACAATGAAATCTCAGATCCAACATTAATAAGCGAAGGAAACTCAAAATTCTTCCTTGTGCCTGCAGGAAGGCACAACCTCCCACACAGATTGCCTGGCAAGGGCACAAGCCACTGACCTGAGGCTGGCACCAAAGCAAAGCACAAAGTCCGTCTCCACAGGCTGTGCTCGGCGCTGCCGGGAGGCCGGTGGTACCCCACCCTGCCTTTGCAGCTTGTACTGCTGGCACAGGTCCCTCATGCTCCAACGCCTGTCACAAAAAGGTGGTGTACCCTCACAGCAAAAGCCAGAACTGCTCCTCAGTGCCTTTTCTACCAGCTTCTGGGCCTTTGATACAGACGAGCTGCAGATCATGCCATAGGCTGAAATCCCCCTGCTCCACAGGGGCAGGAGCCCCGGGACTGTGGGAAGGAAGGGGGGGTCCTCCTGCTAGTCATTGCCTTTCTGTAGGCCAGCTGAAGCCTGACAACAGCTGCAAGCTAGCTGAGGGCTCTGAACACCCGGAGAACAGCAGAACTCAAGATTTAAAGATCCTCTGCTAAGGACCCTTTACTGACTTTTCTGTAGTGTGAGGATTTGTTTGAGTCTGTAAACAGCAAGAAGCTGGGGACCAGATACTTCCCATGGCCTCATCTTCAGCTGGCCCCTCGGTTATCAGATCAGGAGATAATGCTCATTTCTGGAGAGCCCTGTTTACAGCCACAGTCTTAGGAGAGTCCGCCAGCGCTACCACAGGCTTGAGAGAGCGGCGCTGGCAGGAAGGCAGATAGCAAAGGGAAGCAGTCTGTCTGCCTCTGATAGACAGTGATGGCTTTTTAGGGTAGGGATCAGAAAATGTGTGCTCTCTTCCTGTGGGTCTCTGGGTGAGTTCATTGATGCTGACATCCAAAGTATCTAATTCTCAAAGATTTGCATGGAAATCAGGCATCTAAATAAATACCTCTGTGAATTGAAGCCCAAGTCTCAAAGCGCTGTGGGTCTCTGTAAAATGGAAATGCTAGTATTCCCTTTCCCACCTCCTTTTCCATTAAGTTGTAAAATTCCCAAAGCAGTGCCAGCTTTTTGCTGTTTGTATTCACGCCACAAAGGGGCTCTGTTTTCAGCCAGCGTTTTAATTGCAGCAACCATGTGGGAAGCTCCTGACTCTCCTGTGCTCTCTGAAGCTCTTCCCACATGAAGGTACAACACACGGACTCCATGGGGTCAGCCTGTCTAGGTGCCACGATGTCCCAGACTTGCTAGTCCATCTACCCACACCCTAAAACCCTCTGTTTACCTGACTCCCCCGCAGAAGTTTGTTTCTCAGCCTGCCTCTACATGTCAAAAAACGTATCCCTTTGACCTCAATGAGCCGGCCCCAGCTGTGCTATATACCTTTTGCATCATTAATTCTTGTGCTGCCCTTGAAAAAGAGAAGACTACCAAGCGGTAGCATAGTGGACGAGATGGGGAGAGGGGGTAAGGTTGCTTTTTCTCATGAGGGATGGGGTCATTTGACTCTTCTGGCTATAGTTGTGCCAAACACTTACAGACCTTTACACTCCAAGGTCCTCAAGGTTGATCAGTTTTCGTCCATGTCCAGCAGAAGCACCTGGAGCCAGGAGCTTATAGCTCAGCATACTGCTTTTACATACTTTACACACCGCAAATTGTGGCAAACACGTCCTCCCACCGTAGTGTTCACCATCTATGCAATGCTCTGAGCTGCTCTCACCTGTTTTGTGGCTAAAAGAGCCAAACATGGGCCGTCCAGGTGCTCTGTGTCTTCTTGCTCACCAGTTCTTTCACCCGGTGAGTGGAACCGCACTGGGGCAAGCCTGAGGGTAGTAGATCCAGTGCTTAGAGAAGTGGGTTAAAAGGCCTTTGGACACAGGCACGCTTACTTTACTACGGGACCATGCAAAGGCAAGCAGCTAAAGCCTTCACTAACTGTGAAGAGGTGCTTACAGAAGCTAAATTTCCTTTTGTGGGGCAAAGAAATCACAGGGGAACAACAAGCAAACACCATCAAGTCAATCTTAAACCCAAAGTCACACACACCTCAGCACTCCAGAAAGGGCAGCAGCTAACCAGGCATAAAATAAATAGGAGGGGTGAGCATACAGAAACTGTAGAAGCCAGACTGGACTAGAAATATTTACAGTGCGGGGCGGAAAGTAATATCACTGCTCCGCCTGGAGCACATGGCCAGTTGGCCCGAATGACAATTTGCGTTTGGAGGGTCACGCTTGCTTTTGCCAACTGTAACTCTCACAGTTGCCACCAGAGGACACCAAATTCCTACATTTTCACTCTTGAACACCACCTGTATCCGGAGCCTTCGGCTGGGAGTGGGGAAAAAAGGTAATGGCAGTGGAGCTGTAACTCCAGTCCTTAGGAGGGGAAGCCCAGGCCAGGGGATTCTTGATGAGACCTGTGGTTGTCCAGGTGTTCAACCACACAACAGTAGCTCTGTCTCCTCCCTTACAGTCAGAAGCCGATTTCAAGCTTGCATATTTTCAGCAACTGCACGCTTTGAAGACCAGTAATAATACAGAAAATATCAGTGATTCAAACCAACGCTAGATGATCGGAGACCAAAAGCCATGCCAGCTGAACAGATGCTCTTATTCCATATTTCCATTGAAAGAGCTTTCCAAAATTCACAGCTTTGCCAGGCTTCATCCTGACATTTCAGCTGAATATTGCAAGAATGCCATCAAGTGCTAGAGGCCTTTGTTTTTAAGACGGAAAGGCTGGGCTCTGGAACCAGCTATGGGTGCAGGCATGGGCCTGTGCATAGGATTTTCTGAACAATTAATCTGCACATTATTATTTCAAGTGATCTCAATAAATTGCAAAAGCTGCTCAGAATCAACTGGATAAAATTCAATAAAAACACAGCAAAGTACTATGATTGGGAAGGAGAAATTAAGTGCACAAATGAACGACCTGGAATAATTGGTTAAGCAGCAGTACTACACAAAAGGATCTGGGGAGGAATTAGAGTGGATCATACAATGAGTCAACGGTATGCTGACATTTCTTTTGGGATATGTTAATGGAGTGTCATAAGTATGTCACAGAAGGTCATTATTATGCTTTATCCCAAAAAAGTGCTCACTGATGCTAAACGTTGTGCCAAATTTGGGGCACCAGCACTTTCAGAAAGATGGAGTTCAGAGCAGACCAGCCAGCCCAACAGGAAGCTTAAGAAACCCTGAGGAAAGCTGGATGGACTGGGGGAGCTTTTCCCAGGAGAGAGGAGGAGAATGAGGACGGCTGCCCCGAATGCAGGGGGCTGTTCTAGCCAGCAGCAGTTATCATGCATCTGTTTTCCTGGCAGCTCAGAAGAAAGATAGGCAGAGGAGTCCCAGATCAGTGTGGAACAAAAACAGACACCAAACCCAGGGCTAGTTTGGGTTTCATCTCAACCGGCATCTCTGTTTTTCTTACGTAAGAGGGAAGGCATGCAGGTGGGGGATGGGAGGGGTCACGAGTTTTGATGTGACTGTCAGTGACAACCTGGAAACTTGCTTTCAGGTGAGGAATGGTCCTTTTAACACAACAAAGTGGCACACCCAGGAGTGCATACACAGACCACACCTACTGGAGCCAGCTTCCACAGGGTTGTTTGTACAGCAAGCAAAGGAAGAAAATAAAGATTGGAGATGGAGCTTCCTTTTTGCCCATTCCTCCCCCAGGTCAGCCTGACCTTATGAATAGTATGGCAAGGCTGTTCACATATTACTGCTTTCTGTGGCTCCTGGGCACCTTCGTGGCCCGGCTAGTCTCACAGCTGCTGTTAGATTCCCACCCCTTAGACCTGGTTTCCACCAAGTACCTAAACAAATTTGAGCACGTCCCCATTCAGTGAAGGCCTTAAGCACATGCTTAAATTTAAGCATGAGCTTCAAACAAAGTGTGTGTTCAACGACTTCTGCAAGCAAGGCCTTAACCTTAAAAAACACAGATAAAACAACTTTTCACTCTAGCTAGGTTAAACACTTTCCTCAGACTCCTTCAAGTGAAGTCTACCACCTCTCTGACACCGAAATAGATGCCTTGCATAAGAAGACTCTCTTGCTTCCTCTCTGCTGTAACTCATCAGCTCTTCCCTGCTCCAGGGCACGTACCTCTAGGGACAGATGAGATCTATTCCTGTTTGTTACTATGCAGAGCTAGATCTCAGCAGCAGCGATAAAGGCCCTTGCACATCCTAGCTTGCTTTCTGATACTTCCCTTTTCTCTGGAATTCGTACTCCTCACCTGCCCTCGCTCCCTTCCCCCTTCCCCGTTTGCTCATACTTCTGGAAGATGACTGAAGGCTAACTAATGAGTAAGACGCTGCTGCACGTCATCGCCTGTCTGCTGCAAGAAGGGGTGAACAAGTTCGTTTGTCCACAGGTTAAAGTGAGGTTGCCATCCAAACAAGGAGCATGTAATTGGGAGACCAAGCAGTGGGAAATCTGCCCTCTCTTCTCTCTCGTCTGGAGCATTTAATTTCTCTTGTTTTCTTCATTGCGTACACCACTTTATGCCTGCACAGCATCTTTCAAGCAAGGATCTCAAAGGGCTTCACAGACCTTAATTAAACCTCATAAATCCCTAATTGATAGATGAAAATTCTGAGTCACAAAAAGGTGAAGTGATGTGCTCATGGTGAAAGAGTGAGTCAGTTGCAGAGCTTGGAGCAGGGCTGTGGTGATCCCAGTCCGGTACACAGCATCTTCCCCACTCGCCAGACTTTACAGAAGACATAGATCTGCTTGGAGAGCGAGTTCAACAGCTGCCTGACGCAGCTCCCAATGGCTGTTCAATCACCGGCGGGCAACAAGCATCCATGGTGTTTGGTACTGGGGTACCCAGAACTGGCTAAGAGTGGAGGCCAGGTTGCAGGAGTACTCTACATCCCGGGAAGAGCCCCAACTACTCGGCTCCCCACTGGCTGCGACCCCAAAGCCTGCCTGGGGCCCCGGGCCCCATTAGTGGCCATTTCCAAATCCCCAGGCGGCAGCCACGGGACAAGGCCAGTCGACAAGGCCAACCCCTTCACCCTCCCAAAATGGCAGCTTGGCAGGGGGAGGGTCTTTATGCCCTGATAAATGCCTGTAGGAGCAATGTCAGCTTCAGGCTGGCACGGGGGCCCACCATGAACCTGCGGGGACACAGCGCGGCCTGTGCCCAGGGGACCCAGCCTGCACGTCCGAGCCAGCTCCTGGCTGTCGGGTGGCCCTGGAGAAGTCCCTTTTCTCCTCCGTTTCCCCCCCCAGCCTTTGTTTCCATGTCCGTAGCGTGTAGGCTCGGCAGGGCAGGGACCCTCCCGGCTGGGCGTTGCGCAGTGCGGCCCCGGTCAGGCCCGGCGGGGCTGGCGGGACGGCACGGCCCTGCCTGCCCGGCCCTGCTGCCCGGCCCGCCGCGGTGCCGGGGAGCCGGTCCCTCTCGGTGGACATCGTCACAGGCCGCTTTCCAATTATAGCATTTCAGGGCTGCGACCGTGTTTAATTGTCTGAGTTTTATAAACACTAAACGGCCTTGGCTGACGCCCGAGTTAATGATCCCCTGCAGAAGCGACTTTGGCCAGCCGGCTCCCAGCCGGGCCCTCGCCACGCCTGCCAGAAAGGGTCAATTAAAAAAAGATGGGAGAGGATAAAAACGCAGAAACGCGACTTAAAAGATGATGCTGCATCTGAGGAAATGACACATAACTCCCTCCTGTCTGCGAGCGATATGCGATGCCGCCGCTGAGCTGGGCTTTCCTGAAGGCACCGAACGGCAGGGGCTCTGCTCCTCAAGCCCACCTGCCTGCAGCGGGCAGGGCCGGGCAGCGCGAGCTGCCCACACCCCAGCACCCCTTCCCAACGTCCCAGTGACCACCCAGGCGAGGGTCCGACGGCAGCAGAAGACCTGTAGCAGGACAAGCAGTTCGATTCACCTACCATGTCAAACCTATGTTTCTTTCCTTCGGGTTTTTCCCCCTGCTAATGTCAACAAAGAAAGAAACCCAACACAACCCACCTCAAAAATGCAAACAGAATGAAAAACCCCACAAGAGTAAATAGCCAAGGCTTTTATGTTAATGCAGGAGTCGCTGACAGCATCAAAACAAAGGAAAAATCTCTGGGTCAAATTTGCAACTGATGTAAATAAGCCTATTGAGTTTCAGTGAAGAGCACTGACTTTCATAAGTATGTATATATGTGCATACGCTCCCCTTGGCCCCCTCTGCTAATGCATCCCAGCTCAGTGGCACGAATGACACTGGAAGGGGAGCAGATGACACTCCGGTATAATTTGTACATACGGACCACTAAAGCTCGGTATTTCTATTTAAAAAAAACAAAAAAACACAAAAAACTGGGCGAGCGCACAGCTGCAAGGCGGCCTGGGTAATTGTGCAATGCTGGGAACTCTTAGGTAGTTAATAATTATACTCAACCTTCGGTCTAGTTCCTAACAACACCCCTAGGCGTGTCGCTCTTACAGAATAAGGGCACACGCCCTGCTGTGTCTCCTTGCTTAACAGGAACACAAAGTACAGTAGTAGGAGGTGTTTCCTTGAACTCTGAACAATTGGACATTTAAGGATTAATTACTGTTAAGGAGCTTTGGACTGGCAAACACACTAACTCAGCTCTTGGCTGCGTCTCCCAGCCAAGTTCTCTCAGTCATCCTAATTAGACATTCTGATACCATCTTTAATTATATGATCTCACATACTATTTTTTTTTTCCTTCTGTTTTTTTTCTTCTTACACTGAACCCATGTCTTGTGCAGCACGCCGAGCAGGGAGAGCACGGAGGGCTGAACCGGCAGCGAGGAAGGCACCCGGCTGGGCGTCGCTCCCCCCGACTCGCTTGGTGCAGCAGCAAGACCATGCACCGTCGGGACCCGAGGTGGTTGGGACCCGAGCTCCCCGCGCCGCTGAAAACACCCCGGGTCTTTCACAAGAGGGAGGAAAGCGTCGAGCCTGCCGCAGCTCCCTCGCTGCTGTGGGCAAGACGGGACGTATACTGTGTTTGTCAGTATTGACTGCAGCCCGGCTGGAAAAATCCTGCGCCGAGCGGTATCCCACGCCAGCCCATCGAGTGCGTGTGTGTGCACATGTATATACACACGCGCTCTCCTGTACACACCTTGATCTTGTTGAAACAACAGGAGGAGCATAGTGCATGTTATTAATGTTTTTCACCTTTGTAAACACTGTATCACTGGGGCGATGCTCCTGCGTCCCGACTTGCAGCACCCAGTGGTGCGGCGGCCCTGGCGCCCTCCCATCCCCCTTGCCCCAGCGCCTGCCAAAAGCTGCTGAAGCTGCTTCGCGTTCAAGTTGGTCCTGTTGGTCTGCAACATCCTTCCTAGGAAGGGACCTGGCTACATCCAAGAGTCACTAACCCGATGTCGCCTTGGCTTCTGTGCGTCGCCGTTTGCTGCCCACCCTCCCGCAGCCCCCCTTCTCCCAGAAGCAAGGAGGGAAGTTTTGGGTGGCGTGTTTTCAACTGAAACGCTGCTCTGCTGAGCTGGAAACTCGGTATACCCTGAGGTCAGCCGAGGTTCACTAAGCTGAGGAACTCCTTAAATGGTATAGTCTGAGAAGCCGGCTCCCTTCGCCTTTGCGAGCAGCGCAGGGATGTATGGGCGAGTTCTCAATGGGACCCTTTTCTAAATGCTGGATCTCCAACCTTGCATGAACATGGGGGGCAAGGCGGCAGCCGCAGCCTCCCTGCTTTCCCCAGCGCCAGCCTGCTCCCTGGAAATGGCTCCAAGATCCACCCCTGCCTCTGCCTGCCAGCAGAACTGGTTGGCCTCAGCAGGGAGGGTGCACAGCACCCATGCTCGCACTGCGCTCCTGGGGCTGGGGAGCCTGGCATGCACCCCAGCAGGGTCTCTGCCCTGTCCCAGGGTCTGGGATAGCCTGCGGGCATAAGTGCCAGTGAGTGCTTCACCACCTCTTCCAAAATCAGGGAGGAGAAAAGGAGGACCTGACTGTCCCAGGCAGGCAGCAGTACCCCACACAGGGAGGAGCCCTCTCCTCCCAGCTCCTTGGCGTTCCTCGCTGATTCAGAGTCAACATAATGGGGCCGAGATGGCGCCATTGATCCAGGCGGAGCTGCTGTATGGTAGGGATTAGTAATGGCTTTCTTCCCCGTGGCACCGGGTCACAGGATTCAACCCTTCGTACAGCCCAGTGGTGGAAACAGTCTTCCTCCCTCCCTGCCACCAGAAACGTGCCTGTGGAGCAGCCGCTGGTCCTGGGGAATGGAGCAATGGCAGCAGCTGCCCAAGGAAATTAAGAGTTGGAGCCAAGAGGGAGAAGAAAAACAAAATAGGGACGAGACAGTCACCACGGGTAGAAGACAAACCTACCCCACCATGGCAGCCAACTGTACTCTTAAGAGTGATTCCCTGGGAGGGTCCTTCCTTCCAGCCCCCTAGGACAGGCACGTCCAGGCAATCAAGGACCTCCTACATTCAAGGTGCCTCTTGGGGGACTGTGGGTTGCCAAGACCTTCACTGTACAGTTCCTTCTGCTCTGTGCCATCACAGCACAACCTTGCTCCTCGCAGCTGCCTTGGGAAGGCTTGGCCAGGGGTGACTGTGGCTCCAGCAAACCCCCATCCCCACCAGGGTGACAGCAGCAGGGGGGAGGAAGAGCAGACTGCAGGATGAACACCCATCCCAGCTGCAGGTGCTGGCAGAAGAGCATGCACAAGGTCAAGGGAAGCACCTGAAGCCAATGTTTTGAAGGTGTCACTCTGCTTTCCTATTCCCTCCCTTTCACCACAGACAGTGTCACAGGCAGATCTTCATTTCCTCAGCTGCCAGAAGTGGAGAAGGTAATTAGATACCAGTATGGCCTCAGAACATTGCTCAGAGTAGAGATTTAATCACAGTCCTTGTGGCTCATAAACACAATGTTCAATTGGAGGCTACAAAAGGCAGCTAACGTCTCCCATCACCCCCGTGACCTGTAGCAGCCAGGGAGGAGCAGAGGGTTGCAGCCCTCTAAGTCAGCATCAGCCTAGAACGAAGGCTACAGCAGCCGACTGCTGCTGCGTGAGGCTCTGGTGCTGCTCACTGCTGGTGCTGACGCCCTGCCCTAAGCCCTGGCTTTGAGGGGTCGGAGCAGGGCTGGGCCTGGCTAGACCATGGGGCGATCTTAGATGTGGAGGGATCATGAACTCACCTTTCCCCCTAGATTACTGGAGACATTCATGGGCCTCTGGCATGTAACTTCGCTTTTAAGGCCACAGGTTGGTGTCTGCTGCTCTACCCTCATTAACATGAGATAAACAGTTTCAAAACGAAGTGCATTTCAGAGTAGTAATACAATGTAAGCCACTGAAATAGGAATTAGGTGAATTAGAGCATCCAGTGCTTGAATAACTCGAGCTACCCAAAGAAAAAGAACTGACCTATTTCTTCTCTTTGCCCAAAACAAGCATCATCTCCTGCTGTGGCCGCTCACATCAATAACCACCAGCATGACTGTGTGTCATCATTGGGAGCCACTGATGAATTTGCCCGAGTCTGGGAGCCCAATTAGGGTTACAGAAAGGGGGTGGGGGGCCAGAGGGAGCATCTGTGCTCAGTTGATGGATTGTGCCTGACCCACGAGCTCACCTAGGATCACTGGCTGTAGATCCATATTTACCTTTCCAGGGAACTTGAAAAACAACTTCTGCCTGAGAGAGGAAAAACGGAAGGAGAGCCTGCGAAAGGCAAGTAGGCAACAGTTCCTGGCACTGCCTGTGAACTTGCAGAGTTGTACAGTCATTTGTGGGATGCAGGCTCTAAATTACGGCCATGTAAGGCCTGTCTCCCTCTCTTCCCCCACGCTAGTCTGTGGAATGGAGCATGCAAAATAAAAGGAGCAATCCGAGACTCATACTGCGGCAGGCTGAACAGTTTACATTCTTGTCTGCCGTGATATCCTCCTCCCAGCTTAGTCCTTATCTGTTTGACCTCACATAGCCAGCATCAAAAAAGCTGATATTTAGTACAGAGGAATTCTGGAGTTCAAATGCGATAGCACTGCAAGGGGGAAAGAAATATGCTCACAATATACTCCTTCTGGACTATGTGGAATCAAAAGCAGAAACACGGAATGGTTGATGTTGGTAGGCACCACTGGAGAGTCTCTAGTGCACCCCTCTGCTCAAGCAGGGTCAGCTAGAGCAGATTGCTCAGAGCCATGTCCAGTCAGCTCTTGAATGTGTCCAAGGATGGAGACTCCACAAACCTCCCTGGGCAACCTATGCCAGTGTTTGACCACCTTCACAGTGAAAAAGTTATTTTCATGTCCTCTATTGCAAATTGTGACCATTGCCTCCCGTCCTGTCACTTGGTACTTCTGGGAAGTACCTCTGACTCCTCTGCTCCCTAGCCCCATCAAGTACTTACTCACTTTGGTAAGATCCTCCCTGAGCCTTCTTTTCTCAAAGCCAAGCAATCCCAGCTCTCTCGGCCTCTCCTCCCAGCCTTGCCCTGTCTTCATCAAGGAAAATCTTCCTGAGGTGTCTTGGATCTCACTACACTGGAGCATGCATGAAAAACCTTCTTTTAAGCCTCAGCCTTATGAGAGTGTGCCAGCAACTTCCACCCGGGCTGATAATCCGTCTGTATTGCTCCTTGTGCTGGCAGTGGCCAGGCACTGCTGAATGGGGGCCTCACTCGTGCCACATGAGACAGAGCAGAAAACACTGGACTCTTGCAACTGAATTCAAGAGCTTGTTATGACGACATGAAACTTCAGGAGAATCAGATCACAGACATCAGTAGGAGTAGGACCTTAAGCTGGTGGTGGTTTTTTCTTAAAAATGCATCATTTGTTCCACTTCGGGGTATCTGATGCAATAACCATGTCACAGTTTTCCTCTGTCACATCCTTCCCACATGACAGTGGAAACATCACTTCAGACCAGCATTCTGGATGCTTTCTTTTCCCCCACACTCCCACTCCAGCTCTGCTTGCCATTAAGCTTTCTTCAGGTTTAGCACATGCTTATTCTTTCCATTGGCTGAAGAATTTCTACAGTGTTCCTGTAGCTGTTCCTGCAGATTCTAGACCAAATTAAAAAAGAAAAAAAAAATCACCAAAAGCCTTCATCTGACAACTTGCCATCTCTGGCGATATATTCAGGCCACTCCTCTGGGCTTGTGCTTGCCACAAAAGCTCTGCCCCAGGTAGTGTCTCCCCTCCACTGAATTTGTAGGAAGACCAGGCTACCTGCTGCCTAGACCTGCTACATGCTTCCTGAAGAGATGAGCCAGTTCTTGGTACTTCACTAAAGAAATGTGACCATGAGGAAAGTCCAGAGATGAATCTTGCATCATGGGGAGGGGACAAGCAAAAGAAGACCTGGAGCCTCTCTTAATTCTTGTACACAGTAAAGACATCATTGGGACGTACACTGATCCTGATGGAAGAGATGTTGGTGTAGATGCTGCTCACATCCCTTCTTTGCAAAAGGAACAGGCGATCTCTCTTCCAGCACCATTCCGCTTGGGAACGAGCACCCGCCCCGTGGTAACACACAGATCCCTCACTTACACGACAAGGTCGGGGCATCACAGGGTGGAGGGAGGGTGAGCCTGTTTCAGAAGGAGGGGAAATTCCCTAAGTGAAGTGGAGATCTAAACCAAGATGAGGATGTCGGGAAAAACACAATTTCCATGTCAGTGTGGTAGAATTTGGCCTCCCACAGCTAGAAGACTGGTGGAAAACAGTTTTCTCTGCTGTGTAATTTCATCCTTCAAATTATAGTAACTGGTGCGGACATTCCAGCATCTGCGAGCTAATGATGATAAAAGGCAGTCGCAGCCAGCCAGTCAGTGCTGGGAGGAAATCAGGTGGGAGGCCTAGCCTCGCAACCAGCATTTGCAGACGAGCAACGTTAAGCCCTTTCCAAGGGCGCCTTCAGCAAGCAGGAGCTTAGGGAGCACTTCAGGTTGGCAGGAGGCAAGCAAGAACGTATCCTCCTGCTAGTCTTTTTTTGGGAGGGGGCGGAGGGGGGATACACTGCCAAAGGAGCCGGTTTGACAAAATCGAGGCTGGATGCCTCTGTGCACTGGCGTAATGGGAAAGCCCTTCGTGAGGCAGGAAATCCTGGAGGCACTCCCCTTAGAGAAAGCTTGTGAGCAGTGGATCATCAAATGGGGACTCCCCCATGCCCGAGGCCCCGTGGAGATAGATATTAAGAGATGATGCTCTTGGGTCCTTCGGCATATTTGCGTATAATTGCCATGCCCCCCAGAATAACTACTTTTTCCTTTAGCCCCTCCAGGAGGAGTGCATTTGGAAAAAGCCTCCCAAAGCCTCTCCCTCACTCCCTGAGCCATCCTTGACCCCGTGGGGCACCCTAAGGCTGGCTCCGGCTCTACAGCCCCAACCATCCTATGTCGACTTTGTGTCAGCTTTCCTACAATACGGATTCCTGACCGCTGAGCTCACTTCACGCAGGCATATGCATGTATTCCCTGTTCTAGTGACTGATACCTTCAGCATTCCCCATGACTTCACAAATATTTTCATACACCAGCCATGTAACTTACTCTGACATCTCTCATCTCCTTCCCCATGGCACTGTGAGAACACAAGGGTTAAAAAGAAAAAAAAAAAAAAAAAAAAAGGAGGCGGGGGTGGGGAGAGAGAGAGACAGGGACCAGCAGGAAGCCAAAGCAGACATTACTCCTAAGGAAACCCATGAGTAAGGAGCAGCTTGGCCTGGCGCCAGCTTGGCTAGCCATGACTCACCTAACATCTCCTCCCCACCACTGTTTCTTTTTTAACTTGAATATGACATCCTCTACTCCTAACCTGGTGTATCTGGGTTCCTTCCACTCCAGAGACTGCAGCTTTTCCCAGGTGAGCAAGGGAATCCCATCTTAACCTCCTCCTTAGTGCCAGTGAAGCAACCATGCTCTCCACCCCACGTTTTCAGAGCAGAAGCTTTAAGTCCTTCTGGCTGAGGAGGTGGATTAAAAAAAAAAAAAAAAGGTAAAGTCACCTCAGCACGCATTTTCTAGCTCTATCCCTTTCTTTTTGAAGCCAAGATGAAAGGATTAATGCATTATTTGCCTTTTAGCCCAGGTGGTCTGCTCTGCTAGCCTCTGCCCCATTTACCATTGTTGCAGCTAACAGCTGTCTGGATTGCAGCTGCTCTAATGAAAGAAGCCCTGAAATATGCTACAACCGGGCACCTGGCAATGCTGTACCCATTTGTTCATATTGAAGGAACATGTGAGCTTTTAATTGTTCATGGCAAAGGGAGCTTTTTAATGACTTCAATTAACAGAGAGAGAAGAACTCCAGTTAGCTCTTACTATACAAAAGAGTGTCCACAATGTCATTAAAACAAGATTTACAAGTGTCATAACTCTCAGCAGCATAGTCAACAATACAGCCAATCATTACAACTGAGCACCACAGGCGAAGGGGGGAACATCACACCACCGAGGAATGGGAGGAAGAGAAAGGAGTATTGGGGGGAAGGTGCAGAGGAAAAAAGAAAAGTCATTTTTTCTTTTCAGTCTAAATTGATTTTATTCTACAAAATGCTACTCAGTTAAAATTGTAAAAGCAAAACTGTTTTAATATGTTCTTTCTTTCATAGCAGCAAGCTTTCTCTAACAAGCTTTTTGTTTTAGTGCAAATACTGTAGGCCTGTATTACAGTAAAATAACAAGAACAGAAAAGAGACAACACCAGAGAGAACGCCTCAGAGCTGAGATTCTCCAGGACTGCAAGAACGATATCAAGCTCACGACGAGCAAAGAAGGGTCCCAATTCAGCAGTCACCTTTAAGAACCTCCTTGGCAGAAACTATTTCACCGCAGACAAAAAGAAGAAAAACCATGATCTAAAACTCTTGAGGAAAAAAAAAAAAGATAATGGTGCCCCCAAACCTTCAATAATCCTCATGGTCGCCTGTTAATCACTGAGGCTTGATTCCACCTCTGACACCCGCTTTGCAGCAGCGAATTGCTACTGATGCTTTCAGTTTGCCCCCAGGAGAGTGGAATCAGAATCAGGCCCTTTCTGTATCTGAGGATCTTAAAGTAGACTTTAGTGACACTAGTAACTTATCGCTCTAATAAAGATGCACTATCCCTTATTGATGTTACTTTGAACTACACAGTATATCAAGATATATACAACAGTTTATCCTCTCACTGAGCAAAAACAACTGGATACCTATTTTCTACACATTTTAATATGGTTTTAATATCAAGTAACCACAAACAAGAAAGTGGAATAACCCTTTAATCATACAGGATAGGAGGGGAACAATTAAGTAAAACAGGATGGGATTTTATTATTATCTTGTATTCTGAGATTTGTCCTCAACTCCACCTACTGTTCACAGAGGAATGATAATGCATCTTTAGAAACATATCTCTTTTTACATTTTATACAGACAACAACAAAACCCAGAATCTTTTATTTAAAGAATCGAAAAAAATTATTAGCCTAAAAAAAGAGGAAGATTGGAGTATTTTTAATGCTTTCTTTATTATATCCAAGTCTTGAACAGAAAAAAAAGATGTAAACATGATAAATAAATAAGAAATAAAATGTAGATTGTTCCCCCCACCTCTTAAAATGTTTGACTTGGCCTTCCTAATGAAAATGAACTTGTAAGTGTCATAAGATTTCTTACATTTCAGAAGTCTGTTTTAGAATGAAAAAAAAAACCACCAAAAACAACAACAAAAAGAAAAAAGAAGCAACAACCAAACACCAGGAATGTGAGTTGGGAGGATGTTAAATTAATGGCGGGCAGATCTGCTGGAGCAGGCACAAGACGGCTGCCTGCCAATAAATAATAAGATACCAGGGAGGAGGGGGTGTCTTAGGTTTGTTTTCATTTTGTTTTTTCTTTTCATTTAGGATGAAGGCCAGGTGGATCCTACATACAGTAAGCAGCAAAATTAAAGGTTCAGATGAACTAAATAGATCATTTAAATAATAATTATAAAAACACAACAGAGAGCTACTGTCCCCAGCATGTTGGTCCCAAATCCCATCACACCACAAGCAGTTTGAGACTTACCCAGTCTCACACCTCCAAGAAAGGAATGGATGAAGGCAGTGCCACAACTGGGAAGGGGGAAGGAGGGCAAAATTGGAATGGCAAACATCACCTGGAAGCTGAATGTTTCCTTCAATGCAGCTGCCACTGCTCCTCCCAGTTTGGCATTGATTAATTTAAGATGTTATTAGAGGCTTCATTGGGCCAGTCACTACGGGGTTGACCCAATACCAGCTGAAATTCCCTGGGCCTTTTCCTATTGACTTCAACAGCTCTTGGTCAGACACTAGTTATAACAGCTCCCGCATCCCCATTACATGCGGAACATGGAGACACCACGTTTAGGAATCGAAAGGGAAGGTACTCATGGAAAATACAATTTTGGGGATGGGGAAGACGGTCAATTCCCAAAAAGCACACCAGTAAACCTGAAAAGAAGAATGCAGGGCCAGACCAAGACAGCAGCAGAACTCAAGTTGTACCTGCCTGCCAGAAACTAAACAAAAGTAAGGTTGATGCACAAAATACAGAAGGCAGGAGACCAGCGATCCCAACACAGACATCCTCTGAGAGGTCTGAGGGCCAAAGTGGGCAGGCACAAGGTATTGGGGGCTTTTTCCAGGTGGTAGAAAATAATCCTCTTTTCTGGGCAGTTTCACATGGCTCCCCTCAGTGTCGCAGGACAGGAAAAGGGACCGTCCTGTCCTGCCTCTGAGAAGGTCAATGACAAGGCAGCAGGCAGTGGGCAAGGGCCAGCCGCAGCTCCTTTTGGCAACGATTCAGTGAGCAACAGCAAAAGTAGTTTTTTTTGTTGTTCCACTAGGAGTTAGGCTTACTCGGGTTTGAGGAGGCACCTGGCTTCCTGAAACCCCTAGTGGGAATGCTCCTCATCTCCTGGGAGACAGCGATGCTGGTCAGCTGGCCTCAAAAGTAGCTGCATCACTTTAGGATTCACCATTTGTCAATGTTGCATTCTGCCCAAAAATGGGTGGAAGTGACATGCAGACACATTGTATTGAACAGTTTTAGATTCTCAATCTAGACTGGCCCAAACAAGCATCTGGCAAAATGGAGACAGTTAGAGAAGCAGCGGTTTCACCTAAAGTGATATCATCTGCATAAAACCCTATGAAAGCAGGACCCTTTGTGCTAACTATGGGAAGTTTAAGGTCTACTTTATTAAAAAGGAAGTTTGGGTGTTTTGTTACCTCTAGCACCGGTGTAATGATGGAAGTGTTTAAGCAATAAAGTAAAAGCCTGAATCACAATCAGCTTTACGAAGCAAAAAGATCACTCATCTATTTCTATTTCTGGCAGGTTTGGCAAATACCTGGGTTTAAAAATAATAGTAATAATAAAAAAGCACAGCCTACCTTTAGAGCCAAAGTAGTGTCCCTTTGAAATGATTCAAGGAATGGGCAGTGGCCAGGGTTTGAGGGAAGCCAGCCCTGCTGAGTAAAGGTCCAGTTCCACGAGCTGAACCCTTTTAATTCCCAGTGGAGTTGGTGAGGACTGCAGCAGTTTAGCATCTCACAGGACTGGCCCTATAATCGCATATTGCATTTCTCCAGGTCCAGCCTGACCAAGAAATACCTTGGTTTCAGTTGATTAAAAAAAAAAAAAAAAAAGAAAGTCTCACACCAGAATAAATAGCTGCCACCACAGCTTCAACAGGCAGGACCAAAGAGATATCTCCTAAGTGGCTTTGCTGGCAAGCTGGGCAATCCTAGTGTGCACATGGTCGTGGTTTGTCAGTGCCTTGACATCAACAGGAATTGAGCTTGGCTCCAAGCAGGAATAGGTTACACACACATTACTGTTTTCAGTAGTGAACATCAGCACTGGAGAGCTTGTGCCCTCTGTGAGCACTTAGTAGTAGCAGCCAAGCCCACAGGCCGGAGAAGACAAAGACCCAGGGCTAGGGGAAGAGCCCTCTGATTTTTTTTTTTTTTTTGACTTCAGGCCAATCAACCCCAACAAAACCAGATCAGTTACAACGCAAAAAAAAACAGAGGCCAAAGACTGAGGTGCAAATAACAGTAATCGATTTTCCGCCGCTGTCAATTTGTCATTCACAACCAGAGGTTATCAGAAGCTCTGTTCTGGTTTAAACAGGTCATCACTTCAACCACGCAATTCCTGCCCAGTCAGGAGCACCTTGTGGCCTGTGCTGTGCTGGAGGCTGGACCACTGCCTTCCCCCCAACCTCGGAAATTGGGCATCTCTGAGCAACCAACACCTGCTGGTATCAACTGGTGGATGCACGCTGCTTTGTTTCCCAACAATGAAAAAGTCAGCAAGGGTACAGCCAGCTAGTTTCACCCTCTTATCCGCTGCCAGTCTCCATCCTAGATTTATAGGCACCTGGTACCACCTCTTTTTCGGTAGCACGTCCTGCAAATACGGCCAAGGGGAGGGGAGGATTTACTAACAGGAAGAGATGAGCCTCTGAGTCAGGAGCCCTGATGGGAAGGAAGATGCAATACTCCCTAGACAGCGGGCAGCCCAGGAAAAGTAAACAACAAGCAGCAGATTTGATATCCACCAAACTGAGGTGAAACCCTGCCAAGACACTGGTAAGTGCCAGCCCAGCAGCTTTTCTGATGCTACTTGGGCCCTGAGATGCTAACTGGTTTTTCTGAGGAGCCCACGGGGATAAATATATCTACATTTTAAAAAAGAAAGGCTTCCGCATGAGCCTCCTGCTGTTTCTCTGTTCGCTGTGTCTGTGCCCCAGGCCAGAGTTACGAGCTCTGCCCTTGCTGCTGAGCCCTCAGGCTCCTCTTGATCCCTCCTCCCCGGGACCTCCCAGCCATCCCCCTCCTGCCTGGGCAACCCTACGTGTTTCCCGCAGCCTGTCCCAAGAGGAAAGATCCCAACAAGCCTTTAGAGTTCAGAGCAACTGGATGAAATGTCATGGGATCGACAACATTGGAAATGATAAGCGCAGAGAGAGAGAGAGAGAGAGGGGAAGAGACAAGTTGTAAGATCAACTAACCAGAATGATCTAAGCACAGAGCACAACCGATCAGATCAATTCACAAAGGAAAGGGACGACTAGCAACCGTCTGCAGCTCGCCTTCAGTCCTGGCCAGGAGTGCTCCCCGAGTCCGCTACGGCCGTGAAAAGGTTTCCATAGGCAGTCCCTACAGAGGGGACATCACCCTCTCCAAACAGTCCTGGCGCATCAGTCCCACCCTTGCCATTTCCTGCCGCCAGGGAGCTGGCGTTGGTCCTCATTCTCCTTCCTGGAGCTGCAGCACTTCCCCATCCTTGTTCTTGCTGCCCTTGTGCTTGAACGATCCTGTGCCTGTCTCTAATCCCATGGAGGGGGACTCCCCCCATGGTGCTGGGGGGGGATGTAACACACTGGCAAAATGGGGGGCCACAGGGGGATTACAACGCCAGCAAGGTGGGAGAGTTCAAGGAATCCGAGGACTGGTCACCACTGCTGCTGCTCCTCCGGTGAGCTTTGGAGCAGGACTCGGACGGGGAGAGAGGAGACTCCTGATCCAACACGTTGGGGTAGGTGAACACCAAGTTGGAGGAGCCAGGAGTGATGGCTGGTGTTGAGGTCACCACGATGGGAGTGTTGAGTGCCTCCTCCCCATAAAAACCTCCAGCAATGCTGATGGGCTTAATGACAGACCTCTGGGCTTTGTCAAGGACCAAAGAGGAAGACGGGATCTCTTCCTCCACAGGCTCCTGCTTCACCACCACCGCTCCGCTCGCTCCAGTCCGAACGCTCTGGAGGCTGCTGGATGGTGGGCTCCGACGTTCCTCAGGGCTGATTTTGCACACAGGGCTGTGAGCCACCAGCATAAACTCCAGCTTCTCCTTCTCCTTTTGGAGCTCAGCGATCTCTTTTTGCAGCACTGACTTCTCCTCCTCCAGCACTTCAGTTTCCTGCAGACAAAAGGGGAATAAGTAAGTATCAGAGGGTCTGGCACTGCTCCTAGCCTGGAACATGGCCATCAAGTCCAGTTCCCATCTGGCATGGGCAGATATACCCCAGACTCTTCATAAGCAAAGCAGGCACCAGGTCATTGCCAGCTGAGCATCTTGCGTTTCACGTGTCTACCAGTAGGCTATTCCCAAACTTCACCAATCTAAGGGTTATAAACGGTCTTCTCATGAGCTCACCTTAATTTTCTCATGGCCAGCTTCTACCACTCTGTCTTGGCCTGTGATTTAAATAACTCTCCCTTGCTGTCTGCCTGACAGACACCTTAGCAGAGAGGACTCAGATCTCCTCCCATCATTCTTTGTGTCGGGGAAGTCATGTTCTTTTCACTTCTTAGAGGTAGTGTACAGCAATCTCTACACTGTTTCCATTTACCCTCTGTAGTGCATATTCCAGATGAGGTCTGACATTTGCCCGACTTGCACAAAGGACTAACACTTTCATCTCCACTGGATCATCCCTTGATGCATCCTTGGATTCATACATTTACCTTTCCCATGATCACATCACACTGATGGCTTATAGTCAATCTGTGAGCAATTAGTACCTTCCTATGTGAGGAGCTCAGCATTTCACAGAAGTACTCATCCTCAGTCCTTCAGGATATGACCTCCCACTTTGCACTCCTTTCAATTCTATTACTTTAGCCAAGACAATCCTTAAATTCTTCCTATAGGATGTCCTGCCTCCCCTGCCCTGAGAATACCTCCCGAATTTGAGTTGGCAGCACGTTTCACTGGTGTGCTTTCACTGCTGCTGCTGTGCTTGTTAATAAGATCATGGAATACAACCAGCCCCAGGCTGGTTCCTGAGCAGAAGCGCTGGAGCCTTCTCTCCAGCCTCTTTCAACGCAACCCATCCTTGTCTCCTCTTCAGCCAGTCCCTTACCCACGCCACAGTTCTTGCACTCATCCCTTCTCCAGCTTCGCTAGTTATTTCCCCTGTGGCACCAGACCACACGTCTCTGCGGCGCTTTCTTCGTGCAGGAAATCAGTTACCCCCACCAAAGAAAGGTTAGCCTAAAGCATGGAGCTTTGATAAATACACATAACATCTGCCTCGTTTTCTACTGCTTTTGGATGATCCTACCGTCTTCAGTGCTTTTGTCCTTAAAGCCTTTGAGGCACACAGCATCTTTATTTCCACTTACAGAGGGAGACCAGTGGTAGGGCGACTGGTGCTAGTTGGGAGGCTAGAAGGCAGGAGAGCTCCTAGGACATTTTGGGCAGTCAGCAGGGGGAATTTAGGCTCCGGGGCTCCAGGCCCGAGCCCTCACCACCGTTGATGTAGGAGCAACGCCAGCGGGCAGCCTTGGAAGGGGAAGGCAGCATGTGTTTTGTAGCATCTTCCTCGAACATGCTAGCGGAGGGAGAGCAATGCCCTTCGAGCTGATCCAAAGGGCGGGCGACAAGGAGGGAGAAACGTATGCAGAGCACGTACCGCCTGGAGTTTCTCTGTTAGCTCTCGACGCCTGTTACGACACTTAGCAGCTGCCAGCTTGTTCCTCTCTCTCCGAATCCTTCGCTTCTCTTCTTCCTCAGGCGACAGCTGTGGGCAAGTGCCAAAAAAACCCACAATCAGATCTGAGCAAGGCATTCCTTGAAGTTTGTGAGGATTTAACCGCAACGCAAAGAAAAAAGGCCTGATCCAGCAGGATGCTGAGCACTCCCCTCTTCACTGATGTCAGCAGAAGATGAAAGCGCACAGTATCTCTGCCTGCACCGGGTCTTAGCAGAAGGGTGAGGAGAAGACGGAGCGGGGAGCAGGGGGAAGATTGTGTAAGAGGACAGTGAATCTGCACCAAGGCCAAACAGATAAAAGATGCTCTGATTGTTTCACAACTTGGGTGGTACATTAAGCAAAACCAGAGCACGATGTTGTAAGTGCCTCTTTCTTGAAAGAAAATATCTGCTGCTTCCCACACAAAAAAATAGTTGTTAGCTTGAAGGTTGGGGATGGGGTGGAGGGGGAGACAGGGAAATCAGCAGAGCTCCCATGAAGTCCGTGAAGCAACAATGATTTATACCACCCAAAAATCTGACCTCACATTTTCGAGCACTCAGCGAGATAACACACTGTGCTTCTTGCATCAGCAGGCAAGGCTCCAGTGATATCAAGGGCTTCCTGAGGCCAGCTGACATCCTCACTGATGTAAATCAGGAGCAATTCCATAGAAACCCATCGAGCGACACTCTTGCGAAACCAGGGGAAGTGAGCAGGAGCCCACAAGATCTGGTCAAGTCAGGCCTAGCTTTTGGGGTCTGAGATGAGGTTTTACAAAGCCCAGCAGCGGCAGATAGGCTCGCACCACTGCCAAGGCCAGGGAGCCGGTACAGCAGCGTGTGAAGAGGGTCGGCATGGCCCGGCTTACGGCTGCGGCACATGGCGTGCAGGAGCCGGTGCAAACAGACGGCCGTGGGGATTCACGGCACACGCTTGGCCGTGCATCCTCCTCCGCTGCGGACCGACCTCCTGCCCTGCACTGCAGCCTCGGCCTGGCGACTGCAAACAAAAGTGAAACGAGCACCCTGCAAAGCACGTGTCAGATCTCACGTAGTGCCAGCAGAGAATGGAAAGAAAAACCTTTTCATAAAAGCTTTCAGTTTTAATATCTTCAGGGGCTGTCAAAATCACAAACGAGATATTCACCCTTTTACTATCTTTTCTTTTTAGTGTTAGTTTTACTCTAACCTCATTCTGGTTTGTTTTGGTTTGCTTTATTTCCTTAATTTCGATCTTTGCAGTTTCGGGGAGTTTACTTCAGCCTCTGGGCATTCCCCTCGCTCGGTTCCGCTTTTTTTCGGGATCCAGTCCGTGCCTGCGATTTCACCTGCAGGCAGCGTGAGCCCCTGGATGCACACGGAGCCACACAAGCACTTCTAGGACTTCAGGACACAGGTTTTGGGCCTGAAAGCTTTTCTATCAGCAGAATCACAGCACTCCATCTCGGGGTGGGGGTACCTCCACCCTGCTGGGCAGCAGCCGGCAGCGCTTTGGCATACTCCCCCCCAGTAAGGAGCCCCCACGGGCACCGCTCTCCCCAGCACAGTTCTGCTGATCAGTCCCCAGCCCACATGTGTGCGGAGTAAAAATGTATTTGCACACAAGTATCCGCAGTACGGCAAAGCTTTAAGCATGCACACAGATTCTGTGCTGACTTGGGGCCTCTGTGTACCGTTTTCAAGAGCCCTTTCACGCTTTAGAAGCGCAGACCTCATTGAAATACGTTGGGACTGAAATTTCTCCTCCCAGGGCCCTCAAGTCATTTTTAAATTATCTGTCTCGGAGGCTACGCTTTGCAAAAATCTCATAGACGGGGCTGAAGCCCCTAATCTGGACGTGCTTAACATTATAGCGGGTCTAAAAAGGAATATTCTGTCAGCGGTTGCTGGATTTGTTTGAAAGCGGTTGGATTTGGCACTCTTCGTGCCCCTGCTGTATGCGTTATCTGTAGCTTGTCCAAGCCCAATACGTGCATTCGCTGGCAGAAACGTTCATCAAAACAGCCTCTTTTCATAAAGTGTTACACAATGTTTTCCAAAAAGGCACTCCGATGCGGTGTTCAAAGCACCAACAGCGGAAACCTGAGCCAAAGAGCCGTGGTAAAGTGCCCGGGTACTGCCTTAGCACGTGTCTAATCAAAAGGACTTGGCTTTGAATGACCCACAATGAACGGCTTGCAAACAAGCCACAGGCCAGGAATTGCTTGGCAGGCATCCTTCAGCAAATAACTCTGAACAACAAATAAAGCGGAGAATATGGTGATCTCTTCACGGCCAATTTGTGAACACAGAGGCAGCATTTGTCAAACAAATTAGTTGTTGCTAATTATTCCCCCAGTTCTCGTGAGAGTTTCCCTGGCTTTGGACACCAGCCCTGCACACAGGGAACCGGGAGGTAGCTCCGGCTGGTGGAAAGGGCTGGCGGAAAGGGCTGGCATGCGCCCGAACCACCACGGCTGCCCCATCCTTCCTCCCCAAAAACGGGTCCTGGGTGTGCACAGAAGGTGCAGCTCACTCCGGACAAGTGACTTTAACCCCCTCCCTGCCTCTTAGGTCTAAACCAGACAGCGACTCCACATAAAATAATCAGACTGTGAATCAAAACAGATGACGTGGAAGTAAAAGTAGGGCTGGTGAGTCTTATTAGAAACAGACCTCATGCAATAGCGTGTGCTGGTGTACTGAGGGTGCGCAGTGCATCTCGTTACACTGCTCTGCAGCGACCCACACAACTGCTGCTTCGGAACGATTCGGGGAGATCTAGATTATTCATATTTCTTTATGTCTTTTTTTAAAAGAAGTCAGCCTAGCACTGTGGATAACTGTTCACCAGAGCCCTGGAGAGGGCTGTTTCTTACTGCGAAGAGATTCACAGGGCTGAAAGGATTTCTAGAAGATGAGACACCTGCATCTAGTCCATCACCCTGCCCAGGCACAGGATCCAGGCTCGGTAATCCCATCAAAGAGGCTGAGCACGGGGCAGCAGTGGCACAAGCCACCCAATCCTGGCTATGGAAATGCCACTGGGTTGGGAACAGAAAAATCTCTGCGTATGGGATCCCCACCTCACTGCTGTAAAGCGATCAAGCGATTGCTTTTTTGTAGTGGGAAGGTGGATTTAGACCCCAGACATCCAGAAGGCTCTTGCTACTAGAGTTGAGGAGCTCTAGGGAAGCTGTTCCCCTCTGCATGATGCTGGCTGGTACCGGCGGTATCACCCAAAAGTGAGAGTGGAGCAGCGCTAGCTGCCACAGAGCAGATATAAAACACCAGCTGATGTAATTTGGGTGTCAGTTTTGTAAAGGACCTACGTAAAAGCTCCTCTGGTTGCTCAGAGGTTTCCTTCTGCCTGGAGTGGTAGAGACACTCAAACCGAAACCCAGGGCTCAACTTCAGAGTTTCACCTGCTTTTGAAACCGAGCCGCAATGCAGCCCAGTGGTGTGAAGCATTTGATGGAGATTGGGTAAGTCTCGCCGTGCGATGAGGAAGCAGCAATAAAATCACCCTCCGGCTTACACCCTACGTCACCCCGAGAAACCCCAGCACCTCTCCAGCGCAGGGGACGGACCTCAGCGCTCCCCCCGGGGCCAGGGGATCCCACAAGAGGGCAGGGGCGGGGAATCTCCGTACGCCTGTGTCTGAGGCGCCCCGAGCCGCTCTCCCCGCCGTAGTTACCTGCTCGTCTCTTCGTCTCCGGCCCACTGTGGTCCCGATGGTTTTGATCACTCCAGGTCGCTGAAGGGCTGTGTGTCCGGCCACGGAAGACAGCGGGGGCAGCGGATGGCTGTAGGGGTGCGAGCGAGAGTAAGGGCTTGACATGGAGGTGATGACGGTGGGCTGGACCATCCACTGCAGGTCTTGGCTAGTTGTGATGGCGTTGATCGTAGGGATGAAAGCACTGCCTGATCCTGGCATATCTACTCGAAATTTCTAAGAGGAAAAGCGGGGGGGGAAAGGGAGAGAGAGAGAAGAGAAGAGAATGTCAATGAAAGCAGAACGTAAGTGGTTACTCAGAAACCAGCTAGGCCCTCAGGAGCGGCACCAGTGAGGATCAAAGCAGCACCTGAAGCAAAGGCACCGGCTGCCGGGGCCTCTGCAGCGTCCCAGGCTGCCCCCACCCGCCGCAGCCCCCCGAGGAAGGTGCTGGGCTCAGGTGCTTCCCCTCCAGAGCAGCCCTGCCCTCTCCCAGCCCCTTCCTCATCCCCCCCACCTGCCCAGCATCCCCTACGGCAGCCTCCCTTCCCGGGCAGCGTCCCCACCGCTGCCTCCCGCCTGTGCCCACGGCTCCTTCCGGCGTGGAGCGAAAGGGGAATTAAGGAGTTTCTAGAAAAACACTTCTCTGCCAGTCCAAAGAAAAGGAAGAGAAACTTCAGTTCTGAATTGCCGTTACCAAGCAGAGCAAAACCTTCTTCTACCAACGGATTCCCCTGAAATTTGGGCTCGGTCCACGTAGGGTTTGGTATGGCAAGAACAGCAGCTTGCTTCTCGTTCAGTGGTTCTGTGCTCGCCGCACACACAGGGCGAGCAATCCGGCCCCGGGACGGTTACGTGCGAGGATATGTATTTTAATAGCAGCCTATAAAATAGGTCTTAGGATTCAGATCGGGCAAGTTCCCTGCAGCTCTCTGCACTGTCTAGACAAAACAAGGCAGCAGTAAAACCAAGGCAGCAGGTAATGATCTCCTCCAAAATACATGTACACCTTATTTCAGACAGAGGTAAATCCATCTGGATAATACGCTGGCACTAAACTGCAAGGAAAACAATCGCTTGTCCCCGGAGGGGGAAGCAGGGGAGAAAGAATGCTTTTGTCTATGCTGAGCTCCTTCAGGAGGCTTTCCATGGTTAGACTCGGTTTTACAGACAAACATGCCTTGCTCCAGCAATCACTGTGCAAGGGACAGGGCTTGTAGGACCGGCAGCCGTCACTACCACCGATTGGTAAGCCATGAAACAATCCCGTGAAAAACGCATGCTCTTGGGTCAACAAACTAGCTTCCCAGAGAAGCGAGAGCCCTTGCATCAGCCTGACCTCAGCTCAGGTAAGCGTCCCAGATAAGGGACAGCACTTCAACACAGATTTCCTTTCCAGGGTGTGCCTAGTCAAGCACCTTAAGTGCTTTGTTAAACCAAGGCTACTGCAAATAGTATTTCACATTCTGATAGCTACAGCATTTCGGGCCAGTATTAGCCATAAGAAGTCCAGCTGCCAATGCCTGGAGATCAGAAGATCCAGTTTGAATACCGACAAATGCCGACTTACAGCTTTGGACAGCTCAAAATCTAGCAAGAAAGGATGAGAGAAGGAAGGAGTGAATCGAGTTCAGCAAGTGGGGGAATTATGCAGCCAGAATGACACTGGCACCAAGACCTTGGCAAAAGCCCCACCAGAACCTCAGAGATTCACCTGGAGCTTGAGTCCAACACAGCCTCAGCACACCCCACATTTCAGAGTGCATGCCATCTTTGTGACCTCTCCCGATTAACTACAGAGGGCCAGAGCTGCAAACTGTCAACATGATAGAGGAATTTACAGGAGCAAATCCCCTCTTTTGCTCTGCCCAGCGTACGCTGTGACCACACGGCACAGGAGAGGACGCCTTGGTGCCTCCACAACCATAACACCATAACAAAGGGATCTGAACCTCGCAGAAGGGAGGAAGGTCGAGACTAGTTAAACCACAGGTGCTCAGGGGACACGAGTTCTGCTTCCAGCTCCACAAGTGGCTTCTATCATGACCTTTACCCACCTGTGCCACTATCCCTCCTGTACCCAAAAAGCAGAGAAGAAAGAGTCCTGTTTTCTTTGCAGGGACACTAGAAAGCCATGGCTGCAAAACATTTGGAGATCTTTTGGTGCTTTGCTATGCAAAGACACCCGTTTGCATTCCAGAGGAAACGACCTTACAGAGGGGGCCACCGACACACAACGACCTGCTAAAAATTCCCATCAGAGGTCGGGAGAGTCAGACCCACCACCAAACCAGCCACATAAGATACAAGGGTCTGACACAAAGATCCAGCTCTGAGTTATTGACAAAGTGACTACACCACTTGCAGCTGCTCTTGTATTCAACTTAGGACCCTCCTCTAACACCAGTGGAGGTCTCCAGGACAGCAAAGGGGAGCTGCTCAGTTCAGCCACAGCTCCACGGTGCTTGCTTGCAGGCCCAGGGAAGAGACCAGTTGCACTGCAGTCCCTGTCTGTGCCATGCTGCATCTCTGTCACCAGCTTCCCTTCTAATGCCTCGAAGTATCAAAGAATTCCCCCAATCCTGTATTCTGTATTTTTCCCCAGATAACTAATTAAAGGACATGCTGCTGTGACAGGCTGAGTCTTCAGGTACAGGGTGCTCAGGCTACTGCTGGCTTTTACAGGCATTGCTTCCTGACTGGCCAGGCTTTCCCCACATATCTCGCTTTCCCTGCTAGGACACTGCACTGGATCAGCTTTGCCATACCAAAATACTGTTGGCCCCCCGTGCTCTGCCCGGTGGCAGTCAGCTCTGACCCCTGGGACACTGCTGGTTTCAGTGGCAGGCCCTGAATTCCCTGCCACCTCCCCTGCACAGCCCCTTTGGGCACCGGACTCCTCCCTTTGGAGCTCCAGACCTTTCCCCAAACTGTAACCCTAGCTTTGCTCTCCTCATCCCTCCCTCCCCTCAGAGAGCTTCGATCCCCCTGCCAGCCTGGCAGCACCGCCTTGCCCTCACCCACCTCCCCATTTCTCCTCCTTCCAGACCCCCTCCTGCCATTTCCTCACCTAGGACACCCACAGCTCTCCTCTCCTGATCTGGGAGAGGCTCCTGGAGGCAACACTCTGCCAGCTCTCGGTTCTCCTTATCTAGGAGGAATTCACAGTGCTCCAGAAAAGATGTGGTGATAGCCAGACTGCAGGGCTACACACGCAGCACGCGCTAACCACGAAGCCACCACTCTCCTCCTGACCCAAGCAACACACAGATGAAGGTATCGTTAAAAAAAAGCAACAACTAAACAGCAAACAGAAAGAGTCTGTTATTAGGAGTGGCAAGAACTGAGGTCAGTCTCTGCTCTGCCTTAAAAATACAGGGTTGGAGAGCAGCCTCCCCCAATCCATAGCCAAGGGAGTCTCCAGCGAGTCCTGCCACGGGCAGGGAGAGGCTACCGGTCCCTGCAGTTAGCAGGTCACAACCTAGGAGCACGGGAACATTTCAGGCTGTGGCTCCGTGGTCCCCTTCTCCATCTTAACGAGGAGTTTCTATACCGCACCCCATTGCGTCTCCGTTCCCCTCCAGACCTTCAGTTACATCTGTAACGGCAAGCGCTGAGTGGCACCAGAAACCAGGCTAGAAACGGGTACAATGGCCATGGAAAAAAACAAACCCAACAACAAAAGCACCAAGAAACCACCCAGAGAATCTTTAACAACTACTCAATTATCAAGTATAGGGTGTATAGGGTATGGCGTGTAATAAATGCAAGGCCCCCATGGCTCTCCCATGTTGAATATCTCCCCGAAGGAAAACCGGACACAGTGCTGGGATATTTGAGGGGAAAGTCGACCGGTCTGAAAGAGCACACAAACTCTTCCCATTAAAGTCTATGTTTACCACATGGCAAGTCAGTGATTAGGAAAATAGCATGACACGCAACTTAAAAGAAAAATGTTCCAGTGCTGTGTTGTATGGGAAAAATAATTAAAAAGCATCAAAGTTTTGGCTCAGAGACACAGTTTCCACTTAAACATGTGACTGATGCATCTTTTCGTGCTTTGGGAAAAAAAACACACTGAAGAAAAAATTTCTACAATGCATATTTTCTGTAGCGATAAAACTCTGCAGATCTCCATAGACCAGAATCAGCAGAACAGCCCGACTGCTGGGGTAAAGGCAACGCTTACATTTGATCCTAATCTACAACATCTGTAAGGATCAAGGGAAAGACGAAGCGCAAGGCCTTGAGAAATCTCCCGGATTCTTAAAGAAAACATTTATGTTCTCGCTAAGCCGGCGTCCTGCTCAAAGCCCCGTTTCAGATAGTAACCCTAGAAACTGGGCTCTGGCCCCCGTATCGAACGCCACACAGGCCAGCTGCCTGGGGAAGACGCACAGCCCCAGAAAATAAAAAGGGGAAAACCCAGTTATCGGTCGGACCTCGATAGCGCAAATATTAAGCGGCACCGGAGTTTCCCGGCCTCCTGCAGCCAGTGCTTGAATCCAGCGCAGCTGCTGAATCAGAGGAGGGAAGGGGGAGTGAAGGATTTGCAGCTTGCCGGCCGTTTTCAGCTTCTCAGCCCCTCTTCCCGCTCCCCCACCTTGTCCTGGCATTTACTGTAAAACAGGGAATAAGCTGGAGCCGAGCTACAATCCCTGGAAACCTCGGTGGGCAGCCCGCAGAGGGCACCAGCGAGATGCGTTTGGAGCAGGCGGGGAGCGGCGGCGAGTCATTTCTGGTAAAACTTCTTTAATGTGAGGAATGTCACGGGCTGGTACGGTTGGCAAAGTTTAAGACCGGACTTTTCGGTTTTGTTTTTTTTTTTTTTTTTTTTTAAAAATGATCCTATGACTTCTTGATGCGAAGACAGCAATGTGCTCACGCTGCCAGTTCGCTCATACAAGCCACACAAGAAATAATATTATTGTGAGAAGGGGGGGGAGGAAGACCAACTCTGAAAAAGCAAAAAAAGAGTGAGGCTGGGCCAGCTGATGTAAACAAGTTATGAAATAACCCAGGTTTGTATAACTGGCCCGGTTGTGTAATGCCTTCCCCAGAAGTGGTGGATTTAGTCGATGTCGGCATATAAGCCATTCCGAGATGTTTTCTTAGGAAAATGAAAAGGAAAAAACCTCAAACCACCCGAGTAGACTTCTAGGTCCGTGAATTCACGCCGCTTCCACAGGAAATATCTCCCATTCCTCAAGTGCCGCCCGGCAGCGGGAGCTTGCGGGGGGAGCGGGGCCGGCCGGCGCGGAGAGCGCTCCGGCGGCTCCCCGGGAAACTCTCGCTCGGGAAAAAGCGATCACCAGCCGGAGAGCGGCCGGCGGCTCCCGGTAAAGGGAAGGAGCGGCCGGGCAGCGGGCAGAGCAAAGCGGCACGCCGCCGGCGTTTGGGTCTCACTGGTGGGAGAGGCAAAAATAATGTCACCGCCACGGAGCCAAAGTTTGGGGGGCGGGGGGTGTGTGTGAGAAGCGGGGAGACCACTTTATACGCTTGAAAAAGCCGGAGCCCGCTTCCAGCCATCCCCTGCGTGTTTTAAGGTGGCTGCAATAGCGCCCTGAAAGTCACTCAGGCGGCACCTCCCAAAGCCCCGGGGAGGACGCCCGAACTGTTGGGAGCGAGCCCCGGACAGTGCCCGGGCAGGGGCGGTGAGCGGAGGGACAGGGAAGCTCCCGCCGAGAACAAAAGCAGGAAGGAGGAAGAGTCAGATTCGCCCCTGTATTTGCGTTACCGGCCTCGGAGAGGAGTTGCCCGCAAGAGCCCTTTGATTTCCGAGCTGGCCCCGGCCCGCCGCTGCGGCGGGTCCCCGGGCACCAGGCGGGGTCACCCCACCGACCCCCGCTCTACCTGGGGCCGGGGCAGCCGGGCGCTTCCTCACCGCACGTCCCCGCTCGCGGCAGGCCGCCGCCTCCCACGGCACCCCCGGCCCCGGGTGGGCACCCCCGGCCCCGACCGGAGGGGAACTCCGCTCAGCGTCCCGCCTGGAAGGGTCGCGGCACTCGCTCCGGGGCGGGCAGGCAGGGAGGGAAGGAAAGCGGCGGCGCCCGGCCGGGAGCGACGGGACGGCGGCGGCGGGCAGCCCGCGCCATCTGCGCCCCCGCGGACGGCGCCTCTCCGCCGGGCGCCCGCGCCTTCACCGCGGAGGAAGCGCCGCTCCCCAGGCGTGGCGGTGAACTCCCGTGCCGGGAGCGCTCGCAGCAGCCCCCCAGAGGGACCGGGGGAGAAGGGCAGCGCCCGGCCCTACCTGCTGGGCTGCGCCGCTGGAGTAGGTCTCGGGATGTCCCGGGGAGCCGCTGCTGCCTCTGGAGGAGGTGTCGAAGTTCCCGGGGTAGTCCTGGTACATGGTCCGAGGTCGGGCCGGGGGAGCCGCGTCCCCGCCTTCCCGCACCGACACCCGCCGCTCCCTCGCCGTCTCCCCGCCCCCTTCTCCCTCCCGACCTCTTCGGCTCTTGCCTTTCGCCTCCCAGCGCTCGCCGCGGAAAAAAAAAAAAAGGGGGGAGAAGGGCAAAAAAGGCAAAAAAAGGGGGGGAAAAAGAGAGGAAAAGGAAAAATAAAATAACGATAATAAAAGAGGCTCAGGCGGCAGCGAGGCGCCGACGGGACGGGACGGGAGGGCTCGGCGGCGGGAGCAGCGCCGTGCGCGCAGGCAGCGGCAGGCAGATGTCCTCTCTCCGCGCTGCCCGGCGAGACTCGCCCCGCCGGCGGAGCGGCCCCGGCCCCGGGGGCTGCAGGCGGAGCGGTTCTCCTCCGCCTCCCCCTCTCCACCACCACCAACCGCCCCTTTTCCCGGCGCGGGGTGACTCAACCGGGTCTTACACCCCGCGGCTCCCCGGTACGGCGAGCGACAGCTCCGCGCACCCGCGGTGACTCAGAGCAATGGCATCGCCCCGGCCCCACTCGCTTATTATCCGCCCGCCGCCGCCGCCGCACCATGTGCACTCGCACACGTCAAACCCGCGGCGCACCGGCCCCACCTTGCCAGCGCGGAGCCTCCCACCTGCCGCCGCCGCGGGGGGGGCGGGACGGGGAGACGGGGAGACGGGGAGCGCGCCCGCCCCCGCCGCGCCCGCCGCGCCGCCCCCGCCGCTACGCCCGCCCCGCCCGGACCCGCGCTCCGGGCGGGGCGGGCGCAGCGGCGGGGGCGGCGCGGCGGCGCGTTCCCGTCAGGCCCCGCCTCCCCCCGCCCCGCTTGGTCCCGTCCGTTGTCGCACGTTGCCAAAAATGGTCATTTGCGTCGCACGACGCGAGCGCGGGTTTCCTTGCCGCGGATGACGCGCTGCGAGAGGGATTCCCTGGCTCCGCCGCCGGGATTTAAAGGGGCAGGCGCACCGCTCGGGTGGTGGCGGGGGGGGCGGCTTTTGGGGGAACGGGGCGCAAATGTCGCCCCACAGACCGGCCCCACAGACCCGGATTTGATACACGGGGTCTGTCCAGCCCTCCTCCCTGCGGGAGCATGGATGGCAGCCGCGGTACCCCCGTGCTTGGTCCCTTTCCTCACAGCATCAATAAACCAAGTGTTAGACTCGGCTAGTTTTTATAGCAGTGGTAACCTATTTTTATTTTTATTATTTTTATTTATTTATATTTATTTAATTTTTTAGGTTTTTTTCTTGTTATTTTTCTTTTATATTTCTTTGCTTTTTAATTTTTTCTTTTATTTTTTATTTTTTACTAATTTTTATTTTATTTTAAAAGTTTTTTTATTATTATTTTTATTTTTATTTTTTCTTACTTTTATCTTAATTTTATTTTTCTTATTTTTATTTTATTTTTACAATTTTTATTAATTTTTATTTTATATTTATCCTTATTTTTATTTTTTTCTTATTTTTATTTTTTAATTTTATTTTTATACTTATTTTTATTTTTTCAGCGGACTCCTCCATCCTCCTGGGAGCTGGCTGCAGAGCCACTCCAGGCCTCTAAGCCAGGGTATGTCACAGGAACAGCAGGTAACTGCAGTAGAAACTCACAGGGCAAGGACCGTAGCCACCTCAGGTGGCTGTGGCATTGCCAGGTCACTGACTGGCACAGGCTGGAAGGTGGCAGAAGCAGACAGAGCAGAGCCATCCGCACGGAGAACGTGTGCTCTTGGGTGACCTGCAGCAAACACAGCAACGATGCTAGTTTACAGATTGTTCAAGTGCTGCTCTTAGACCTAAAATGTCTCGTTTTCACCCTCCCTGGAGGATTGACCCAGCCCCGTGCGTGTCCTTTTTGCTGGTAGGGAAGGAGAAGTCATCTCAGTTCAAGCTATAAAATCCCATTTAAGCTGTCTCATGGGCAAAGTATTTTCCCACAGGAGCTCATCTGAGAGTAACGGGCTTTCCTCCACTCACACTGTCCTCCTTGGGAAGGGAGAGGCAGCACCCATCCCAATCCCAGAGCCTTTGGGGAATTCCGAAAAGAAGTGGCCCATCGGTGACATGTCTTCAGCACCTGAATTCTTTAGTGCCGAGCCAGGCATTTGGCACTAAAACTCCTGCCGATGCTGTTTGGTTTCCAGCACCTTCATTTTCCAGGCAATCGAAATTCTCCATCCAAATTAGCCGCAGCATGTGTCTTTGGGGGAGGTGGGGACAGGGCTGCAAAAATAAACCCGTGCTTCCAACTGGCATTGCACTGGGAGCGAGGGGCTGGGGAGGGGGAGAGGCCCTCTAGCAGGCACGGCGAGGCTGTGACGTGGTTTTCCCCTTGGGCTGCACGTCAGGCAGATGATCTGCACGTGCTTCGTTCTGCTGGAAAGAGAATTAGTTCAAGATGTGAGAGGAATCGGGCTGCAGTTGTTAAGAGATGAAGAGAGACGGGGAAAAACATGCGGTGTAATAAAGAACCTTAACGGGAGGGGTTGGGGTTTGGCTGGTCAACTCCCTTGATTCTGCCTCCAGCCCCCCTCAGGTGGAGGCTGCTGCTGGCCCCGGCGTTTACCAGGCGTCAGGAACCACTGCTGTCATCTGGGGTCACCAGCCCCCGCTTCGGTCATGTTTTAAATCAGGCTGGTGGGCTTGTAGAAACCACGCTACTGTGCAGAGAGGAATGCAAAAGTATTTGGTCCGGGGGAAAGAGATGGCCAGAAACAGGGGGGGCGGAGAGGGGGGTGCTCGAGCCTTAGTTGCAAAAGGAAGAGAGAGAGGGGTTCTCGTCCCCACCCACCCCCCGAACTGTTTCTATAATTTTTCTTCAGCAGATCATAAAACCTAAAATACCTGCTCTGCTCATGTTTCTGCCCAAGCACAAACATTTTGAGCATTGTTTTCAAACATTATTCCAACGTGATTTTGGCACATCTAGACCCCATCCCGCCTAATTTGCATGAGACCTCGCCTGGGAACATTCGTTTGAAATGACATTCAACTGCTGTTTTAATATTCGGCTGCAGTTAATGTCGGTGCAATTAGTTGACACTTGTAAATCCTCAAGTTAAAAGCCCTGTAAGAAGTGTAGGAAGCTGAAAGCGCACCTGAGGCCAAACCCTCAGCTACTGTCGGGCAGTGAACTTCTTCCACGGCTGGATCGGCTCCACCTTGCCCTCCGCGAGTGCCTGACCCATGGCCCCCGGATGCGACGCTGAAGTTTTACCATGTATTTGCGTTGACTTTGCTAGAGTTTCTTCTGGCCTGGGAGTGCAAACCCCCTCCGGCTAAGACAGGCTCACACATACAGAAGTGATCAGTATGTCCCGTAAGGAAAAAATAATCAGCCTCACGGAGCCTCCTCATTCCCTATCAGCCCTTCGTAATACTTTCTTATTTTTTTGGATCAAAGTAACTCAGACTAGCCTGGCTCGCGGTGCCCCAGACACATGCATTTTTAATCCGCATCCAGACCAAGCTTCGTTGTGCAATAGGCTCCCTGCTTCCAAAAAAACAAGAGATAACATGTACGTCTGCCTAGTCCATTCTTGCCTGAACCATAGACAAATTAAGACCAGCCCAGGTTCCAGGGCAGGAGAGGATCATTGTAAGGCAAATGAGACCTTGGCTCCTCATGTTTCGGGATTTTGGGAGCAATTAGGAGACTGAAACCCAGACCTGGGAATGCTTTTCACTGTGTTTTTACGGGAGCGGAGCGTAAGGGCACTCGGCAGCAGCTTAGACTTGGCCTTTGGCAAGCGTGTGGCAGAGCCTGCAGTTAGGACCTCCTTCTCCAGCCTCCCCGGCAGTGCCAGGCTGCACCAGCCCCGCCGTGCCACCTGCCTAAGAGCAAAATCATTGATTTGCGATCAAGGGAGAAAACTGCAATCACGTTCCTCTTTCTCCTTGCCCTTTTTTTTTTTACAACCCTTTAGATATCTCCTGTGAAGAAGCCTGCAGGAATCGCTTCACCTTAAACGTGCACTGCCACCAGCGAAGGACAGCTGAGACGTGCTGTGGCTGTCCCCGCCGCAGGGCAGGGCAGCCCTTGGGCTGGGGGGCGGCTCCAGGGGTGGCCTCTTCTCCCCACACGATTCCTCATCTCCTGTTTTAAAATTCAGTCCCAACTCCCCCAGATTGGTGCTATCTCAATCACCGTTCATTAAAAAGAACTTCTATTACACAAGCGACGATTCTGTTGCTTCCCGAGACCTTTTCCTCGAGCTCTCTGAAGAAGCAGCGTATGCATTTCCAGGGCTCTCCAGCCCTTCCTGACAACTGTACTTTCATCTGTGCGCAAAGTCTGCTTGTCTCCCTAAGTGCTAAGAGCAAGTGTTTTGATGTTAACTTCTGGGAACAAGCTCTTAAGCTACCACCTCACACTTAATTACAGTTATTTATTAAGTACTCCAGCGTATCCAAGGGAGAACGGAGGTTTTCTGCTTCAAAGGGTTTGCTGGACGTGGTTCGGCAAACGCCTTTCACCAAACAGAGTGCTTTTCCTACCCACGTACCGTCGGACCCCGGGGCCCCTTCTCCTGCCGATAACCCCATTGTTTTCAGGACGCACGGCAGCCATAGGGCCCCACTCCAGCAGCGCACCGTATCTTCAGGGAGGGAGTCACTCCCCTCAATTGATCTCAGGTGACTGCAGTGAGACTGTCCCTGTGTTCAAGAGCGCAGCTGGCTTGGCCCCATGTTCCTGGCAGGGTGAGCGCTGCCATACGTCCTGTTCAGGGTAATGACACTAATCCTGCCACAGCCTGATGATGAGGTGACATCTTTCCCAATCCTGATGCCAATAAAAGCCCAGGATAAAGCCAGATGCCACGATGCTCTTCCTTCTTTTGAACCAGGGTTGGGGTGATGCTGAAGGCCTGGGATGCGGGCAGGGCAGCAGCGGGGCGGTCCTGGAGCAGCATCGGCTCCAAACCCCTCTGGCAATACTCAGTCAGGCTCGTGGCACAGCCGTGGTGCGGTGCCATAGCCAGCGGGCCTGCTGGCTCCGCGCAGGGTCAGTTCTGCAGAGATCCCAGACGCCGACAAAGCCAAACGCTACTTCAAAGCAGAAACAGCTTCAGCCCTCTTAAAATGCTCCAGAACAAAAATCCTCCCAACCCACTGAGCGGCAGGTGCAAGAAGTGGATTGGGACCAAGGGCTTATTAAAAGTGACCACGACGCACAGTTTACAGCATTTTGCTGGTGTAGGGAAGCGGAAAACAGCTTCAGGAGATACCAGCCTAGGGACGAGCAAGCTCCCTCCTAGCCCCAGAGTACGCGGGATGTGAGAGATGGGAATAGAGATCCCACGAGTCAAGCTCTAGACACCTCTTGGCACGAGATGAACGGTCTTATCTTGATACCTGTGTTTGTTTGCCCAGCTCCAAACCTGTCTCAGCAACACGAGAGCCTGCCTTGCCCCGCTCCTGCCTCTTGCAGAGACACCACCTCCGGTCCCAGCAGCCAAAGGGCCCACCGAGGCTCAGCCACACCGCAGCCCAGGGGCTTCCCCGCGAGATAGGGGCGGCCCCGGCAGACGCTGCCGCAGGAGGCATTTTAGGGGATGGGAGCCCTGCCCTCCACAGCTTAGCAGCCCCTCGCTGCCCAGTCCAGCAAAGGACTTGAATATTTTCTTGCTGTATTTTGTGAGCGGCGCCTCCACAAACACATTTTCTTGTGTCAGAGCAGTGGAACTGAAAACCTACCTCAGGAGCGGTAAAACCCGCCCCCGCCAGCGCCCCTATGGCTCAGCTGAACAGAGGCCGCGGACAGCGTCTCTCCTGAAGTGCCCGTGCTCAGGCGCAATCAGGATCAGGCCCAGGGCCGTGCTGCTCAGGTGTCGTTGCAGCCTGGGCTGGCAGGAGGGGGACCAGCCCGTATCCTCGTACGGCAGAGTTTCGGACGTTATTCTCTGAAGCACCCGGTGCCAGCTAAGTGGATCACCCAGCTGAGCTTATCAGACAGCTCATTGTTCCTGCCTGAGTGATTCAGCCCCTCCAAAGTACTCCCCAGCAGCACAGCAGCGAGGAGGAGGAGGAGGGAGGCGTGCGGGCACACAGATAGTCCTCCTGATAGCAGGAGGCAGATAAACACACTAGAGTTAATGGCTGAGCTTAGATCTAGTTGAGGCAGTTTGACCTTTCTGCTGGTAAGCCTCCCTTCAGCTGACATGAAAGAGTTTGACACAAGCACTCAGGGGAATGTGTGGCCAATAAGTAAGACTTACTTTCTCCAGCAAGTAATATTGATTAGCGCAGCGCCTACAGATGCGACTCGAGGCGGTGGTGGGATTTCAGCACAGCTCACTCGGGGAGCAAGCAGAAGAGACAGCTGAGACGCAAAGGTAAAATAATTTGTTGACTGAACCTGTAAAGTGTCCTTTCTGTCTCCTACCGTAGCGACCTGTGCACTGCTGAAAGCCTTGAAGGGAGGGCGAGAGGCTTCGCAGGCTGGGCAGCGGCACTGGGAGCAAGCTGCTGTCCCTGCGTGGCCTGGCTCGTCTCCACCCAGGTGGGTGTCCTTGTAATTGAGTGCCTCTTCCCATCTTCCCGGGACACTTTGTCCTTTGGCATCCCTGGTAAAGAAACATCTGTTAGGAGCACTGATGCTTTCTGAGAATTTGGGCAATTAGGAGAAAAAAATGGACCAAGGATCCATCTGAGCATCTGAGAGAGGATTTTTCCTCTCTTGCCATCCAGGACGGGCTCTGCCCCAGTGATCCAGCCGTAAAGGGTGGCACAGGACTGTGCCAGCGCATGAAACCGAACCCAGACCTGTGCAGCCTCCCTCTGGGAAGCAGCGTGGTGGCATTCCCACCAGGCTGAGGTCCCCGTCCCCTGTGGACCCACGGACACGGGTCTCGGTGAGCCTGGTGATTCCCTGCCAGCTGCAGCATTGTAAGCCATTATGTAGCATGGAGTGGCTGGGACTCAGCTTCTTGCTGCCCCAGGCATCTTGTTGGTGGCACCACAAAGCTGAAATATTGCTCACGCTGCAAAGAGTGGCTGCCTGCAGTCTATAAGCAAGGCCATTTGTTTCATGGGAGCACATTTTGAAAATATTGCTCCTAGCCTTTTGTGCTTACGGAGAGCCCAATCCATGCGTAAGGCAGCACCGTGGTCTTTGCCCAAGCCCATGGAAAGCCTAAAAGAGTCACAGCAGGAAAATGAGAATTACCCCAATTTGTTTTAGTTCTGTATTTATCCTGATGACACTTAAGTACCAGCAATACCAGCCAAATGCTCTGGGACGTGAGGTGGAGACTGCTATTATGTACTATTTCTTAAATGCCCCAGCCCAAACGCCTCCCATAATAAACTTCCTGGTTTGCTCAGGAATATAGAATGGGGTTTTTGAAAGGAGCAGGATGTCCTAGAAACTTGGGTTACACATAATCTATATGCAAAGGCACTTTAAGTTCTTTAAAAGCAGTGCATGATATTACGCCAACAGGAACATTGAGTCCAGGTAAAGGTACCAAGCGTTTATAATGCTGGGTAAGCTTTCAGAGGGTTACAAGGATGGTCTCGCCTAGGATGTTATCGAATCTTTCCACCATGGCCTGCACTTTTCTTTCCTCCGCCTTCTTCCTCTTGCTGCTATGTATGGAAAGACGAGGAAAAAGCAGAGCTTTTCCACCTGCGGTCTCAGGGAAGGACCAGGAGGCGGTTGCTCTGGACAAGCATTTGCCCACCTACTGTCCCTCTGGCTAGGATGTGATCTTAGGGTTTGATCATCGGGGTCATGGCGCAAATGCAGGAACTCCTCGGGAGCTGGGATCAGCGAGGGCAGCCCCTGGCTGCAGGCAACTGTTTAGAATCATAGAATCATAGAATCATTAAGGTTGGAAAAGACCTCTAAGATCATCGAGTCCAACCGGCAACCCAACACCACCATGCCCACTACACCATGTCCCTAAGGGCCTCATCTACACGTCTTTTAAATACTTCCAGGGATGGAGACTCAACCACTTCCCTGGGCAGCCTGTTCCAAGGCCTGACCACTCTTTCAGTAAAGAAATTTCTCCTAATGTCCAATCTAAACCTCTCGTGGCGCAACTTGAGGCCATTTCCTCTTGTCCTATCGCTAGTTACTTGGGAGAAGAGACCAACACCCACCTCGCTACAACCTCCTTTCAGGTAGAGGTTTAGATGGGGATGTGATGCATAGGAAGAGCACTCCCAAAGCGAGAGGGCGAAGACCGGGTAAACACACTGGGGCACCCTCGGGAGCTGGTGAAGGGGTGTGGGACAGTGGTGGGAGCACTCGGCAGGCTCAGTTTTGGGCGCATCCGTGCCCGCGTGGCCACAGGCAAACGCATCCCCCTTCCACAGCGGGTTTAACAACATGCGTTAAAATACCAGCGGGTCCAGAATAAGAGATGTTGTTTGTGGACGCGAGTCAGTTTAAAGAGAAATAATATGCATTAACCTGCATTGGGCTGCAAGTGGGGACAGGTCCTGGGCTGCCGGCGGACACCTGCTGCCTTGCCCCCGGCCAAGGTGCGCCGCAGGAGGGCCGATCCGGTGCGGGCAGCTACAGTCTTGCAGCCCCTCTGCCAGCGAGAGTGAATCCTGCAGCCATTCAGGTGCAGATGGAAGTTTTGGGACCCTCGAGCTCCTGGCCTGGCTGGGTGCAGGCTGGTCCCTAGGGCACATCCAGCCCTTGGGGCTGCAAAGCCCCGGAGACGGAGGAGTCCTGCTCTCTGCCATCCTGCCGTCCTCTGTCAGATCATGCTGTGCTGGCAGTTTGCAAAGCTGTCTATTATCGGCACGTTAATAACCTTTCACAATGTTTAATTACTTGGAAAGGTAATTGGTCCTGTGGTAGTTCTTTAAAAAGCATGCCCATTTCACTTGCTCTTGGCAAAGACTTAGGCTTTTTTGTCTTTCATTCTCGCAATAAATATGTTACAACTGATCCTGCTTCCAAAGGCAATACCTATTTGTAAAACAAAGAGGAAGATTGCTCCCTGGCTTTCTGGGTATCAGCTCCGCAGCTGGGTGCCCTGCCACAAATCTCTCCCACCGACACTATTGTGTGTGGATTCAGGGAGACTATCTGCCTTATTCTTTTTTAATGGCTTCTCATTTAAAGTGCCTGGTTTGACACACACAGCCAGGTACTCAGGGGCAGACTCTACTTCACCAGCAGAACTGGCCCCACTGCTGGCTGCACATAAATAAAGAGCCAGGAAGCCATACGTAAGCAGCCTGGTCCCCTCCGCTCGCTCATTGCTGCCCTTTGGCCACCAACAGCAGTGCTGGCGCAGGCTGTGACAAGCTGCGATGCCCGAGGCTGGGGCTGGAAGGAAGGAGTAGGAGGACCTGGCAGCTGCAGGAAGAGGACAGGCAGACCGACCAGGTGGGTGAGAGTGCCACCAGGCTCCCTCCAAGGACAGCTAACCACCACATAGCAAGGGTCAGGGGCTCAAGACTGCCAACAGTCACACCTCTGCTGCATTTGGTACCCCAAAAAAGTGGCAGGTTGCTCTCTTTCCATGCAAGGATGCCACCACTCACTACATGAGGCAACTTGTGCATGTTGCCTTTGGGCTTGTGACCCTATGCTGGCAACTGCAGCAACCACGGAGGTTTGGCCCCATCCTGGAGCCCACCAGCTGATGGCTGGGTCCCTGATGCAGCTTGGGACCGCTGCGTAGGCGGTCCTTGCCACCCTGGTGCAGCCCTGGGACCCTGGAGCCAGCCCGAGAGCGGATCTGCCTCCACTTCCACGGAGCGCACACGCGTGCATGCACGCGCATATGCACACATGCCTGCACACATGCCCGCACACATACCTGCACACATGCATACCTGCGAGCCCATGGGGACCTGGCGTGTGAGAACCTGCTCCGTCCATGCCAGGGGCTGGCCCTGGAGAGGGAGCACAGCCTGTCAGGCTCAGGCTCCCACTAGCCACGGCCACAGCCTGCAGTAGCGGAAAGTATTAGACTAGATTGACTAAATTTGTCCTTTTCCACTGATAAACACTGTCCTATGAGCCAATGTGTTCTGCTTCAGCCAGGGGGGTACTCACTTTTGGGGAGAAAAGCATAAAATGGTATCAGAGCAAAACATTATTCATGATGGCAGCAAAAGCCACTGGCATTTTCCTCCTTTCTCGTTAAGTATGAGCTTGTCAAACGACCAAAGGAAAAGCTCCCAGCAGCTTTCAAAGGGCCAGGTTCTCAGCCTGCACGTTCCCCCACGTGGAGGCATAGTCAGAAGCCCAGTCCCAGTCCCGCAGCCCATCCATGCTGGTGTTTTTCTCATTTTCTTGGAAGTCTTGACAGGTTTGTTTTCTTCTTTTTTTTTTTTTTTTTTCTTTCTTTAAAAAAAAGCAGCTTTTAGCAGCCCTGGGGCAGAAGGCTCTCACTTGCTAAATCACAAGGTTTGCCACATTGAAATGTAGGGACGTGCCCGCAAATGGGAACTGGCTGTCTTAGCTTTTGTTCTTGACTGTTTGCCAGAACCCTTAAAACAACAGGAGGAGGTTCAGCCACCTAAACATCCCTGTGCTCGGGGGAGCCTGTAAACGCGGGCATTAACATATCAGACACCATCGCCGCCTTTGCCAGCAGCGCAGGCAACCCCGCTGCCGGGCGGCTGGGCGGCCGTGGGACGAGAAGGAGAAGAAACGCCCGGCAGTGCCGCCGGTGTCTCCCTCCTGGCACGGGCGCTGGGTTGTGCTGACCCGGGATCCCGTGTCCTCGCAGCGCTCGGTGATTGCGGGCGGGAGAGAGGTGCAGACAGTGGGTGTCAGGAAACACCATTCAGTGCTGTGATGTTAGAAATACGGTTATTCTAGATGTTAGAGCCAGGTAAGCAGTGATCCACCTGCTGCCCCACCAGACAGGTACCCACAAGAACTGGATATGTATCAATGAGACGACGGTCACATTTCCCCCCACCCAGCTTGTTTGAAGAACAGTGATGGGAAGGGACAGCGAAGGACCGAAACTTGTAGATCGGAAGAGATGATTAGCAAAATGCTGCCCTTAAAGAGCCGAAAAGCAACCTCTAGTGCAGACAATGGTGGTAGGCACTTCCTCAGCACAGACCTAACCCGTACCTCTCCACGCCATTCCAGGACTGTATATCCTTATTTAACTTGGACAACACACCTCAGTCCTCAGCTACAGATATATTTAGACTTCTATTTCAGTCATAGACTTGGAGAGAGACCAGGTGTACACCTCAGACCTTGCCTATAGTCATTCCTTGGCCACCTCACTGTTCTGCTAATGTTTATTTAAACAGATGAGGGGTGGAGCATGACCTAGCAAGGGGTTGAGAAGTTCTCCTAACATCCGTCCCTCAGCTGGGCTCTCGTCAGCCACCTCGCTGCGATGCTTTAACCTAGGAGGTCTAGGGCAGCACCACATCTGCCTCCAAGGCTCCACCTCAGGGTGCTCAAGGCCCTTCAAGTCCTTTCTGCTGGCTCCAGTTTCCTTCCCATGTGTCCCAGCGGGGCCACCTCAGAGGGATTTAGGGTTTCAACAAGCTACGCCATTCATCTCAAACTCTACTGGGTACAAACTCTACAGCAAGAGTCCCCCGGTCTTCACCTGCAGCTCTTGGTGCCAGCTTTCCCTTGGGTTCTTCTCCATGAGTCCCTGCACACCTTTGAATCACCGAGGAGCTCAGGAGCCCCAAATTATCCTTTTCCGGGGCTTTCCATCCCCGTTTAGGTCTCTCTTGGAAGTAGATGGGATGGAGCTCAGCTCCCGAGGCACCTAGACCTTTCCTCCGCTCTCCCTGACCATCTCCTCCTGAATTTCCACGATCACCTGGCTGCTTCCCGGTTGGGCGAGCCTCTGCTGGAGCGGGGACGCCCTCCAAAGAGGTAGCACCCTCACTCCCAGCACTGCCTCAACCCCATCACTTGGGTGAAGGTTAATGAAGACGTGCAGGTGGGCACCCACCCCTGAACCACCTCCTCAAGTTTGCAGGTCCCACGAGGCAGGCGAGCCAAACCCTCTTCCCTCACGATGTCATGGCATTAGGTTATAAAGTTCAGCTTGTCAGTAAGTAAGCCAGTCCCACCCACGACTTCTTTCCACATAATTATGGTTCACGGAGATACCAGGAAAAAAGGAGAGCCCCTGCCGGAGATGCTGACGTCTTTTTCCTTTCAGGTTCAATAGCTGCTTTATTGCGGTCGGGTTTTCTTCCTCCCCGCTGCCCGGTCTTTCTCTGACTAGAATCGTTCCCCTCCGAAAAACGTGGTGACTTTTGCTGAAAAGCAGTTCTGCCACTTCTGTAGTGAGGCAGCGCTCACGAACGGCACAGTGGTAGTTACGGGATGTGTGGTTTACCTCAAGACGTCACATCTCCTCCCCCCGGAGACATCAGAAGGGTTATTGCTCAAATTCGGCTTCGATTGTATAAAGGAAAAAGGCCCTGTGACTTTCACTACTACTTTTAATGTTCTAAGAAACCTTCATGCTCCTTCCTCAGGCTGCTTCAAAGGGCAATTAGCTGGGGCACAAGATGCTGCCTTTTGGTAAATATACGCATACGAAGTGTAGTCTAAAATCCCATGAGTCAAATTTCAGTATTTCCAACCCGGGGAAAGGAGCAATTGATTTTGGTTGGGGATTTTTCCCAGGTGAAGGCTGGCCAGATAGCAGAGCTTCGAGTACCAGATTCATGCTTTCTGCCATTAAATACTTCTGGAGAGCAGAAGGGGTGAAATATCCGGCGTGCCTCTTTCACTGCCGGAGCCGTGATGCTCGGCTGGAAGATGGTCCCTGGGGAGCCATTGCCGGGGAGGGCTGTGGTCCGTGCAGGGAAGGGAGGCACCAGGGCTGGGCTCACCCAGCAGAGCACCGTGCTCTGCTGAGGCAAACACCAGCCCAGCAAAAGCTGGGCATCCTCTCTGCGACAGGAAAGCTGTGAAATGAGAGGCGGGCAGGCTCGGTCGTGCCGGACATGGGCAGCGCGGGGCTGCGTTAGTGCACACTCAGAGAGAGAGCTGGGAAAGGAAACCGGCAAACCAGATGTCCCCATCCTAGCTTAAAAAAAACAACACACAGAAGGTAAACAAATACTGTCACCAGTGGAAATGCAGCTATTCTCATCTCCTTCACATAGGCAGTGGTGAACGGTGCAGGGCTGCCTAGCCAGGCTGCCGGCAGCACAGAGATGCACCATGGCTCGGAGGAGCCCAGCTGCCACCGTCCGCCCAGGTTTGGTCCTCTCCCTGGTTTTTCTGGCAAGGACACCCCTTATTTTCTTGCAAGCCACCCCCAGGCTTTAACAACTTTCCCCCTCTGCAGACTCGTGCCGAGCTCAACTGTTACAAGCACGATGCTGTGAATCCTCGGGGAGGGAGGTTTCGCCTGTGCAGCAGCTGATGTGCTTTTCGTGAGCTGTTTCAGTCTTGCGTGAGCCCCAGCGAGCGGGGTCTGCAGGCACCGCTCCTGAGAGCTGCCCACCCGAAGCTGGGAAGGGCAAAAGGTGCAAAGGCAAACTGTGCCGTGGCCTTTTGCTTGCCTCAGCTTTGAGAGTACAACTGCGGTGTCTGACCAAAACCATGACCGAGCTCCCCTTTGCTAAAATCATCGTTTCTGATTTGCCATGCGGTGCCCCAGGACGGGGTCCCCAAGGGAGGCGCAGGCTTCCCTTATTTTTATATAAAGACACCGCATTACACCTTATGAATGCAGGATTTACTCATGGGTGCCTTCCTCCTGTGCGCAGTACCATGCTGTGACCTGCCCAGGAAACGCAGCTGGTTTCCTGCAGCGAGCTGGGCAGTGCCTCGCTAGCTGAAAAGCTCGTTCACCTGCCTCTTGCTCCAGCGCCAGCCTCTTGGGCTCCTCCAGGAAGCTTCTCATCCGCGGATGAAAAGTGCTTGTGGTGCTCACAACCCTCATGCGCGGAGGGAAAGCGACCCGCTGCAGCTCCGGCAGCAGGAGCTCGACGCCTGCCGCCCCGCCAGCCGGGATGCGGGACGCATGCCAGGGAGAGGGAAATGGTTACGGACACAACCAGGTGGAAGATGCGTGTGCGTGTGTGCATTGCGAGGACATCATCTCCTAACGCCGAGGTGTGAATAGGGAAGGAGTTCCCTTCAACAAAGCTGCCCAAGCGAGGAAAGGCCAGGGATGGGCACCTTCATCCCCGGCACTCTGTCTCTGCTGGGCCTGGCAGGCTCCTGGCATGAGCTAATTAACCCTTCAATTGCTGAGGAAGCTCAGAGGACCTTAATTTGACAGTCACCGTAAAAATATTTTGTCTGTCAACAGAGTCTTTCATCCAAGGATCTCAAAGTGCTTTACAAGTATTAATTAAGCTCACCAAGGTAAGTGTGAATAATTATCGTCATTGAACAGCATGGAGAACTGAGGCCAAACTTGCCCAAGCATCTTACAGGCCCTGGGGACCGGCGCAGAAGAGGAGCTGCAGTCGCCAAACTGCAAACCCTCCTGCAGAGAACAGCCTCAGCCTGCAAACCAGCCCAGCCTGCAGTGCTCCGCTCAAGGGTGTCCTCCCCTAGAAGATCACATGTTTGAAGGACAGGGAAAAAAAAATTATTCTCATTTTGGAATACAATGCAATCGATGTTGCTGTAAAAATTTTAGGCAAAAATGAGATGAAAACATAAACTCCGCATATCAGTGTGAAAGCTTTCTGAATAACAGAAAAGGAATGCTGTCTCATTTATCCCGTGTCTTGTGTTAGTCCCTTCTGCTGTTTTATGTGAGATTAGTAGTTTCTGAAAGTAATGGGTAGTAAATCAGGTGATGAGGAATTAGGGACAGAATTTAAGGACTATTTTAAACCCAAAATGATCAAACCTTCACTTATACAGACTTGCTGTTTATTTCCGCTTACTATTATGAATCTCAGGGCTTGGAGCACTTTCATTTTCCTGTGCCTCCAACCATCCTGTATCAAGGAGTCTCAGATCAGAGTTGCTTAGCTTGCAAGTTCAGGTATATTTTAAAGTGATAAAGACTCACTGTCATCATCTAGTCTGAACTCTTGCACAGCCCAACCCAGGGGAATTTAGCTATTTACCTTGTAGATAGCCCAACTACTTACATCACATTATTTGGTTAATTTTCATGGATATATCTGTAACTGCTGAAGGTCTCTGAAGTTTCTCCACCTTCTGAACCCTGCTGCATGTTGCATGGAGAGGCTCCAATTTGGGCTTCTTGTTTGCAAATTCCTTACCTACAGGAATGTTGTGGGAATGAATATACAAATATTGTGAGATTCGAAGATATCAGAGCAATGTGGAGGGGAGTCATAAATATACCTCACACAGATAATAGCGGCTATAAATTCTATTGCCTTGATTTGGCTTGGCACCGGCGCTCTGCAGAACTACTTGCTGTGCTCGTTCCTCTCTCCGTGGCAAGCTTCACTGATATGTAACTATAGAATTATGGTCATCTTCTGGATGGTTCCGGATAAAAGCAGCCTTTTCAGTTTGAATTAAGCATTTTCCAAAGCAATAGCAGCTAAACTGAAGAATATCCATATGAGGTGTGCTATGGGGTTAAACTGATGATTTGTCTTATGCCAGCACAACTTGCCTGCACAAGTATCTTTTAGACAGCTAGTTGGCCTCTGAGTTCAAACCATGCTTGACACCTGAGCCACCATAGATGGGGCTCTGAGGGATGAACGCTACTCAGAGTGAAGAAACTGAGTAGGTGACTCTTCATCGCAGAGGATCCTCCAGCATCATAACTGGACTGGAGGTGACGGGAACTTCTCCCCGACTGGAGCAAAGGCAAGGGTGGTCTCCCAGAAGGGGAGCCAACGTGGGTATGCTGCATTTGGGGAGGAAACGCTGTTTGTACGGTGATGGCATCACGCGTCCCCGTCTCCAGGCACATGGTGGGAAGGATGAGTAGGCTCGGAGAAGTCCTTCCTCCTCCTCCCCAGGCAGAGGGCCACCTGCCCTGTGGCTCTGCTACCCAGGTGCCTCTGCCCCCTGCCTCACCCTGCCCATCCAGCATACAGATGGTGGTGGGCCCACAGGGACCTCCT